>NC_058130.1:737975614-738021940 GCF_016433145.1 Gracilinanus agilis | reverse complement strand
GAGAGAGAGAGAGAGAGAGAGAGAGAGAGAGAGAGAGAGAGAGAGAGGATGGATGGAAGGAAAGAAGGAAGAAAGGAAGGAAGGAATGGCTTGCTAGAGAAATGAGAGAAGTTTTTATTACAAGTGTGAGCACCAGAGGGTGTATTCATAGGAGGGAGTGTGTATGTGTATGTACTACACACACACTCCTAACCCTACCTCCCCATCCCTGCTTACCTCTTGGAGGACAGGAACTTGTTCAGGGGTCCTCCAATGGCCATTTCCATGACCAGCATAAGAGCCTCAGCCTTGCACACACCAATGATCCGTACAATGTAAGGGTTGTCCAGCTGGTGCATGATGTGGGCCTCCTTCATCATCTCTTCTTTCTCTGCCTTCTCATTGGTGCTCTTAAGCACCTTAATGGCCACATCAATCTGCTTTCTGCGAAGAACACATAGAGAATGTTCTGGTCCTGTCACCTGCCAGACTTCCCATCAGACTCCATCCTCCCTCTCTAGCCTCCACCACCATTAGGGCCCTCAAATAGAACAGATTCTAGTTCAATCTTCTCATTGTATAAAGAAGGAAACTGAAATTCAGAAAAGGGGAAGAGATTTTCCCAAGGTCACATCAATCAAAGGCAAAACCAACAGACTTCAATTCAAGTTTCTTGGTTTTCATACACTCATCACAGATTTGGACTGCCTACCCTTCATGATCCAACATGGTGTAATGGAAAGAGGAGAATGGAAGGGAGGGAAATGAGCATTTATTAAGCATCTACTATGTGCCAGACACTGTACTAAGTACTTAACAAATATTATTTCATTTCTTCCTCACAACAACCCTATCAGATTGGTGATATCTATTATTATCCCCATTTTAGAGCTGAGAAAACTGAGGCAGAGACTTCAGGTCCAGTGCTCTATCCACTGCACCACCTAAATGCCCCTCAAGAGTACTGGCTCTGGCATTGGAGGATCTAAGTTCAAATACGAACTTTTTTACTTACTGCCAATGTGATCGTGGATAAATCACTTGAATTTTCTATAAAACAATATCATGAGAAGAGGCTGGTCTATCAAATGGCCTTTGAGGTCCCTTCTAGCTTTCAAATTATAACCTATAGAAGCAGCTAGGTGATACAGTGGATAAAAAGTCAAGCTTAGAGTCAGGAAGACTCATCTTCCTGAGTTCAAACGGGCCTTGGACACTTACAAGCTGGGTGACCCTGGGCAAGCCACTTAGCCCTGTTTGCTTCAGTTTCCTCATCTGTAAAATGAGCTGGAGAAGGGGGTTCATGAAGAATCAGATATGACTAACCAATAACAGCAAGAAATTATAACCCTGCCCTGGGCCTCTTCTTACTTTCTCATCTTGTAGACTCCCTTTCGGACACAGCCAAAGTTGCCTGAGCCCAGCTCCACCTCATCTATCATCAGATTCTCTCTCTTCAGGAAGAGTTTCTTATCCTTGAGCTCCTCGGGGTCACTATAGGGGCTCTCATACACGCTGGTGTCCATGGGAAGGACTCGAGACTTTTCGCCTTGATTGTTGACCAGACGCCCTGCCCAGACAAGGAAGAGAAGAGAAGAGATGCTTCTCAGTACCCCAGGCTCAGGCTCAGTACTCCTTCCCTACCCGAGGTTGCCGTGACATGCGTGGGTTTGGCATGTACCAATCAGTTATTGCTAGGAAGACCACTACTATGCCTCTGGCCCCTCTGGGGATTCTGACTTCTCAGCTACTCTCTTTGGACACTTTAAGACCTCAGACACGTCCTGGCTGTGTGGCCCTGGGACAAGTTACTTAGCTACAGTTGCCTAGCCCTTACCACTCTTCCGTCTTAGGATTGATTTTAAGGGGGCAGCTAGGGGATTCTATGGATTGAGAGCCAGGCCTAGAGATGAAAGGTCCTGGGTTCAAATGTGACCTCAGAAACTTCCTAGCTGGGTGACCCTGGACAAGTCACTTAACCCCAATTGCCTAGCCCTTATTGCTTTTCTGCCTTGAAAGCAATACTTAGTATTGATTCCAAGGTAGAAGTTAGTTCATTTTTTAATTGACACTAAGACAAAAGGTAAAGGTTAAAAACAGAAACCTGTGCCCAACCACAAACTTTCCAATCTGGAAGGGACCTCCAAAGGTTCTAGGCCTGGGGTTCTTGACCTGAGCTCTGTAAACTTGCTCTATTCATATTCTGGTAAGCATATTTCAATAGGATTGGTTTCCTTTGTTAATTTTATGTATTTTGTTTTTTTGCATTTAAAAATATGATTCTGAGAGGGAGTTTATTGGCTCCACCAGACCGATGGCCTAAGGGGTCCAGAATACGCACTCATTAGAGAACCCCTGATCTAATCCACCATGAACTTGAGCAGGAATTCCACACCCCCACCTACGACATCTGTAACAAGGGCTAAACTAGCCTTGGCTTGAAGACCAATAGGGATAAAGAACTCACCACGTGCCATGGCAGCCTTTTCCATGTGGGGTATGATTGTTAGGACACTTTTCCTTCTAAGGAGGCTAAACTTGACTCTCTGTAATTTGCCCCGTACTCCAGCCCCCTCTCATGCCTGTCAGGACAATTCTAGCCTCTCTTCCTGAGGGCAACCCTTCCTTCAGCTGCTGGAAGATGGTTCCCCAAAGCTCTCCTCCAAGGGGTTTACAGAAAGTAGGAATCCCTTGCTTTTCTCTGAGCCCAACACTCACCTGGCTCAGGGGTGTATCCATCAGAGTTGAAGGTGTCATTTCTTCTCTGAGAATCAGAGGGACATGAGGTTGGTCTTCCTGGGGAGCTTGAACTTGGCGTCCTACATCTATGAATGCCCTTCCCCAGGCCCACCCACCCATCCCAGTTCCCTAAAGAACAGTTCAGGAGCAGCAGGATGCTGGGAGGACAGGCTGGGGTTCTGGCTCCTAGTCTGAGGACACCCATCCCCAAAGACCTCCCAGGGACCAAGTTCCTGCCTCCCCAACCCCAGGACCCAGACTCACAGGCATGGAGGGATGAACAGGGAGTGTGGGAGCTGCAGTCACTGGAAAAAGAGTTGGGTTGGGACAAAGAGGGCCAATGAAGTGCCTTGGAGAGACCAAAGAAATGTCCTGCCTCCTCTGATCCAGCCCTCAGCTCATAATGGGTGCCGTACCCCACACGTTAGCCCAGCTCGGAGCCCTCACCCCACTCCTAGCTCCAAAGCCAGCCCCAGCCCTAAGTTCCCTTACCAGAAGCAGTAGAAGCGCTGGCATTAGGACAAATCTCCTTTAGACAGTAGATAAGCCCATCTGACTTCAGCTTCAGGTATTCTACCAGCTGGAGGGGAGAGGGGGAAGGCAGAGGCATCAAGCCTAGAAGGGCTCAAACCCCAACTAGAGTTGCCCCCCCAGTGCTGGTAGAAGGGACAGGACCAGGCCCCCTCCTCAGAGTCTCCTCAATGGGATAGAAAGGTGAGGAGAGGAGAGTGGGGAATGGCTATAAATGGGAGGCTAGGAGTCTGGGTAATTGCACAGCAACAGTAGAGAGGAGGGGAGGTGGAATGGGAATGGGCTTGGGCTGCTTACCTGCCACAGGGTGTCAAACTTGGTGCCCTCAGGAATACAGTACTTGCCAGACTTGTCCTGGTTGATGAGGTAGTGGTAGACGGTCTTGCCATAGATGAGGGACAAAGCATAGCTCCCATTTTCCTTCCTGGGTCTAAGCCTACAGCAGGTGATGGAGAAGGAAAACAAGAAGTCTCGTAGTCCCTGGGCTTATCAGGATGTCCCCAAAGCACACCATGGCCTGCCTATGCCAAGATCACAGACAGAATTGGAAGGGACCACAGAAATCACCTAAACCCACACACACACACACATACACAATTTTACAATTGATGGAAACTGAGGCTCAGCTAAGTTGTTTGCCCAAGTTCACAGAGGAAGAATAATGAAAAGAGGCAGAATCTGAATCCCAGCCCTCCGATTCTTTCCCCCCCCAAACTCATACCTTCTGTTTTAGTATTAATTCTAAGACAGAAGAACAGCAAGGGAGGAAGGGCCAGGTAAATGGAGTGAAGTGACTTGCCCAGAGTCACACAACTAGGATTTGAGTTCAAGTCCTTCTGACTCCAAGCATGATGCTCTCCACTGTGGTACCCATTCTTAATTAATTTATTTACTGCTATGACTGAGGACTTCTCCCTGGAGGAGGGAGAAATCGATGTGGCCAGTGGATGCCCAGTGCCTCAGTGGGAATAGGAGCCCCCGACCCAACCTACTGTGTCCTGGTAGAAGCAGGCAGGGAGAGAAGGTGGGGAGCCCCATAGTCTTGCCTCTGTTCTCTCAATGGATCACAGCATCGCACATTTAGAACTAGAAGGGGCTTCAGAGGTCCCACCTGGTTCAACCTCCTCAATTTACTGAGAGGGAAACTGAGGCCCCTGAAGAGAAAGTGACCAGCCCAAGGATACACCTCGAAGACGGGACTTGAGGCCAGGTCCTCTGACTCCAGTACCACTTCCAGTCTCCAGAGGATCTCCCAAATGGCTGGCAAATACAGCAACCTCACACTTCCAGGTAAACACAAGGACGGGCCAATATACTTCCCATACTCTTAGCAGAAGCAAACATACAGATGAGCACATGGGCCAAACTGGGACTCAACACCTCCTTTCAAAGAAAACCATTCACTCCTGCCCACAAGCTGGCACAAATACACACCACAGGACACAGACACACTCACACAAGCAAACATATGAGCGCATAAGCAATCACACTTGGTGATTTCATGGTTACCTACAAAGACACTCATTGATCACCTGTAAACAGCACATTCACAACATAAAACTTTGCCAGAAGGACCAGAATTTAGGAGCACCCTGAATGGGGGTGGGGGAGGAGCAGCTAGGTGGCTCAGTAGATATAGAACCAGGCCTGGAGACCGACCTGGGCTAAAATTGAGTAAATATATAATATTTAATAGATGATATTCATTATTTTTTATTTAAAATTTCATTTATAATTTGATGTTTTAACATTAATGTTATAATATAATTATTAGATTAATTGTAATATCAATACTCTAATGAATATTATTAAATAACAATTGATTAAAAGAATAAATATAATGATAAGTAAAAAATAAAATTTGTGAAAATAAAAGATACTTCCTAGCTGCATGATCCTGGGCAAGTCCCTTAACCCTCACTGGCTAGCCTTTACTGCTCTAAGACAGAAGGTAAGAGTTTAAAAAAAAAAGAATACCTTGAAGGACTAAGCCAGGTCCATTGATGCTGTCTTTTTTTATTATTCATAAAGCAAAGAAAATAGATAAAGGGTGAAAATTTATATTTTAAAGTAAATAAATAAAACTTTTGCATCAGCTGGCACAGTTAGGTCCTTGGTTCTTTGAAGGGACCCATCCTTTTAACATAAAGTTTAGGATTCGATTTGGGCCCCAGTAGGGTCTTCAGGGGCCATGAAGGTAGTCAGGAATGGTGAGGCAAGAGGGATTGATGCCCTTGTATGAGCCAGGGACAAAATACTGTGTAATTAGAAAATCTTGAACTCTTGGACTTCATCTCCCAGAATTCTTTTCCTTTTCGTCCCCCAGTTGCACACTTACGTTGTTTGTACAGAGTTGTGTGTAACCCCGCCTTGACTCTCTTCTCTTGCAACCATGGCTGGGTTAGCACCCTTTTTACCTAGCTTTTTATTTAGTTAAATAGAATATTTAACTTATTATTTAATTAAATGGAATATTTAATGAAATAGAATATTTAACTTATTAAATAGAACATTTGGAGATATTGTATATTCATTTTTAATCTTACAACACCTAACACAAGGCTATTTTAAAACACTTTTAAGAAGCATGTTTGATATCTCTGTCTCTCTCTCAGTTAGAAGGTAGCTTTTTAATTTTCCTGTAGGAAAAAAAAGGGGGGTCGCCTCCTGCCAGGCAGCCTTGGAGGTGGGAGCTTTGGCCAAAGGTCCTGTGGCTTACCATGTGCATACAGCAGTCCCCTTAGCACCCAGCACCTAGTAGGTGCTTAATAAGTGTTTACTGACTTAGCCACCAATACATGTCCATTCCAGATTCCAAAGCCTGTGCCTAGCAGTGCCCCAGCAAGTGCCCCAAGAAAGCGAGGATGCCAGGGTTCCTTCCAGCAGAAAACCATCTCCATAGTGGCAAAACTCATCTGTTTGCTCAAATAGCCCCTGTCACATGGAGACACTAATGTGTCACCTATGAGTGACACACACACACACACACACACACACACACACACACACACACACACACCCAGCTCACTGCACTTACAAGAACTTGCCATCATGCTGAGCGCCTGAGTAGAGCTTGCGCTCAGCTTCCTCTCTGGAGATGGAGTTGTGGTACCAAGGCATCCGCTCGTGGGCTGTCGTGGCAATAAGCTTCTCCACCTGGGGGGCCTGGCTGATGATGGCCTGCTCCAAGGCTTCCCCCTGGGGAGGGAAAGGGTCAGGGTGCTCTCATGAGGAAGAATAACAGCCCCCATTTCTGCGAGGCTTTAAGGTTTACAAAGGCACCCTGAAAGGGAGCTAGGGCAGGGAGATCTGGGAGAGAAAACCTGAAGCTCTGAGGGGTAACTTCCTCAGGGGCAGCCACCACCCCACTCTAGGTGGCCCCTCTGGGCCAGTCTTCTGAGGCACCCCCCCCCCGCTGCCCCGGTCCCCCGCCTGGGCCACACCTCTAGTTTCCAGGTCTGGCGCACGTAGTCTCGAACCATACTATCCCGAAGACTGTCGAAGACCCCTGGCTGGGGCTCCATGCCACTGGGTCTGTTGCAAGGCTTGCGCAGAGGACAGGGGAGGCCATCAGCATCCTTGGAGTAGAATTCACAGAGCTCAGCCGGGCCGCAGTGGGGCTTGCCTCCTGCGATGGCGTAGGTACCATTCAGCTGACGTTCAATGGGGTAATGGTGGAAGGTCACGTTATACACCAGCGAGAGCACGTAGCCGCCCAGGCTGCGCAGGCACTGGCGCAGCAGGAAGAGCCCATCTGCCATGCCTGCCAGTTTGAGGTGCTCCTCTGCCTCAGCCCTGGAGATGCTCCCATAGAAGAAGGGTAGGTGGGCAGCTGCATCTGGCATTGTGGACTCCCCGGGGCCACCACCTAGTATGGAGGGAGTCCAGGCAAGTTTCATCAGCCTCTGAACCCATCCTGGCCTCCCAGCCTTGCCCATCTATGCCCCAGTTAGCCCAGCTCAGGCTCCATCCTTAGCTCCTTTTAGCCCTCTTTCCTAGCTATTCCAGTATCCTGCCCCAAGGCTGGCCCAGCCTTCTCCAGTCTCAAAATTTCAGAGCTGGAAGAGAAGGACCTCACAGGCCATCAACACTAGAATCAGCATCTCAGGTGCCCTTTCTCCCCAGATAAAATACTTCCTAAGAAAAAACCCAGTGCTGGCCTCCCTAGGCAGACCATTCCACTTTTGGACTTAGGCTCTTTTTCTTGTTGTCCAATCAGCCGTGTCCCACTCCTCAAGGCCCCTTTGGGGGGGGGGGGTTTCTTGGTAAAGATACTGGAGTGGTTTGCCATTCTTCCTCCAGCTCATTTGACAGAGGAGGAAAATTGGGCAAACAGGGTAAAGTGACTTGTCCAGGGTCACACAGCTAGTAAGTGTCTTGAGGCCAAATTTGAACTCAAGGAGATAAGCCTTTTCCTGACTTCAGGCTGGCACTCTACCCACTGTGCCACCTAGCTGCCCTTTCTTGGGAAAATTATTTACACTGAGCTGAAATCTGATTCCTTCCACCTTCCATCTATTGGTGTTACCTCTCAAATACTTGAAGGAAGCTACCACATTTTCCCCCCATAACCCCTTCAAGGCTTCTTTTCTGCAGAGCAAACATCTCCAGTTCTTTCAACTGATCCTTTTCTGTGTGAAACTCAAACTGCCTTCCCTAAAATCCTGTTTCCCGACTTGAACCCAATTTTCCAGGTGTGGTGAGGATATGCCCTATTCGAGCTGAGCTCCCCTTCACAAGTTACACCTCCTGTCATGCTTTGTAATCACCTTCACATCCTCCACAGCAACGCGGGGGCATGCCAAGCAGAGAGGGGAGATTAGTCACCCCATTTCAGAGGGGAAGAAACTGAGGCCCAGGGTAGAAAGGAATAGCCCAAGACAACCGAATGAGTGGGGAACAAAGTAGGGAATCAGCCCCTGAGAAGCCGATTGGACCCCAGGGGTGTCCCCACTACAGCTCGGTTGCTTCCCTGAAGCCCCCATGGATATGGCCTGACACACAGCCAGGGCTCAGGAAAGGTCTGTTGAAAGATTTGATTGATGATGGCAGGGATGAGAGAAGAAAAGAGGGAGAAGAGATGAGAGAGGAATGAGAGGAGGGGCTGAAGGGGAGGAAACTGGGGGAGGCAGGAAGGAGAAAGGAAGCGGTGGGAGGGAAGGGGAGGAGGGAGGCCGGAAGAGGAGGGAGGAGTTGGGGAGTGGAGGGCAGGGGAGGGGGCCCACAGTCTCAGCAGGACTAGTGGCCGGATACTGTGGCAGGAAATTGTCAGCAGTGCTTGTCAAGCCCCTTCCCCAGGAGGCGCCTGGGGCCTCCAATCTGGCCAGGCTGGAGGGACTGGAGTGGGGCTGGAGCCCAGATGGAGAGAGGGAGGAGTGCCTTGAGGGCAGAGCAAGAAGGATGGAGGAGGAGGGTGTTAGGAGGCGGGGGAGAGGGGTAGAGGAGGAGGAGGAGGAGGAAGAGGTAGTAAGGAGGGAGGAAGAGAAAGAGAGAACAAAGATGAAAGAAGGAAAGAAAGATGGAGAGAAAGAAGCAGAGGGAAGAAAAGAGAAAGGAGATGAGTTGGAGGAAAAGGAGGAGGAGGCAAGAAAGAGAGAGACAGAATAGAGATCAGAGTGGGAAGGGAAGAATTAGAGGGACCAAGATGGGCAAAAGGAGTCCTTAGTGAAAGGGAACTGAAGGCTCTGTGACCCAAGAAAACTCAGCCTAGGCTTGGAGGAATTGGACAGAGAGACGAGAGGCTCCCTGAGCCCGACTGTAATGGCCCTTAGTGTTTTAAGTTTGTCCCTATAGCCATGAGAGAACTACCTAAAGGCTCCCTGGGGTCCTTTCCAGCTTTCTGTCCTTGTTCTTTGGATCCCTTGAGGAGGAGGGAGTGAGAGAAGACTAAGAGAAAAATTCCAGATTAGATTCAAACTCCTCCTACTTCCTCTGTACTCCATACCCCCTCATCAAGGATCCTGCCTTCTCCATATCCCTCCTACTCCCCACCCCGTCATTCCAAACAGCCAACCAGTCAGTCATGAAGCATTTATCGTTTCCTGTGTGCCAGGTACTGTCCAAACTGTATTTATTCCAAACTCTGGGCTTTGGCTCCTAAGATTTTCCACACTGGAAATGCCTAGCGCTCTTCCCCATTTGGGTCCATCCCATCAACCATCTCTCTAATCCAGTTCCCAACTCACCATTTCCAGGCAGCCATCCAATTACACTCCCACATATTGCTACCTGTAACCGAGGACCCATAGAGGCCTTCATGGGCAACCACCTACCACTTGTACATGCTTAATCATGTTCTGAGCTCCCACCTGGCAGATCCGGATCGGGTCTGCTGGTAAACCTCAAAGGCTTCCTCATCCACTCTCCAAACCAGTAGGCACCACTATGTCTGCTTCCCACCATTACCCATCTCATTTCACTCAGGCTCCCCCTCAATTATCTCCCACCTCTATTGCCATCACCTCTGCTTCAAGGGAATTAAAATAAGCAGGAGGTCCAACAAGCCCTACAGCTCGCCTTCTTTCTTCTCTCTCTCTCTTTTTTTAAACCCTTATCTTCTTAGTATCATTCCTAAGACAGAAGAGCAGCAAGGATGAAGTGACATGCCTAGGGGCACACAGCTAGGATGTGTCTAAGGCAAGATTTGAACCCAGGACCTCCCAATTCTAGGCCTGGTTCTCTATACACTGAACCACCCAACTGCTCCTATAGCTGACTTCTCAGAACAACCCTGGAAGATAGATAATGCAAGTATTATCTCTGTTTTACAAATAAGGAAATTGATGGAAACAGGCAACAAGCATTTATTAAATACTTACTGTATGCCTAGCATACAAGGCTTACATTATCTAACCACTTTGCCCAGGATTAGTCACACAGCTAGCAGGTGTTCTGAGCTAGGATTGCGATCAAAGTCTCCTGACTCCAAGTCCCCACCATGCCATGCTGCCAACCCAACATCTCTAGTCTATTCTCCATAGTGGAAATTAATTATTTAACTAGCATAACAAATTCCAGACTTAGTCTTCTGTTTACATTTCCATTCCGAAGGCTGATTATTTGATTATATCTTACTGACCTCAGAACAGGGGGTCCTTGAGGGCAGGGACCCTGTCATAATATGATTGTGCAGTGGCTAGAATAGGGGATTTAAGGGTCAAGGAAGACCTGAGTTTGAATCCTGCTTCAGACCCTGACTGACTGTGGGCTAATAACTTAAGCTATACCTGCCTCAGTTTCCTTACCTATAAAATGGGGGAGAAGTAATAACAGCACCTACCTCCTAGTGCTTTTATGAGGATAAGATTAAATATCTGGAAATCACTTTGAAAACTTTAAAGCACCATTTAAATGGTAGCTATTATTATTATTAACTTCTTTTATTTAAATTTATTTGTTACATTAAAATAATGAGGTAATTCTCTCCCTCCCACCCTCCCCCCATTAGAGAAGGCATCATATTGACAAAAATATATATGCATATATAAAATAATGTCTTGCTTATTTCTATTTATCAGTTCTTTCTCTGCAAGTGGACATACACAAGCCATTCTTCAAACAATATTTTTGTTGCTGTATATAATGTTCTCTTGGTTCTGTTAATTTCACTCTTTATACTTTCATGTGGGTCTTTCCATATTTTCCCAAAATTTACCTGCTCATCATTTCTTACAGCCCAGTGGTATTAAATCACAATCATATGCCACAACTTGTTTAGCCATTTGCTAATTGATGGGTATCCCTTCAATTTGCAGTTGTCACAATTAATTTAACGTTTGCACATAGTTTCCCTCATTGCTCTGTGATCTATGAGAGAATTTAGTGAATAGGGGATCAGGTTTGCAGGTTTTTTGGTTTAGAGAGCCCTCCTAGTTTAGAATTCCCTTCACTAATGCTGATCAACAACTTGACTTTCTATCTATCAGTGATTGGCACAGATTAAGTGCTCAGGGAATATAAGTTTTCATTTACTCTTTTATTCATTCGTGTCAGGCTGGACTCTGACTTAGTGGTTGGAAGATATTGAGCAAATACTTTATTCTTTCTGGACTCAGTTTCCGTTATCTTCATAAGATAATGGAATTGGATGAGAAGTCTTTTAGGGGGTCCATGAACTTGGATGGGGAGAAATTG
Organism: Gracilinanus agilis; assembly: GCF_016433145.1. Lineage (NCBI taxonomy): Eukaryota > Metazoa > Chordata > Mammalia > Didelphimorphia > Didelphidae > Gracilinanus > Gracilinanus agilis. The sequence goes on along the minus strand of NC_058130.1, from coordinate 738,010,558 downwards.
CACCTTTATTTTGATATAATTGGTTTTCTTTAAAATCCTGTATATTAAAAATATTTATAGCTATTCTTTTTGTGGTGGCAAAGAATTGGAAACTAAAGGGATATCCCTCAGTTGGGGAATGGCTGAACAAATTGCGGTATATAATAGTGATGGAATACTATTGTGCTGTAAGGAATGATGAATACGATGATTTCAGGAAGAGCTGGAAAGACCTACATGGACTGATGCAGAGTGAAATAAGCAGAACCAGGAGAACATTGTACACAGAAACAGCAATATTGTGGAACAATCAAATGTGATGGACTTTGCTACTAACAGCAATACAATGATCCAGGACAATTCTGAAGGATTTATGACAAAGAATGTTTGCCACCTCCAGAGAAAGAACCATTGGAGTAGGAATACAGATGAAAAACATGATTTATCACTTGTTTATTTGGGTATATGTTTGGTGGTTTTATCTATAAGATTATTCGCTTACAAAAATGATTAATATGGGCATGTGTTTTGCATGATAATATATGTATAAGCCAGACTGAATTGCTTGCTAGCTCCAAGAGAGGGAAGGGAAGAAGGGAGGGAGACAATATGAATCACATAACTTCAGAAAATTTTTGTGGAAATTTGTCATCAAAATTTTTAAATGAAATAAAATAAAATCCTGTGCATTATATGCATTTGAAAAGATAATTCTGATGAGTCCCTAGCCTTTACCAAAATGACTTCCCAAGGGGTCCATAGCACAAAATGGGTAAGAAACCCCCTATATTCCTTTGGAATTCTTAACTCCAATTCTAAATTCCAAAAAGTTTCCTGGAAACTTGGGAGGCTTAGTGGCCTTCCCAGGGTTATAAAACCAGAACATGGTAGAGATCAGATCTAAATTCTTCTGACTCTCAAACAGCCTCTTTATATGACACAAAATTCCCTAACTGTAATATTCTCCTCATTTTACAGATGAAGAAACTGAGGACCAAAGAAGTACAGTGACTTGGTGATGCTATTGTCATCCACCAATATCATCACCATAATCAACTTGCACTTTAACACTGGCAAAGCACTTGGCATATATTTTCATATTTGATCACTTGCCTGATATAAGAAGTAAGATTTGAACCCCAGCCTCCTGATTCCAAATGCAACACTATTTCAATGACTCAATGACTCCCCTATTTCTTCTAACCTCTGTTGTCCCTCATCTCCTTCATGTTGCTCTGCCCCAGCACCAGAAACATCAGCTCTGCATATACATAGCAACTTTTAAAAAATAAACTGTTCTAACTGGAGGAATTCCATGTGAATTGGAAAGACCTCCAGGAATTGATGCAGAGTGAGAGGAGCAGAGCCAGAAGAACACTGTACACAGAGACTGATACACTGTGGTAAAATCGAATGTAATGGACTTCTGTACTAGCAGCAATGCAATGACCCAGGACAATTCTGAGGGATTTATGGTAAAGAACGCTGCCCACATTCAGAGGAAGAACTGCAGGAGAGGAAACACAGAAGAAAATCAACTGCTTGAATACATGGGTTGGTGAGGACATGATTGGGGATCGAAAGTACCACACTAATGCAACTATCAACAATTTGGAAATAGGTCTTGATTAATGACACATGTTAAAACCAGTAGAAATGCATATTGGCCAGGGGAGGGAGGGAGGTTGGGGGGTGAAGGGGAAAGTAAGAACATAAATCATGTAACCATGTTAACTTTTCTAAAATATAAATATTAATAAATGTTTAATAAAAAATAAACTGTTCTCTTGGATAAGCATATTTATTATAACTAATTACATATTTATAGCAAACCATATATGTTATGTTACATATTGTATAAATGGAGATTTTGAACCTTTGGACTTCATCCCCCAGAAGTCCCTTAGTATTTCCCAAAATTCCCTTTAATCTCTCCTATGCCTCCACATTTTCGTGGTCATGTTATCGTTTTATGGGTTCTATAACTCCTCCCTCTCTTTTCCTCTTGCGAGCAAGCTGAATAGCTAGGTCTCTTACTTTAATTATTATTAATAAACTTTTTAAATTGATACCTGGAATATTGGATAGTAATTTTAAAATACACAATATTATTATATTTTTTAGATGATAACTAAAAAAAAACACTAATTGATTGAATAACTGCTTTGTTTGAAGGGTTCTCAACCCGGGGTCTCTAAACTTTTAAAAAATATTTTTATAACTATTTCAACATAATTGATTACCATTATAATTCTGGGCATCCTATGTATTTAAAAATTCTGAGAAGGGATCCCTGGACTTCACTAGAATGACAAAGGATTCCAGGGCACAAAGGAAGTTTCAAATCCCAGGCTTTGCGGCCATGGAGGCTGGAGCTCTGGCGTTCCTATTTCATTTCACATATTTGCCAACTCTGAGCACCAAAGATTCTGTAGGAGATGGGGATCAGAGACTAGGCACCAGGAGCACAGGAGTGACTCCCTTCCATCTATTTCTGAAATAAAGGGCTCCTAGACTGAGAAGGAACATGATAAACTGGGAATAGTGTTAGTTTGAGAGTCGGAGCACCTAGATTCTAATCCCAGCTCTGCACCTTAGTAACTGTGTAACCTCAGAGAAGCCATTTCACCTCTCTAAGCCTCCCTCTCTATAAAAGGAGAAGATTGGGCTAGATGACCTCTGTAGCTCCTTCAAGCTCTAGATCTTGGATCCCATGACTGATTGTGTTTGGGAGCTCAAGGCTAGGCACTAGCCCTGGGCATGTAACCTGTTGGGTAATGCCATCTTTATCTTCCTCCCTACTACCTCTGACCCTGAGGAATTCCTTTGTTCCAGGATTCAGTATCACAGTTGAGTAGACAAAAGTTATCTGTAGGGAGTAGAGGGTATGAGGGTGGAGACGGGGTCTGTAAGTAAGGCAAGCTCACTCCGGGAAGGGAAGGAGCTAGCCCAGGAGAGGATCATGGGAATGTTGCCCTCAACTTGGAAATTAACCATTGTTTAAACCAAATTAGCTCAAAAGCCAGAAAGTAGACAAGGGAGGACGAGCTCTGCTCAGTCAGGGAGAGGAATAGGAGACCTTGACCATCCTTAGGAGCAGAACAAAGCCATCAGACCAAGGAAAGACATGAATTCAAATTGTAATTCTGCATCCAACCTCTAGATAGAAAGGTTATTTACTTCAGCACAGATTTAGAGCTATAAGGAACTTTATAGTCCAATCCTTTCCTTTTACAGATTAGAAGACCGAGACACCAAGAAGTTAAGTGGTTTGCTCAGTTACATAGCTAGATAGTGCAGTGGATAGAGTGCCAGACCTAGTCAGGAAGACTCATCTTCCCAAGTTCAAATCTGGCCTCAGGCACTTACTAGTTGTGTGACCCTGGGCAAGTCACTTAACCCGGGTTGGAAATGGCCAACCACTCTAGTAACTTTGCCAAGAAAACCCAAAATGGGGTTATGAAGAGTCAGACATAATTGGAATGACTGAACAACAACACAGAATCAGGTCATCCTAATTCCAAATCCAGTGCTCTCCCACTATACCATATTGTCACTCATACTTATGTAATCCAGACTTCTCTTGGCATGTCAAGTTCCAAGTGGAGATGGCCATAAGGGACTTTTGAGCTTGCCAGTTTGCCTAACATAGAGCAGGTCGTTACCCTGTAAATACATTGTCCTCATTTACAATGCAAATTAAAGTGCCCCCCCAGCTAGAGGAAGCTAGAAATCCTGGGGTTGCTGGGACTTTGCCCTAAGAAGAAACTCTAAGCCATCAGTGGATCCCAAACCAAGAAGGCTACCTGGGATTCATTCTCTTGATCATTCCAGAACCTGATTATCTAGGACTAACATAGCCTCCCTCCACTGGCCAGTGCCCCCGGGGGGCTTTTCTCCTATGCCCACTAAGCCAAGACCTCAGGCTACTATCAGGCTAGCTGTCAGGGACCCCCATGTTAGCCTCCTTGTCAAGGAGACCTTCTCCATTGGCAAGGGCTGGCCAAAACCAACAAGTATGTTATCTTCCCCTTTCCCTGACATCATCCAAAGTGCTACAGACAGGATGCCCAGGGGACAGTTAGGTGGCTTAGTGGATTAAGAGCCAGACCTAGAGACAAGAGGTCTCAAATTCTTTCTAATTTTACTGTGACCCTGAATAAGCTAGTTAACCCCCCCCCTTACCATTCTTCTGCCTTCTACATAGTGCTGATTCTAAGGCAGAAGTTAAGGATGAAAAAATAATAATAATAATGGCCAGAAACTGTCACTTATTCCTTGTATGTGGTCCTTCTTGGACCTCCATTTCCTCAGATATAAAATGAGAAAGTTGAGCTCAATTACCTCTAAGGTCCCTTCCAACTCCAACTTATCTGATCAGTTCCCTAAGTCTTGCTGATTCAGCCTCCTACCCAATATTTCCATCTCTCTCCTCTCGGTTTATATAGCCACCACCCTAGTTTAAGGGCTCACCACTTCTCACCTCAATTACTGACATCAGGATGGCTATCTCTGTTTTGTTTCCATAACTATTAAACGCATATGACTAAAATACTTGATTTGATCTCATCAGTTCCTAATTATAAAATCTTCAGTAGTGGGGCAGCTAGGTAGATAGAGAAACAGGCCTGGAGATGGGAGGTTCTGGATTCAAATCTGACCTCAGACACTTCCTAGCTGTGTGACCCTGGACAAGTCACTTAACCCCCATTGCCTAGCCTTTACCATTCTTCTGCCTTGGAACCAATACATAGTATTGATTCTAAGACAGAAAGTAAGGTTTTTTTTTAATGTTCAGTAGTTCCCTACTACTTTTAGAATAAAATATAAAATCTTTCATTCATCATTTAAAACTTCCTACAACTATGCCTCCCCCCATTCTAAGTTACTTAACTAGCATAGCCTGACATAGCAATACCATTACTTGGTCTATACCCCCAAAGAGGTCAAAGAAAGAAGGAAAGATCCCATATGTACAAAAATATTTATAGCAGCTCTCTTTGTGGTCCCATCAATTGGGAAACGGCTAAATAAATTGTGGGTAATGAATGTAGTGCATTACACCATAGGAAATGACCTAATGGACAACTTCCAAGGGAACCGAGATTTCTAGAAACCAATGCCGGGTAAAGTGAGCAGAGTTGGGAGAACAATGTATCCAAGGACAGTAACATTATAAAGAAAAACAACTTCGAAAGACTTGAGAACTCTAATTTAATGCCATGTTTCTAGATGATGGAGGATAAAGTGAACAACCCACCAGAGAAGTGGTAGAATTAAGGATTCAGAGGAAGACATCCACTTGGATATGACCAGTGTGAGATTCTTGTGTTTCTAGGGTATGTATATTTATTATGAGGGTCTTCGTTTTCTTTTATATTGTTCATGGGGTAGGCAATAGAATGGAGGGATGATAATATGTGATTGCATATTATATATTATTATGCATAATAATATATCATTATATAAAATAATATATATTATTGTGTATAATATATTATTTTATATTGTATAATAAATCATTGTTATAATATAATTATACTATATTATTTGTTCTATACTATATAATATATTCTATAATTATGTATACTAATATATGCCATATAATATTATAAATATATAATGTTATATCATATATCATATATATAAAAGTGATAGTGAACCTTTTAGAGACTGAGTGCCCAAACTGCAACCCTCACACCACATGTAAGTCCCCTGCCTTACCCTAGACAGGGGAGAGAGGAAATACTCCCATTGGGCTTCTGGACAGAGGGGCAGGTGATGGGAGAAATGTCCTCAGGCACATGTGGAGAGGGGGAGGGGAGCAGCCCCTTCCAGCACATGTGCCATAGGTTTGCCAATATTAATACATAGATATATATTATAATAATTATATTTAAAATATCTTAAGGAAATTGGGGGGGAGACCAAGAACTGCCCCCTTTACAATCTGCCTCCCACCTACCTTTCCAGTATAATTTTATATGACTCCCTTGATGGACTCTTTGTCCCAGTCAAACTGGTCCACTAGTGGTCCAATCTCACTTCCATCTATCTCATGCCTTGCTCAGACCTTTTGCCCAGGGACTTTCTCAGGTCTTAAATACCCTCTTTCTCCCTCCTCTCCTGTACCTCTTAAAATCTCTAGCCTTCATAGCAAACAAGAGTGTTGAACTCAGTGGTCTTTGAAGCTCCTTCCAGCTCTAAACGAATGTCCTCTGTACCTGTGGACCCTCAAATGCCACCTTCTCTATGCAGCCTTTCCTGACCAGATCACTCTCCAGATGTTGAAATGAATTTGTATTTCGCTGTATCTACTTTTATCACTGAACTTTGTACAGGCTGCATCCCTCCAGTAGAACATAAATTCCCGGAAGGCAGGGATTGTTCTAGTTTTTTGGTTTGTATTTCTGGATTAGTGCCCTCTCTTCTAATTTACCTTTTCAGTTTATTACATATGAATACCTAACACACATATATAGCATATATCCCTCTAACATGTATACACACATATACTATTAACATATATACACACACATATACTAAAATATCTTGTATGTGCTCAGTTGCTTACATGTTCTCCCTCTCCTATTTAGTAAGTTCCTTCAGATCCAGGAGAACATTGTACACAGAGACTGATACACTGTGGTATAATCGGAACATAATCTCTACTAGGAGCAATGCAATGATCCAGAACAAGGTTGAGGGACTTATGAGAAAGAAAACTAGCCACATTCAGAGGAAGAACTGTGGGAGGAGAAACACAGAGGGAAAACAGCTGCTTGAACAAGCTAATGGGATATTATTGGGGATGTAGATGCTAAATGATAACTCTAGTCCAACTATCAATAATATAGAATTAGGTCTTGATCAAGGATACATGTAATAACCCAGTGGAATTGTGTGTTGGCTATGGGGGAGGGGGGAGTCCAGGAGAGAGAGAAAGAACATGACACACGTAACTATGGGAAAATATTCAAAATTTTAAAAAATGAAGCAAAAAAAAAAAAAAAGAATGTAAGCTCCTTGAGGGCAGGCACTGTACTTTTGCCTTTTTGTTTCCCCAGTTTTTAGCAGTGCCTGGCTCAAAGAAAGGGCTTATTAACCATTTGTTGAACTAAACTGAATTGGACTGAAAAGTACAGATCTAGTTCCTTCCCTTACTCAAGCACCAGTCCGTCCTACCTCTGATCACCTGTTGGATTTAAAAATCAGTCTGGCAGTCTACTGAACTATTTCTGGCCTGGGCTAGCTACCCCCAGCCCCCAAGGTTTCCCAGCACAGTCTTCCTTATCTCCCCCTATCATAAACCTAAAACTGAAGCTATCTTATCTCATGTCTTGAGGAATGTTTGTCTATGTTTGCCTGCTTTACAATATTTGCCTATTTAATGTATGTTTGCCAAATGCTTCCAGCCCCCTGACCCTGAAACCCCCCTCCCCAGATGCTTCCTGACCACCTGTCCCTGACACTACCTTGATAATTATGTATGTACCAACCCCCTTCCTCAAACATTTCTATATAAACTCTTGGCTGAGAATTCCAAGGGGTCGTTCAGGCATGCCTCTCTGCCTAGCGACCCTGGCTATTATTGCTAGTAAAGAATGAGCCTCTTCTTGCATATTGCATTGTCAGTGTGATTCTTCTTCTGGCCATGATCGAACCTGGGTTAGGTATTAAAATTTGGGTACAACACACCCAGATGCTTTCTTGGCCCAATTTCCCCAGTGCTCAGATCATAGATTCAGAGAGAGAAGGGACCTCTGAGATTAGCTGGTTCAAGCTCCTGCTTTTAGAGATAATGAATCACATTTATATAGTGCTTTAAACAAAATACTCTCCTTTTCAAACCCTGGGGAGATCATAGAAATAATATCACATTATTATTGTTAATTTCTAAGTGAAGAAACAGTCCCAGGTTAGTGAAGTGATTTGCACCAAATTTACCCCCAGGTAATTTACCCCAGGTCGAATTTTGATTCCAAATCCAAAACTCTTTCCTTTACCAAGCAATGCCTCTAAAAATGAGCAAGGAACTAAGGAGTCCTCAGTGAGAGAAGCCATTCTTAACCCTCTCTAGAGCGGCTGTGAAGAGGCAATCCTGTAGAGTGAGAAGCACCCCAGGGGTGCTCATCAGGAAGCCTCGGTTCTAGTTCAGGCTCTATCATGGTTTTGCTGTATGGCCTTGGGCAAGTCACTGCCCATAGTCGCCCCATCTTGATTGAACAAGGTGGTCTCAAAGGCACCTCCTCTCTGACATTCAGTACTAAAGATCCTCCAGCTCTGATATTCCATCTTCTAAGGTCCCTACGGAACTCAGACATTCCGCGTTCAGTATTCTAAAGGCTCTCCCACCTGGGACACTCCGTGTTCTACGCTCCACATTCTACCTTCTAAGTTCCTCTCCGTCGCTAACATTCTCTATTCTAAGTTCTCCATCAGCTTGGCCATTCCACGTAGCCTCCAAGACTCTGACAAAGCACCAGACTGGTTCTTGTCCTCTGGTTCTGGCAGCTTCCCCAGGGGTGTGGGTGGGAGGAGTCCGGGGGGAGAGGCGCCAGCTGAGCGGCTCAACTCTGGAGGCAGGAATGCACTAGGGGAATTCCAACAATGCCCAGCTTGCTTGCAAAAGCGCGCTTTGAGAACTGATGTTCTGGTCCCCCAGGCTGACCTTGAAAAGCGGCTGAAAACCGAGCTCTCCAGTTTTCTCCCAAGATCTTTGGGAGGGAGGAGGGGGGAGGGGGGAAGGGGAGAACGTAGCACGTCCCCGAGGTGCACTACTAGACCGAAAGACTAAGGTCCTGGGGACGGAAGGGAAGGATTTGCCCTGGCTCTTTTATCCATCGCGTCATCACGAGGGGCCATGCCATGATGCCAGCTGTCGGGGCAAGGGAAGCAGAGAGGCGGACACCGAGCGGGATCGGGTTGAGGGGGCCGCGTCCCTGAGCCAGGCACTGAGCTTCCTTAGTGGTGCCTTTGCCTGCAGGGAGATGGTTCCAGAGTGAACCGGGCCTACAGTCCTACAGTGAATGTTTAACCAGAAACAGCTGGCTGGGCTCAGTGGGGGTTGGGGTGGGCTGGAAGAGGCAAAGTTCTGAGCAACAGGCGGTCCCTGACAGCTGTTTAGAGTGTAAAAAACGACTCTGCTCCAGTGCGAGGGTACCTCCAAGTCTAAACTGTCTAGTTTATTAGCAGTATAAGTTATAGGTGCGCAGCCCAGCTACAGAGCTCAATTCAGCCCAGACAATTTGGCTCGGCCTTTCCATCCTGCTTCACCTCCACACCAGCTGGGCTCCATCAAAACAGTGGGGCCAGGGTGGAGACTGAGGACAGTGTGTGGGGAGGCAGAACCCCTCTCCCTGTTCCTCCAGCTGACAGTGGGAGAAAAGTACTCTGATGGTGGCAGCGCTGGGCAGAGAGTTTCCATTTGGTGGGAGCTTCGGGCTAAGTATATATACACACAAACACATACCTCATACCCGCAGGCTTGGTTTTGCGCTGATCTGTGGTCAGGATGGGAGGAGGGAGGTGATGCTGACCATGAGTAGACAGGAAGGATGTTTGTATGTGAGCTATTATTATAAAATAGGATTCTTGACTGTATTTCTCTCCATTGATTTCTCACAATTTTTGACTATTAGGAGGAATGCGAAGGATCTGCATTTCTCTTAAATATGTACCGTCCATTTAAAAATATTTATCATATTAAGAGGAAAGTGAAGGATTCTATAGTGTCAAAGTTTCTCTTAAATATCAACCATAAACTGACTCTTCAGGCTAAGGCTTGAAGGACTCTGAGAACTCTCTAGCCCTCAGTTTCTCCATCAATAAAATGAGAGGATGGAGTTACATGATTCTATAACGTCCTGATGATTTAGAACTAGCAAGGATTTGAGAGGTCTAGTCCGACCCATCATTCCACAGATGAAGAAACTAAAGACGACTCCTCTATTTGTACCCTTGATCCCATTCCCCTTATCATACTCCTAAATTGCGCCCCCTTTCTCTAATTTCATTCTGTCTTCTGACTACGAAAAAAAAAAGTCCAGTTCCTATCTAATCTTAAAAAAAAAAAAAGCCCTCACTTGACTTAACCACTCCCCCCTTAAGTTATCATCCTATCTCTCTCCCCTCTTTCACTGTCAAACTCCTAAAAAAAAAACCAAGCTAGCTACACTTGTGGTCTCTGCTTCTCCTACTCTCACTCACTTAAAACCCCTTGTGGTCTAGTTTCCACCTTCATCATTCAACTGAAACTGTTCTTTCCAAATTTACCAAACATCTCTCTTTAAAAGTTTTTGATCTTTTGTTTTTACATCATCTTTATTTCCAAATATATTTCCTCCCTTTCCTCTACCTAGTAAGTCATTCTTTGTAATCAATTTTTTTAAAGCAAAGGGAAAAAAATTCAATAAAACCAACCAACACTTCAACAGAGTCTGAGAATATATTTAATGATCCATGCTCTCATAGTCTGCCACTCTTCAATGAATTAAGTTTTATAACCTCTCATCTAGTCTTTGGAACAAACTTGGTCTACCAGTGATCTCATAATTTTAAAAACAAAGACCTTTATTTCCATCTTCATTCTTCTTGGCTTCTGTGATGCATTTGATTCTCTTAACTATCCTCTCCCTCCTGGAAACAGTCTCCTCTCTGGGTTTTCATGAGCCTATTAATTCTCTCAGTTGACTATACGGATCATCTATGCCTTACCCCCTAATTTTTTGTGTGTCCCCCAAGGCTCTGTCCAAGAGAGTCCTCCTCTCTTTTCTCTCTGTAATTTCTTTTTTGGTGACCTCATCAGCTCCCATGAGTTTAATTATCAGCTCTAGGCAGAAGACTCCCAGATCTATATATCCCACCCCAGACATTCTCCTTAGTTCTCATCACTCATTAGCTGGACATTTCCAAGTCAACATTACTCATAATCTTTATTCAAAACTCACTTCTTTCTGAACTTTCCTATTGCTGTTGAAAGCGCCATTGTCCTTCCAGTTACTCAAGTTCAATATCTCCAAGTCATCCTGGATTCTCCTCTCTCCCTCACTCCCTACATCCAATCAATTGCCAGGTCTTACTGCTTCTATCTTTATAATATTTCTCTTCATTCTTCCTCCTTTTTCAGAGAGAGAGAGAGAGAGAGAGAGAGAGAGAGAGAGAGAGAGAGAGAGAGAGAGAGAGCTACCACCATAGTTTAGACCCCCATCAGCTTTTACCTACACTATTATAATAGACTGCACACTGGTCTCCCTTTGTCATCTCTCCATTTCAATTCACATTCCTTATAGTCGCCACAATTATATTCCTAAAATATAAACCCATCACTCCTTTGCTCCAGAAGCTCCAGTGGCTCCCTATTGTCTCTAGGATCAAAATCTTCTGTTTGGCATTTAAAATCCTTCAACATCCCTAATAAGTATCTGAAGTAGAATTTAGACTCAGATCTTCCCATCACCACGTCTAAGCATTATCCCCACTGTACCACCTAACTGCAGGAAATAAAGATGAATGCTTATTGATTGACTTTTCTTCATGTGCTCTATATGCCACCCAGCCTAGTTTACTTCCTATCCTTCACCCATGGCACTCCATTTACCATCTTCATACCTTTGCACTGGCTGTCTTCTATGCCTAGAATGCCCTCCCTCCTTACTTGTACCTTTTAGAATCCTTACGTTACTTCAAGCTTAGTTCAGATACCACTTCTTGCCTTAGATTTTCCTGATTCTCTCAGCAACTAAGTACTAGCACCAGTCAATCAATGGGTAAAATTGGCTTTGTTTTTTATTTTTTAAACCCTTACCTTCGGAATTAGCATCAATTCTAAGACAGAAGAGCAGCAAGGGCTGGTTAATTGGAGTTAAGTGACCTGCTCAGGGTCACACAGCTAAAAATTAGGTTTTACTGTGTAAATAAGTTGTCCCTATGACCATAGATATTCCATCCATCTATGATTATATTAATTGAGGTAGAAGTTAAGCCCCTCCCTTAGGTTGACAGAGGTACTTGGACTTGCCCAAGGGTACACAGGTAATAAATAACAAGTGAAGAATTCAAACTCAGGTACCTTGATTCACAGACTCAGAACTAGAGAATTAAAAGGGACCTCAGAAACTATCTAGTTTACTCCCTGCCCAGAGGAACCTCTACTCTGATATGCCCAACAAGTGGTTGTCCCATCTCTGCTAGAAGACATCCAATGGGGGAAAACCCACCGACTCTCAGAGCAGCTCACTACCCTTCTAGAATTGTTGGGAAGTTTTCCTGTCATTGAGCCTAAATTAATCTCATTGCTACTTCCACATATTGGTCCAAAATCAATGTTCTTTCCACCCCTCCATGAGCAACTACCTCCATCCTGCCTCTGCTTGTTTTAGGAAGGCATTTGTTTCCTCCAGCTGGCTACCTCATTGGGTGGTTGTTAAGATCAAAAGAGAATATGTCTTTAAAATTTTGCAAACCCTCATGAATTATAGGTAATATGGGTAATTATTATGGGCAGCTAGGTGGTATAGTGGATAGAGTACTAGGCCTGGAGACAGGAAGGCCTGAGTTTAAATCTAGCCTGAGGTACTTTTTGCTTCAATTTCCTAATCTATCAAATGAGCTAGAGAAGGAAATGGCAGCCACTCTAGTATCTTTGCCAAGAAAACCCCAAATAGGGTCACAAAGAATCAGGCATGATTGAACAAAAAAAATTATGCTGATATTTATTACTGTTGCTATTATCATTGATAATTTGTTATCCTGTTTCCAGTCTCTCCCCCTAATAATTCATCCTGTATATAGCTGCCAAAATAACCCAACAATTCTAATCATATCACACTTCCATTGGAAAATCTTCAGTGGTTCTCTACTCTTATTCTCTGTAGAATAAGATACAAACTCATATCCTGGCATTCAATGCCCTTTACAATCTTGCTCCAACCTGTGTTTCCAGCCTCATTTCAAATTAATCTCCTTCACATATTTTGTATTCTAGCCAAATTAGGCTACATCTAGCACAAGTCTACATAGTAGACCCCTAATAATACTTGGTTGTTTATCTCCCTATATCTGGAATCCAGTTCCTGCTTGCTTCTCTGACTCTCAGAATCCTTATTTTTCCATCTAGCATTTAGTATGTGCAAAAGAAATGTTGAATGATTGGTTTGTTGAGTCCTTCAAGGTTCAGCTTGGATACCACCTTCTTCAGGAAATCTCCTCCTTTTCCCACAGTTATTAGTAAACTCTTATTCCTCAAATTACCTTCTATTTATTTATCTGTTTTCCTGATGTAGCCCCTAGTACAGTGATGGTGAACCTTTTAGAGACCATGTGCCATGCCATGCCCTCTTCCCCCCTATCTAGTGCCACCACCACCCCCCAGAAAGTGCTCCCATTGAGCTGCTAGGCAGAGGGGCCAGTGAAGTGAGGAATGTCCTTGGGTGTGTGGAAAGGGGGAAGGGAACAGCTCAGCCCTGAGTTCCTCTGCCTTTCTAATAAGGAACTCTGGTGGGCAATGGCATGCATGCCACAGAGAGGGTTCTGAGTGACCTCTTTGGCACATGTGCCATAGGTTTGCCATCATAGCCCTAGTAGAATATAAGCTTCTTAAGGACAGGGATTTTTTTTTTACTCTTTCTAGCCCTAGCCCTTAGCACAGGACAATATATACAAACAATACTTAATAAATGTTTGTTGAGTTGAGTATATTCCTGGAGGTCACTAAAGACCTTTAAGGAGAAACTAAAGAATCATTTGTTGGAGATTTTGGAAGGATTCCTGGTTAAGGCACCAGATGATTTGACACACCCTGTCCCTTCCAGCTCTGAAATTCTGTAATTCTTTAAACCATTTAGATAGGTCAGGGGCCATAGTTCAGTGTTCAGAGAAAAATAGAGATATTAGCCAAAGAGGAATGAACAGCAGCTCTAGATTAAAAAATAAAGAAAAGCCCCACGTGTCCCAGTTAATGAGAGAGAGGAAGAGAAAGGAGTCAGGCAGCTCTGATAACTGGAACAGGACAGACCGATTGCTGAGAAAATCATTGTCAGGGGAGGGAGGGTTGCTAGTAAATGTTCAACGTCCAGCTCTTCAAAAATGCAACACACATGGGGGCAGCTGGGTAGCTCAGTGGGTTGAGAGCCAGGCCTAGAGATGGGAGGTCCTAGGTTCAAATCCGGCCTCAGACACTTCCCAGCTGTGTGACCCTGGGCAAGTCACTTGACCCCCATTGTCCACCCTTACCACTCTTCTAACTAGGAGCCAATACACAGAAGTTAAGGGTTTAAAATAAAAAAAATGCAACACACAGAAAGGAGCAGAACCAGGAGAACATTGTTTACAGAAACTGATACATTATGAGACAATCAAATGTAACAGACTTTTCTACTAGCAGCAATACAATGACCCAGAACAATCCAAAAGAACTTATAAAAAGAATGCTATCCACATCCAAAGAAAGAACCGTGGGAGCAGAAATGCAGAAGAAAAACATATGATCCATCATATAGTTCGATAGGGATATGATTAGGATTTTGATGTTAAAGGATCACTCTACTACAAATATGAATAGCATGGAAATGGGTTTTGAACAATGATATATGTATAACAGAGCGGAACTGCTTGTCAGCTTCAGGAGGGAGGAAGAAAGGGCGGGGGGAATCATGAATCATGTAACCATGGAAAAATATTCTAAATAAAAAAATATTTTAATGCATCACACTTTTAAGTTTAGTCTTCATTTTTATCACCCCCCCCAAAGTACTTTACAAACATTATCTCATTAGATCCCTATAACAACCCTGGGAAGTCAATGCTGTTATTATCTCCATTTTACAATTGAAGAACCTGAGGTTAAGTGACCCACCCAAAGTCACATAGTTCATAAGTATCTGAGGCTGAATTTGAGCTCAGGTTTTCTGACTTCAGACCTACCCCTCTCTCCACTGAGACGCCTTGCTGCCTCTGAGGTGACAGCCTGTATCAGAGAGGTGGCAGTGTCAGAGGAGAAAGGAGGGCATATAAGGCAGATGTCAGGAAGGCAGAAGCAATAGGACTTAGAACTTGGATGTGGAGGAAGGATGAGAGAGAACAAGGAGTCAAGAACTGTAGGTTTTGAGCCTCAGGGAGTAGGAAGATGGTGGCACCCTTGGCAATAATAAGGAAGTTTAGAAGAAAAGAGGGCTTGAGGAAAAGATAATGAGTTCAGTTTTGGCCCCCCGTTGAGAATTAAGAATTAAGAATCCAGTTCAAGATGTCCAATGGGCAGTTGGAGATACAAGACTAGAAGTCAAGAGAAAGGTGAAGGGCTGGGAAAGTAGATCTAGGAATCTTCAGTATCCAGATGATAACTGAATCCATGGGAACTTATAAAACCACCGAGCGTTACCTGGCACGTAGTAGGTACTTAATAAATGTTTGTTACCTTATTGACTCTAGGCCACTCTCTAAGACTATAAATTTCAGAGAAGAAACTGATTTACATTGGTAGAAACCAGGAATTCCCTATACCAATAAAATCACAGTCCCTATTGCCTCAAGGTTTTATATATACTTAGAGGAGTGTAATGGGGATCTGACACAGGGGCAGACCTTAAGAGCTAATAGGGCTGATAATACACCTTCTCCATATGGCAGACATCAAGGAGTCAGGGGCCTCCAGGAAAACCTTAATGATGATGATGCCCACATAAGGGAAATGCCTTGAAAAATAAAATACCTTGGCTGGATTGTCTCCGTCACGGGAATATAAACTCTTTGAGGATCAGGATTATGTCACATTTTTGTCTTTATATCCAGGGTCATACATGAGACTTTTTCTAGTCTTCTAAGCTACTAGTGCCTCTCTCTGACTTTGAAATTACCTTGTATTAGAGGCACCTGGGTGGCTCAGTGGATAGAACACTCTACCCAGAGGTGGGAAGTCCTGGGTTCAAACCTGATCTCAAACACTTCCTAGCTGTGTAACCCTGGGCAAATTACTTAACTCCAATTGCCTAGCCCTTGCCACTCTTCCACTTTAGAACTGATAGTATCAATTCTAAGCCAAACAGTAAGGTTTTAAAAAAAGAAAGAAATTACCTTATATTATTGTTTACCTACTTATATGTATCCATGCTGTCTCCCTCCAATAGATATAAGTTCTTTGAGGGCAGGGACTATTTTACTTTTTGTATCCCCAGAAGCCAGACCTGGCCCATAGTAAATACTTAATTGGAACAGCTAGGTGGCACAGTGAATAGAGCGGCAGACCTGGAGTCATGAAGATTCATCTTTCTGAGTTTAAATCTGACCTTGGATACTTACTAGCTGTGTGACCCTAGGCAAGTCACTAAACCCTGTTTGCCTCCATTTCTCATCTGTAAAACGAACTGGAGAAAGAAATGGCAAACCATGTTACAATCTGCCAAGAAAACCCCAAATGCAGTCACAGAAAGTCTGACAAGACTGAGCAACAAAAGATGTTTAATTAGCAGTAGATGCTTAACGAATGCTTTTTAATCAGCTGAAATATAGGATTACAGAATCAGAACTAGAAGGAATCTTAGAGATCAATTAAGCTAACCTCCTCATTGTATAGATGAGAAAACTAATTCCCAGAGAGGTTCAATGTCACAAATTTAGTGAAAGTGAGGATCTGGGATTCTGAGCCAGATCTTCTGACTCTAAATCCAGCATTCTTTCCATTGTACCATGTTCCCCAGCTCAGTGCCTAGCACTTAGTAGGCATTTAATAATGCTAATTGAACTCAATTAGATGGATACAGTTGGGGCAGGATCCCCAGGCAGGGAAGGAAGGAGCCCCAGTCAGACCTCAGGCTGAACTCAAGCTGTTAATGCCTCAAGTAAGAAAAGGACACCCAGAAAAAAAAAAGGGGGGGGGACCTCCAGGCTGGGAGGGGAACGAGTTGCAAAGGCTTTGTTTATGGAATTGGGATGCTGATGATATATTTGGGTTGTCCCAGGCCCAGGCTTGTGGGGAGACTAACTCTAGAGAAGGAGGGTTTGGGAGAGCAGAACTTAGTCATTTTTAAGATGTGGCTGAAAGGGAAAGGGAATGGAAGGAGGGAGCTGTGAGTCTTCCAGACTATCAATGGAGGGGGGTGGGAGAGGAAAAGTCAGCCTTTCCCTGAAACTCCAATATCTATCTGGCTTTGTTTCATTTAATGATTTGACTATTTCCTACATCTAAGGCTTGATCAGAGACTTGGGAAAAGACCAGGGTGAGGGGTGGAGGGCAGCTGGGTGGCTCAGTGAATTGAGAGCCAGGCCCAGAGATGGGAGGTCCTGGGTTCAAATGTGACCTCAGGCACTTCCCAGCTGAGTGACCCTGGGCAAGTCACTTAATCCCCATTGCCTAGCCTTTACTGTTCTTCTGTCTTGGAACCAATACATAGTATTGATTCTAAGATGGAAGATTGAAAAAGGAAAGGACCCAAGGTAGGTAAGTTGGGGGTGGGGAGGAGTGGAAAGGGCGTTCATGTGCCCAAGGATGATATGGGGAAAGCTAGGGGCAATTTGTGACTTGGATATCCCCTGGTCCTACAAAAGGGCACTAGTCAATGAATAGCCCAGTGAGTGGGCAGAATCTAGAGCTGTGGTCTAAATTGGTTGCTGAGAACAAATGGCCTTAAATAAGTTAAATAAATTAAATGAATTGCCTTAATCTACTGGAGAAGGAAATGGTATATCGCTTTGCCAAGAAAAGCCCACGGACAATATTGGTGTGCTAGGGTCCACAGTGAAGAGTCAGACCCAACTGAATGATGGACAATAGCTATGTGATAATGGTCATATTAACTTCTCTGAGCCTCAGTTTCCTCATGTGTAAAGTAGGAATGATAATAGCTGCAGTAACCATTATTGTAAGACTCAAATAAGATATTTCATTAAAAATCCTATATGAATATCAGCTCTTATTATAGTTGTTATTAACTTGTTCTCATCTTTTTTTTTCTTTCTTGTTTAACCCTTACTTCCTGCCTTAGAATCAAGACTAAGACTCCAAGACAGAAGAGAGGTAAGAATGAGATAATGGGGGTTGTGACTTGCCCAGGGGTCATGTAGCAAGGAAACGAGGTCAGATTTGAACCCAGGACCTCCTGTCTCCAGCCATATCCAGCTCTCTATCCACTGTGCCACTTAGCTGCCCCCTCATCTTTTTCAAGAACTTCACCATCACCCACAAATGCTCTACTTCCTTGATCAACAATTCTGAAATGTTGCTCACCTCAGCAGCATATATATTAAAATGGGAATGATACAGAGAAGATTAGCATGGTTCCTATGCAAAGACAACCCAAAAGATTGTGGAGTGTTCCATATTTAAAGAATTCTGAAATTATTTTATCTGAAGCTTAAGATCCTTTCATTTCATCTCGCTCTGTGTCTTATTTTTTTTTTAAACCCTTAGCTCCCATCTTAGAATCAATACTGTATTGGTTCTAAGGCAGATGAGGGGTAAGGGCTAGGCAATGGGGGTCAAGTGACTTGCCCAGGGTCACTCAGATATGAAGTGTCTGAGGCCAGATTTGAACCCAGGACCTTCCATCTCTGGGTCTGGCTCTCATTTCACTGAGCCACCCAGCTGCCTCCTGTGCCCTGTGCCTTACTCTTAAACCTATTCTTCATTCTGGTCCACATCATGGTATCTCATCACTCCATAACCCCTTCTATTTCATAAAACAAATCTGCCCAACTCAGTCATTAGTTCTAAGTTCATTTGTCAACATAAATTCATTTGGATGTTACCCATAAAGGGCCCTTTGATTCCCCTCTCGATCTCAGCCCCTTCATAGGTTCAATCCATTTAATACCAGCCATATTGGATAGAGTGGTGTGTACCTATTGTCTGTTCTGTGAAACGATATCTGTCTATATCAAGCAATAATCATTTATTAAGCACCTCCTATGTGCCAGACATTATGCTAAGCTCTAAGGATACAAAAAGAAGTAAAAGATAGTTCTTGCCTTCAAGAAGCTTACAGTCTAATATATGTTCCAGAAATGTTTCTACACATTTTTAACTTGTTTATCATGTTCTCTGAGAACATCTATTAATCATTTCCTCCATGGTGATGATGTTAAGGAAGAGAAAGAAGAGGAGAAGTGGAAAGCTAAGAAGTACAAAGGCCCATTCCAGAGGTGAAGAACAGCCCTAGGACCCAGGAAAATGTACTGCTTTCCTCCATATGAAAAGGAGTGGAGAGTGAATGAGAATTTGTCTCTGGTCCAGGCTCATCTCCCTCCAGCCTATTAGGAAGACATCACCCAAGGCCTCCCTCAATTCCAAGTCCCTTTTGGGAACTGTTATTGTCATCATTCACACCCCTGGGTGTTCATGTGAGATGTTATCACCATTGGATACCCATCTCCCCATGATCTGTACTCATCTTCATTATCACTACCAAACAGGCCAACCTACACCCTGAAGACTCCTAAAGGGGGTCAGCTTGACATGGGGAAATTACTTACTTGATGGCGTCTAGGCTGGAGCAGAACTGACAGGGGGAGGAGTAGAGTTCCAGTTCTTTCCCCAAAAAAGAAATGGTCCTAAATGCAGAGTTGAAAAGTGAGAAACTAACTGATGTGGGCCCTTCTCTTGATTCAAGTGTCCCCATACTGCCCCCCCAGTCCTACTGTCCTTTAAAACCCCAGCTTAAATATAATATCAGTTTTCTATCTGATCATTCCCCTATCCAATCTGATCACCCCTTAACTCCCTAATCTGAGCATTATTTGTCTGCTTCCTAACTCCCTAATCTGACCATATCCTAAACTTCTAGGTCTAATTTATTTTCTTTCTTTCTTTTTTTTAATCCTTACTTTCCATCTTGGAATCAATACTATATATTGAAGAAGAGTGGTAAGGGCTAGGCAATGGGAGTTAAGTGACTTATCCAAGTTCACACAGCTAAGGAGTATCTGAGTCTAGATTTGAACCCCAGGACCTTCCATCTCTAGACCTGGCTCTCAATCTACTGAGCCACCTAGCCATCCTTGTCTAACTTACTTTTGAAACCCCAAGGTGACTGTCTCCTGAACTCCTGATAATACTCTGACCCATCCCATCTAACCACTCCAGGCTCTCCAATCTGACCCTATCCTGACTTCCCCATATAGACTGTTTCCTATCTTCCTAATACGAATCACTCCAGCCAGAGAGTTCCCTGAACTGGCTAGTTTGAATATGCCCTAAACTCCACTTTAACTATCCCTTGAACTCCATGGCCAGACCATCCTCTGATCTCCAAAGACCCAGACTGACCATTTCAAGAATTTCCAGGCCATCTCTGAAACTTCAACCCACTAGCCTGGCCATCCTTGAAATGCCCAATCTGATAATCCTGTGATCGCTTAGTTTGACCATTCTACCAACATATCCAGCCTAGCAATATTCTGACCGTCTCTTAAATCTGTCCTTTAAATTCACCGGTCTCTCCTCCCCCCCCCCCCATTTTACTGCTCTTGGACACTCTCCTGACTATTCCCTGACCTCTCCAGTCAGGGTAAAAGGCTACAAACCATTGCTTGTACAAACCATTACCCCACACAAAGAGCTAGAGGAATGCCTCTGGCCTGCCACTCTGGCACCTGAGACTGGGAAATTCTGGGCCCTGGGAAAGATAACCCCCCTTTCGATACAACGGCCAATGTGTCCAACAGTTCTTTCTCTTTCTTGCCTGGAGACCATAAAACCGGATGTCTCAAAGCTGAGGCATGAACCCTGAGCCGTGGAAAGAGGGAGTCACTGCCATGTCTCATAGTGAGGATGGGACTCCTCTCTCATCACTCTCAGAGCATCTACTCTGGCCAGGGGCCAAAAATAAAAGGCTCACCTATGGAGGTTCCGGAGGCTCAGGGCCCAGGAAACCAGGATTCCCGGCCTCCGTCCCGCTCTTCTTCAGTCCCTTGGAGGGCCAAGGTCCATGGAGGGAAAGGCTACCCTGGATGCTATGGCCTTGGGGTGAAGAGTCAAGAGGGACCAAAGTCACTGCCACTGCCCTGGCTGCCACCCTCTGTTGAAGAATCTGCTCGTTGACTGATTTCTCTGAAATGTGACCTATTTCCTTGAAACAAAGACAGGAAAGAAAAGACGACAGAAGAGAACCACCCACCCAGACGCAGAAGGGGCAACTAGGCTTTTGAAGGTTACGTCAGAGTCACGAACTGCTGTGTATGGAAGAAAAGCTTCGAGCCGAAGTCAGGCAGGAGTTTCTGGGTCCCCTTGCTGAAGTTGTCTCCCTACCTCTCAGGGAAGGTTGCTTATCCCATGGATCCTAGCATCCTACATCTAGAGCTGGAAGGAACTCTAGGGGCCATGAGGCCATCTTTTACAAGAGAGGAGGAGGAAATGACTGATCCAAGATCATTCAGGGAGTGGCAGAGGTCAGACTTGAGAACCTAGCTCTTTTGACCCCAGAACAATGATTTGTAGCCTTTTTGTGTGCCCCAGTTCCCTTTGGCAATCAGTCTGCTGAAGCCCATGAATCTCTTCTCAGAATCTTGTTTTTAAATGCATAGAAAAAATACATAGAATAACAAAGGAAATCAATTAAATTGAAGTCCAGATGGAAAAATATTTTTACAAAGGCAAGTTCCAAGAGCCCATGATAAGAATCCTAGCTTAGAACTAGGGTTATCATTACATCATGCTGCTTCCATTAAGAAGGGCAAGAATTTGGTCTCCCTGTGCCTCAAGTCCTCCCCCTGTCCCATGGCACTGATAACTAAAAGACAGGGCACCCAGAACTTGTAGCAGGACTAAAGCCTACTAGCAACTGAAGACTCCAGCCTTCCCACAAGGAAGGCACATCTATACCTCTCGAAGGGCACTGCCTTCAGCCAGTTGGCTCCTAGCTGGGGAAAAATCTTTTGCAAACCTTTAGGCTTAAATCCATAGCTGATTCACAGTAACCAGCCCCTGGCTGAGCCCCCTTTTAGAGCAGAATGTTACTGATGGAATTTTCCATCACTCCCTGGAGACCTACTAAAGACCAGGTTCTGAAAGGACCTTACCACTGGGACCCAACTTGCCCTAGAATCCCAGAATGTCAGAGCTGGAAAGTACTTTAGAGGTCATCCAGTCCAACCTCTGATCTTTCCTTTTTGCAGAAGAGGAAGCAGAAAAAGGTCTGAGAAAGGGAGGGAGGTCTTGGGGAAGAGTAGAACTTGAATGTGGTCCCCTGACTGATAGACCTGAGTCAGGTCTAGGGCTCTCTCCACTATAGATTACTGCCCAAGGGCCTTCTTCTTAAATCCCTCTGAAAGAGGTGTTCTTAGCCTGGGGTCCTGGATAGATTTCAGGGGGTCTCTGACTTGGGTTTTTTTTAATGACATCTCTATTTTACTAACCTCTAACTGAAATTTGGCATTTCCTTCAATTATTTGAAAACTTTATTCTGAAAAGGGGCCCATCCACTTGGGGTCCAGGGCACAAAAACATTTAAGAATCCCTGCTCAGACAGCATCAATGGTTTCGACCTAAAAGGGACCTTAGAAATCATCTACTCCAAACCTCTCATTTTTTTTAGAGGAAGAAACTGAGTCTCTGAGAGGTTGTAACAATAAGCAGAGGACAGATTAAAACCATGTACATGGACTGCAAATCCCATAACCCCTCCAGTGCATCCATAGTGCATGTAGGATACCACTCCTTATCTTGTCCCAGCTATCAACCCACACTATCCTTTACATTGCTCCAGATTCCTCAGATTCTGATAGTCCAAAATGAACAAGTCTTGCCTTTCCTTGTTTCCCCTAATGTTGCTGTTGTCATTTTTCAGCCACGTCTAACTCTTTGTGACCACATTTCCCAAAGATCCTGGAGTGGTTTGTCCCACTCATTTTATAGATAGGGAAACTGAGGCAAACAGTGTTAAGTGACTTTCCCAGGATCATGCAGCTAGTAATTGTCTAGTAAGAGTCTAGATTCTAACTCATGAATATAAGACTTTCTGACTCCAAGCTCAAACCACTTCACCATCTACCTGCCTTTTATATCTCCATTTAGGTGGCTGCTGCTGCTTCTTCTTCTTCTTCTTCTTCTTCTTCTTCTTCTTCTTCTTCTTCTTCTTCTTCTTCTTCTTCTTCTTCTTCTTCTTCTTCTTCTTCTTCTTCTTCTTCCTCTTCCTTTTCTTCTTCCTTCTCTTCCTTCTTCTTCCTCCTCTTCCTCTTCCTCTTTTTCTTCTTTTTTTTTTCAATTCATTGCATTTGTCCCAACCCCAAATGGGTCAAAGCACAAATGCCCAGCTCTATGGTAAGCAATCTAGTTCAACAAATCAGGGCATTTCCTTGATCACCCTTGTTTGTTATAAGATAAATAAGATATCTTCTTCCCTTGGTCCATCCATTGAGACATTGACACATTTGCACTTCACCTAACCAAACTGTTTATTAAGCAACTAAGTTTATTCAGCAATTGCTATATGCCAAGCACATAGCTTATACTGGGTGCTGGGGAGTGTGTAAATGGAATTAGCTCTGGCCCATTCATAGTCAAAACTCTACTTACCTGAGATGATATGATCCCCACCTCCCTTAGTGGGAGGGGAGATGAGTTACCCACACGTGACAATAAGTAAGCATATATTAGAGAGAGGAATTTAAAGGAAGGGGATGTTGTGATATGTATAATATGATAAAAGTCTATTTTAAATTTCAGTTCAAGAAAATTCTTACTATTTATGAGATGAGAGGACATTAGGCATAGTAGAAAGAGAGTTGGCCTTAGAGTCAAGAAGATTTGGGTTCTAGCCTTGTCTCAGACACATACTATGTGAATAACAATGTCTCCAAACCTCTGTGCCTCAATTTCCAAGTCTGTAAAACTAGTATCTCCCATAAATCTGGGCATTCATGCTCCTACCCATTTGCAGATGGAACAAACCCACTAAAGAACTGAATTGAATGGAGACATTAGGGGCAGCTAGGTGGTAAAATGGGCTGGACCTGGAATTAAGAAGACTCATCTTCCTGGCCTTAGACTCTTAATAACTGTGTTTCCCTGGATGAGTCACTTTACTGTCTTTGTTTCCTTATCTGAAGTGATGGAAATCAAAGGCCCTCTAAGATTCCTTCTAGCTCTAAATCTGTATAAGAAAGAAATTTAATTAAGCAGCCTCTCATTTTGTATTGAGTGTCTGAAGACCTCCAGTCTTTTTCTTTCATCTATGATCCTATTATCCCATGACACAGACCTCATGGGGGCCTTTGGACCAGTCATATAACTTCTCAGTGCTCTAAACAATTCTCAAGTTTCACCTCACTCTCAGAAAATTGGCAAAGATGATAAAAGATGGGAAAATCAAGTTCAGAAAGGTGGCAGAAAGGTAGGCACTCTAATGCCTTCTTGGTGGACCTGTGAATTATAGAACCAGTTTAGAAAGAAATTTGGAATTATGCAAATAAATTACAGAAATGTCCATATCCTTTGACCCAGAAATTTCCAGTACTAGGCATATACAGATCATTGATTAAAAAAAAAAAAAGAATCCCTTAATACACCAAAATATTTCTAGTAGCACTTTTTGTTAAAGGAATGAACTGGAAACAAAGTAGATATCAGTTGGGAAATGGCTAAACAAATTGTGGCACATGGATGTTATGGGACGCTATTAATGTTATTAGACACTAGTTCTATGATCCTGGATGAGTCACTTTAGCACTATCTGCCTCAGTTTCCTTATCTGAAAAATTGAGATAACAATAGTTCCTACCTCCTAGAGTTGTTGTGAGGATCACATGAAATGATATTTGTAAAACCCTTGGCATAGTGCCTGGCACATAGTAGGTTCCACAGGCATCCCTTTCACATCACAACTTTCCCCATCACAGTTTTGATATATCACAGGTTAACCTAAGAAATTGAATGGGAATTTTTGTGAGTTTTGTGGAATCTGCAGACAATATATGAGGCCAGTAGATTAGACAGAAAAAGCTTAGAAACTCAGACTCTCTCTCTCTCTATGTGTGTGTGTGTGTGTGTGTGTAGTATTGTATAACAGCAACATATTTTATCTTTTAATGCCATATACACAATTTCTTTTTAAAGTTAAAATAAGTAAAAAGTTAGTTTGTGAAAAGAACAGGAAAACCAGCAGATGACACAGAAAAGGCTAGAAATGTTAACATTGACCTACATATAGTCTATGGCCAAATATTTAACCCAAATTTTACAATAAGGTACTGGAAATATCTCATAAAAGAAAAAAGAAAAAATTCTGACTTTTTCTCTAGTAGAAAAGGAGGGCCAAAAAAATGTTATGCCAATTTTCCATTATGGCACTGTACCCCTAACTTCCACAATGTTGAAGGGATAACTGTATATAAATGTTAGCTGATATCATGATGAGGTAATGGAATGTGACTAGGCATTGAGAAAAGACAAATATGATGAATATGGAGAAAACTGGAAAGACTTACATGAACTGATGAAAAGTGGAGGAAGCAGAATCCCAAAAGAAAGATGAGAAGACTACTTCCCTTCATTCCTTTGCAGAGGTGAGAGGTCCATGGTTGTGGAACATTGCAAATGTTTTCAGAAATTTTCAATGAACTGATTGATTGATTGATTGATTATGCTGAATTTTTTTTCTTTTCTCTAAAAAATTCTTTGTTGGGGCAGCTGGATAGCTCAGTGGATTGAGAGTCAGGCCTAGAGATGGAAGGTCCTAGGTTCAAATCTGGCCTCAGACACTTCCCAGCTGTGTGACCCTGGGCAAGACACTTGACCCCCATTGCCTACCCTTACCACTCTTCTGCCTTGGAGCCAATACACAGTATTGACTCCAAGACGGAAGGCAAGGGTTTAAAAAAAAAAATTCTTTGTTAAGTATGAGATTACTCTCTGGGAAGATAAAGGCAGAGATACATGGGGAATTTTAGTTTATGTAAAAATGAAAGATAAACTTTTTTTTTAAGTGAGTTTAGATCATCACTGGGAGAGGAAGTTTTGAGGTTCTACACTGTGAATTTCCCACTGACAAAGTTGCTGGTAGAGGGGGAAATTACCCAAGAAGAGACTCCATTAGGCATCAGGGACACAAGAGGGCATAAATCTAAGTACTGTCCTCAAAGAGCTGGCTTTCTATAGATAAGGGTAGGTGGGTGGAGATATGTAACATATACATAAACAAGTACAAAGTTATTTGAGAAGGGGAAAGCAATAACAATTCAGGGAGCACAGAGGACGATCTTGAAGAAACAAAAGGAGTCTCAGAGATGGAGAAGAAGGAATGTATTCCAGACATGGAGGGCAGACTATGTCAAGTCACAGAGATGGAATTTTGAGTTTAAGTTGTGTACACTGGGAAGCCATGTGAAATAAGAATAGGAAAGTAAGTTAGAGTAAGATTAGGAGGAGCTTTAAATGCCAGGTTGAGAAACTTGAATTTTTAATTTATTTGTTTACTGTAGAGATAACAGGGAGTCACTGAAGAAGTTTGAGCAGAGTAATCTTGAAGAAAGCAGTTCTAATGAATGGGTAGAATTGGAATCCAAATTACAAGGGGTTGGAAACTGATTGGGAAATACAGAAATAGATGCATCAAGTATAGGCAGCATTCTAGGTGTTTGTCAGTGAAAAAGGAAAGCTATAGGACTTCAGTTTGAGGAGAGGGTAGGGTCAAGTGGAGTGAGATGAATTGGACTTGTTTGTAGACCACAGAGAAGGAGGCAACTGATAGGGAGAGATTGAGGAGAGGGAGATATTTAAAATGACAAGCTCCCAGATGAGACTTGGGATCAAAGGTATAAATAGAGGAGTTGGTCTTGACTGTCTCTTCTTCAGAGATAAAGATAAAGGATGAGAAAATAGGGGGAGAAAAATAGAATGATTGGGCTACAGTGTAGGGAAAAAGGGAAGCTTGTAATAGATATTCAACTTTATCAGTAAACTAAGAGACTTGTTCCTCTACTGAGAGGGAAAGCTGTGAGACTTTAGGAAAGAAGAGAAATTATGAAATGGACACTGGACAGTTGTGTGTGATAATAAGTCAAACAGGGAAGGATAAAAGGATTGGTATTGAAGTAGTGAGTACCCAGTTAAAAATATAATAACATGGATTTATAGTGGACCCATTTGGCACAGTGACATGACTTCCTCCATCTTTTAACAGTATGGGCACAGGATAGAAGAAGGTAGATGGTGGTAGTCAACTATGTCAAGGTATGTCAAGGCATTAACAATGACAGGATAAAGGTTTTACTTGTAGATGCCATATTGTAAGGGCATTGACCTTCTAAATAGAGTACAGAGGAAGGGTAGGAAAGTGAAAGATTTTAAGTATTGGTTGAGGGACCTCTCTACAATCTTTGACATATTCCCCCTTGATACTCTCTTCTCTGTAGGTTTTCAGGACACCACTCTCCTGGTTTTCTTTCTCCCTATCTGACTGCTCCTTCTCTGTCTCTTTTGCTGGATCCTCCTCTAGATCATGCCTTCTAATCATAGGTGTCACTCAGGGTTCTGTCTTAGACCCCCTTATTTACTCCTTCTATACTACTTCACTTGGTAATCTCATCAGCTCCCATGGATATTTTTAAAATACTATTTTATTTTTCCCCTATTACATGTAAAAACAATTTTTTAAAGTTTTGAATTCCAAATTCTCTCCCTTCTCTAGATTTTACATGTGCAGTCATGAAAAACATTTCCCATATCAGTCACTTTGCATAAGAGTTCTGAAAGAATAAAGAAAATAAAATATAGTATGTTTCAGTCTGCATTCAGACTTCAGTTCTTTCTCAGAGGGCAGTGGGCATTTTTCATCATGAGTCTCTAGAATTATCTTGGCATTGCTAAGAATAACTAGGTAATTCACAGTTATTCATCAAGAAATACTGCTTTTGGGGCAGTGGAGTGAGAGTCAGGCCTAGAGACAGGAGGTCCTAGGTTCAAACCCAGCCTCAGCCACTTCCCAGCTGTGTGACCCTGGGCAAGTCACTTGACCCCCATTGCCCACCCTTACCAATCTTCCACCTATGAGACAATACACCAAAGTACAAGGGTTTAAAAAAAAATTAAAAAAAAAAAGAAATACTGCTTTTGAATTAAAATTTAAAAAAAAAATACCGCTCTCACTGTGTATGATGTTCTTCTGGTTCTGCTACTTCACTTTGCATTAGTTCATATAAATCTTTCCAGATTTTTCTGAAATCATTCTGCTTGTCATTTATTATAGCACAATAGTATTCCATAACTATCATATACCCCAACTTGTTCAGCCATTTCCCATCTGATGAACAACCCCTCGATTTCAAATTTGCTACCACAAAAAGAGCTGCAATAAATATTTTTGTACAAATAGGTCCTTTTCCATTTTTTTAAAATTTGGTTGCAGACCTAAATTATGTGATTGGTGGATCTAAGGGTATGCACATGCTTTTCCCAACCCCTCTTAATTTTAGTATTCTCCTTCTGCTAATTATTTCCTTTATAAACTGGCAAGCCATCACACCAGATTGGGCAAATCCAGGCTACGGGTAACCAACAGGCCTCAAATAGGTCATTGGTGATTTACGTGGGTTTTCTACCTAAAGCATGTGAGGACTTCTTTCAGCAGAAGGGGCAGATGAGAACAATTTGTTCTAATAGTCAGAAAGGTGGGTGAAACAACTTAGAACTTGGTTAGACAGAAGAAGCCACTGTATCCTGACATCTTGACTTTTGTCTTGTCATTACATTTCTATGACTCTAAAAGAAAGAATGGGGCCAAGGACTTTGTGCAACTCTGCCTCACTTAAATCCAATTTATGGTGAGTCAAAAAACATCACCAGTGTCGTTACTTCAGTCTTCTTTGAGTAGAAAGAACAATTGAACCAACTATTTATCCTGTATATAGTTTGCTTTGTAAATGTTTGTTTACAAATTGTTCCCCCCATAAGATTATAAGCTCTTTAATGGCAGGAACTATCTTTTGTTTCTTTTTGTATCCTCAATGTGTAGCAGAGTACCTGTTTTATTGATGGAAGAAACTGAAAATGTTTAACCTGGAGAAGAAAAGACTTAGGTCAGATGGATCAGAATGATAAGCTGTATTCAAGTAATTGAAAGCTTATCTCATGGAAAATATTTTACATTTCTTCTTCTGAGCCACAGAAGACAAAACGAGGAATGGTGAATGGAATTTATAAAGAGGCAGATGTAGGCTGGAGGTAGGGAAAAACTACCTAACAATCAGAGCTGTTCAAAAGATTAAAATCCAGCCTCAGATACATTCTAGCTATATGACCTTTGGCAAGTCACTTAACCTCAGTTGTCTAGCCCTTACTGCTCTTCTGCCTTGGAACTTATACTTAGTATCCATTCTAGATAGAAGGTAAGGGTTTTCAAAAAAAAAAAAGTGGAAAAGACCACTTTGGGAAATAGGTTCCCTCTCAAAAGAGGTCTTCAATAAACTGTAAGTAAATTAAGTGAACACAGAATAGTATACTTGTCAGATCTATGGGAAAGGAAAGACTTTAAAACCAAGCAAGAGTTAGAGAAAATTACAAAATGTAAAATAAATGATTTTGATTATGTTAAATTAAAAAGCTTTTAAAAACAATGTAACCAAAATCAGAAGGGAAACAACAAATTGAGAAAAAATCTTTATAACACAAAACTCAGACAGGGGTCTAATTACTCAAATATACAAGGAGTTAAATAAATTGTATTAAAAATCAAGCCATTCCCCAATTGATAAATGGGCAAGGGACATGAATAGACAATTTTCAGATAAAGAAATCAAAACTATCAATAAATACATGAGAAAATGTTCTAAATCTCTAATAATTAGAGAAATGCAAATCAAAACAACTCTGAGGTATCAACTCACACCTAGCAGATTGGCTAAAATGACAACAGGGGAGAGTAATGAATGCTGGAGAGGATGTGGCAAAATTGGGACATTAAGGCATTGCTGGTGGAGCTGTGAACTGATCCAACCATTCTGAATGGCAATTTGGAACTATGCTCAAAGGGCTATAAAAGAATGCCTGCTCTTTGATCCAGCCATACCATTGTTGGGTTTGTACCCCAAAGAGATCATAAACAGACTTGTACGAAAATATTTATAGCTGTG
Organism: Gracilinanus agilis; assembly: GCF_016433145.1. Classification (NCBI taxonomy): domain Eukaryota; kingdom Metazoa; phylum Chordata; class Mammalia; order Didelphimorphia; family Didelphidae; genus Gracilinanus; species Gracilinanus agilis. The sequence goes on along the minus strand of NC_058130.1, from coordinate 737,980,528 downwards.
CTTTTTGTGGTGGCAAAAAACTGGAAAAGGAGGGTATGCCCTTCAATTGGGGAATGGCTGAAAAAATTGTGGTATATGCTGGTGATGGAATACTATTGTGCTCAAAGAAATAATAAACTGGAGGAATTCCATGTGAACTGGAAAGACCTCCAGGAATTGATGCAGAGTGAAAGGAGCAGAGCCAGAAGAGCATTGTACACAGAGACTGATATACTGTGGTAAAATAGAATGTAATGGGCTTCTGTACTAACAGCAATGCAATGACCCAGGACAATTCTGAGGGATTTATGGAAAAGAATGCTACCCACATTCAGAGGAAGGACTGCAGGAGTGGAAACACAGAAGAAAAGCAACTGCTTGAACACATGGGTTGAGGCGGACATGATTGGGGATGTAGACCCAAAACTATCACACCAATGCAACTATCAACAATTTGGAAATAGGTCTTGATTGATGACACATGTTAAAACCAGTGGAAATGGGCAGCTGGGTGGCTCAGTGGATTGAGAGCCAGGCCTAGAGATGGGAGGTCCTAGGTTCAAATCCGGCCTCAGACACTTCCCAGCTGTGTGACCTTGGGCAAGTCACTTGACCCCCATTGCCTACCCTTACCAACTCTTCCACCTATACGTCAATACACAGAAGTGAAGAGTTTAAAATAAAAAAATAATAAAATTAAAAAAAAACCAGTGGAAATGCAAATCGTCTGGGGGGGGGGGGAGTTGGAGGGGAAGGGGAAAGTAAGAGCATGAATCATGTAACCATATTAACTTTTCTAAAAAAAATTATTAAATGTTTTTTTAAAAAAGAAACCTATTGTGACTCCCTTTCTTTACGCATCACTTCCCCCTTATCCTTACTTGATCAGTCCCATCTGCCTGAGTATAACCATCTCCCCAGTGCCTTTGCTATTCTCTCAATTAATTAGCTAATGAGTGATGATCTGGTTGCTGAGAGATAACTACCAACAGGATTTGGACTGGGTGATACAAGTGTATGGAGGATGCAGCTCAGAGATGGTGGCAGAAGAGGAAGGTTTGGGAAGTGGCAGGAAAGATTAACCAGTCACTTAGCTCTTCCTTCTGCCCAGTGGGCAAGGGGCCATAAGAGAAGAATCATCTACTTGATGCTGGAAAGGAAGGTCAAGAGTCTTCTGGAGGGAGGTGAGTTTCCATGAGAAAAGAATATGGAAAGATCAGAGGATTTTAGCCCTAGAGCTGGAAGGAGCCTCAGAGGTCATCTGAGACAACCCTCCCATTTTACAGGTGATTCTGAGGCCCAAGGAAGCTTTTGGCTCAAGGTAAATCAGGTGGTAAGTGGGACAAAGGCAGAAGAAGCAAAAGGAAATTGGTTCCATGGGGTAGGTTCCAGAGGATGAAATGGAAGGGAAGGGCAGAGATTCTTTTTTTTTTTTAAAACCCTTACCTTCCATCTTAAAATAAAGATTGTGTATTGGTTCTAAGGCAGAAGAGTGGCAAGGGCTAGGCAATGGGGGTTAAGTGACTTGCCCAGGATCACACAGCTAGGAAGTGTCTGAGGCCAGATTTGAACAAGGGCAGAGATTCTTGAAGGCTTATGTGGTTTTCATTTTGGTCTTTGTATTCTCCATCCTTAACACAGTTTACAGCCTGGCTTGTAGCAAGTTTTTATTGACTGACTAATTGATAGAGCTGACAGGTTGATTGACAGAGGAGCATAGAGTCAGAGAAGGAAACTGGGTTCAAGCAACTCCATAGTAAGTAGGAGAGGAATATGCAGTCATCTATCCATTGAATGAAAAAAGTTCCAGTTACCTGGGACACTTTCCCCTCTATGATCTTCTAAGAGCAACAGCATCTGCCTAGTCCATCTCCAAACATGGGGGAGAAACAGGGATATTAAATGAGCAGAAGGTACCCCACCACCCACCTCACATGTTAAAAAGGCCTCAGCTTCTAGTCAGACCTGCTCTAGTGATGAAGGAAAGTTGCCGGCTCCCCCCATGTGTTCCTGGCTCCTGATCTCTCCAATTAATTCAACTAACATCATTTAAGTACCTACTCGTGCTAAGAATTATACAAGGGGCTGGGGAACACAGCAGCAGTAACAACAACAACATCAATCAAGATGTTCTCATTTTACTGGAGCCATTTGAATATATACAAAATGAAAATGAAAGTATTTCAAAGTGAAGGAACAGACAAGACAACATGGGGTCCAGTGTCATAACGGAGTAGAATGTTGGGGATATGAGATGTAAGATCCGTGGGAAGGTGGAGAGGGTCAGGTTAGCCCTAGGGAGCTTTGAACACTACAAGAGGGATTTTATGTTTGATCCTGGGGCACAGTGGATAGAATACATAGCCTGGAGTCAGGAAGACTCTTCCTTGTTTCAAATCTTGTCTTAGACCAGCTGTATGATCTTGCATAAATCACTGAACCCAGTTTGCCTCAGTTTCCTCATCTGTCAAATGAACTGGAGAAGGAAATGGCAAACATTCCAGTATCTTTGCCAAGAAAGCCCCAAATGGGAACACAAAGAGGTAGACATGACTAACATGACTGAACCACAAAATATTTGATCATAGGGGTAATAGGGAGCCACTGGAATTTACTGATCATGATACGTTCAGAAAGCCTTTGGGATCCTGTGATTTCACAGGCATAAAGAAATCCAGGATAAGGAAACTCCCTCTCGAAACACAGGTTGCCATCTTCTTTGAAATTTAGAGTTGGCTAGAGGTGTCAAATTCAAGGCCCTCAGAGCATCATAAACCAGCTTAAAATGTAATTGGGAAATATTTAACAAAATACAAATATAATATAACATAGATAATGTTAATATGTAACTTTGTAAAACAACATACAGCCAACAGTTCTGTTTGATGCCATGGGTCTAGAGCACTGGGAAGTTAAGTGATTGCTTTGTCCTGGGTCACATCACCAGTAAATAAATATCAGAGGCAGAATCGAACCCAGGTCCAGCAGACTTTGAGATCCAGCTCTCTCTTTCTGCTGTGCAATGCAGACTCTCCTATACAAAGTCATTTCAGGAGGGAGAAAGAGAGCCTTAATAACTAGTGGTGGAGGGGCAGCTAGGTAGTACAGTGGATAGAGAGCCAAATCTGGAGTTAAATCCCATCTCAGATATTTCGCAGCTGTGTGATCCTGGGCAAGTCCTTTAACCCTACTCGCTTACTCTGTCTTAGAATTGATACCAAGACGGTTAAGGGTTTTAAGAATAATAACTGGTGGGACTGAGAATCAGGGAAGCGCTCAGGTCGGAAAGAGGTGGCTCTGAAGGAAATTTTCGAATTTTAAGAAGCAGAAGTGAGGAGGGAGAGCATTTCAGACAGGGCATACAGACCACAAACACAGAGGAGAAAGAAATGGAAGGTTTTAGGGAACCCACGTCTAGGCCAAAAGCCTGAAACCCTCTGTTGGAGCTGGAAGGTAGAATTAGCCCTGGGTTTGGGATGAGGATTAGCAATGAAGCTGGGATTGATATTAGCATTAGGGTGGAGCCTGGAATTAGGGTTTGGTTTAGGTTTGTGGCTGGGATTAGGACTGGAGACTGGAGTTGAGGCTCCAATTAGTCCCCAGGCTGTTAGGATAAGACCTTTTAGGGGGCTCCCTCCGCCCCAAGAGTTAACACTTCTCCAGGCTCCAAGTAACTTTTGTGTGTAATTCTTATCTGTGTAGCATTCTGCTCCCCAGAACAGTAAACTCCTTGGGCAAGGGAAAAATGGGGAGGAGGGGGACCTCCTGCAGTAGGTCCTTGATAAAAGCTCTGTGGAACTGAAATTCCAGGATTAGGCTTGGGGCTGAGCCTAGATCCCTCCGGAGTCCGGATTCGGGGAGCTCCCTGAACATCTGGCCCGCCTGAGAGGCTCTGGCCGCTGGAGCTGGGGCCCAGACCGGACAAAGGCAAACAGACCATGGTTAGGGTCCGAAATCGCAGACCCCAGAATGGAGACCCCCAGGCCATGCAAATTCACACGAGACACTTTATTACTAGCGTGGCTGCTCCAAAGTAAGAGCCATGCCTAGGGGAGGGTTACTGCGGTTCTAGAGACCTTCGGGGTGCTTGCTCAAGCTGCTAAGTCAGATAACAGGGTATCTGTGATTCGGGGGTGTAGCTAAACTGGGGTGCTATTGTGCAGCTCATTCCAGGACGGGGCCCAGAGGGGTTGTGGTTCACTAACTGCCACGTATCCAAGTTTCAACCTTACACATTTCAATGGTTAGACAGAGGAGAGGAGAGAGAGGGAAAAATGGAGGGAAGGCTGCACCAGGGGGAGGTCAGGAGGGAGCCGAGCAGGCGGGGTTTCTGGCTGTGTGGGGTTTGGATTTTTTGTTTTGTTTTGTTTTAAATAATGCTGGCGAAATTTCTCAGGAAGTCAGTCTCTCTCTCTCTCTCTCTCTCTCTCTCTCTCTCCCTTTCTCTCTCCTGCTCCCCCCCCACCCCCACATCCCCATCCAGCCTCTGCTGCAGCCTCTCAGGCCTCAGTGATTACAGCTCCCTTCCTGCCGCCACAGCTGGCCGGGAGGAGGGGGGAAGAGTCAGCTGGGGCTAGGGCTGGTGCAGCAGGCGCCGGGCCCGGAGCCCGGAGTCCGGAGTCGGGAGCCTACAGCCGCGCAGCCTGCCCACTTCCCCGTGCCCCGCTGGGTCTCACAGTGGGACCGGCAGCCCCCCAGCACCGAGCACCGCGGGAGGGGCCACCCCAGGCAGCCAGGGACCAGGGACCAGGTAAAGGCATCCGTCTATCCCGTCCCGCCCCCTTCTCTTCCCCCCCCCCCAACCCCCACTTCCAGAAGTAGATGCTTTGTGGCTCCGGCGGGGTCCGCTCTGAGGAGGAAAAAGGGGCGGGCAGGGGAAGCTCAGGAGTGCCTTTAGTTTGTTAGAGATCTCTGAGGGGAGAGATCAGGAGGCGG
>NC_058130.1:737914700-737975300 GCF_016433145.1 Gracilinanus agilis | reverse complement strand
GGGGGGGGTTAATCGCCCCCAGCTCCTCATCATTCAGAGTTTCCATAAGAATTACAAGTTGGGTTACCGCTCGGAGCTCAGGAAACCGTGTCTGTGTGTCTGTGTGCCTGTCTGAATGGGGGCGGCGGTGGGGGTGTAGAGGAGGCGAGAGGGAGGTGAGAGAGACTCATCCAGAGACCCAGAGACAAAGACAGAGACGCCCAGAGACAGACAGCCCTCTAGCTCTCCGGAGTCCGACTGAGGGGGCATGTTTGAGGCTTTCCGTGCTGCTGGGTGTCTGGCCTGGGCTGGCTCGAATTCTCCAGACTTGGGAGGCAGAAAGTCTCGGGGGAGTGAGTGTGAGTGCGGCCTGTCTGTCTCTCCACAGCTATCCCCAGGGGAACTGGGCCCTTTAATTACACAGCCACATCCTTTGGCTCTTACCCAGCCCTTTCTGTTCCCTGCTGCGGCGCGGCGGCGGCGGCGGCAGGCTCCCCTACCTCCCCTGAGGCCCGGGATCGGCTGCCAAGAGCTCTGTGCCCCCTCCTTTCTGGCTAAGGCCCCAATGCCCTCTGCTCATCCCTGTGGCCTTCCTGGGTCCCCTGACTGGGCTGGGAGGAGGGGGTGGGCGTCAAGCACGGGATCCAGTCAGCCCAGGCAACCTGAGCAGGTTCAATGAATGAGACTAGACAAGAGACCAGAATCCTCTGCCAGACCTGAAGGCTAAGTTTGGGTTTCTGGGCTGGGCTGGGGTAGGGGCCGTCCTGAGTGACTCTGTAGAGACTCTGGGCATCCCCTAGCTACCCCAGCTCACTGCCACCCACCCAGGAGGCCACTGGAAGCTGGGAGCAGGCCAGGGAAAGGATGGAAGCTCAGGCAGACTGTCCAGGACCGACCAGGGGGACAGGGCGGAGACTAAACAGCAGCTCAGGAAGGGCCTGACCAGGAATCCAGGCCCAGGGGGTGGGGGAAGGGCACTTTCCCCAGCTTTAGTTCAATTCAGCAAACATGGAGAAGGCACTTAAACCCCTGGTCCTTGTGTGAGGACTCAGCCCCCTTCCCCAGACCCCAGCTCTGAAGGTCGGCAGAAACTCAGCCCCAGTCTTCCCTCTACTCTCCAGAACTCCAGTCCCCCAAGAGTTAGAACAATGCCCAACCCCCCTCCCCATGCCCTGAACAAGGGTCGCTGCCCCCCCTCAGTCCCCTGGAGTAGAAGCACCTGAAAGGAGATTTCATCACTAAATGAATGTTCACCAGGAGGCCTCCCTGGGCTCTACTGTCCTGTGGGGAGCCAGAGATGAGTCACCTGGGGCCCCTACGTTGGGGAGCTCACAGTCAGCCTGGAGAGAGAGGAGACAGCTGAAAAATTAAATAGCAGCAGATGCCATTTGAAAGAAGCACTGTGCCCAGTAGAAAGAGCCCTGGCTTCAGAGTCAAAGGACCTGGGTTTGAATCCTGGCACTGCCACTTTAATACCTATGAGACTCTAGGCAAGTTTTAACCTCTCTAAGCCTCAGTTTCTCTATTACAAACAGAAAGTTAGACTAGATGATCTCTAAGGTCCCTGTCAATGGAATCCTAGGGGCATATGAATTAGAACTATAGTAGAGGCACATTGAGGTATAGAGGTAGCTCAGTGGATTAAGAGCCAGGCCTAGAGACAAGAAGTCCAGAGTTCAAATCCAGCCTCAGACACTTCTCCGCTGTGTGACTCTGAGCAAGTCACTCAACCCTAGTTGACTCACTCTTGTTGCTCTTCTGGAACCAATACTTAGTATTGATCCTAGGACAGAAGGTAAAGGCTTTCCAAAGAAAAGAAGAACTATATTGTAGAAGTGGAGCTATCCAGGCTATAAGAAGCCAGAAGAAGCCTAGCTATTGTTACCCCAAAGTGGATGGTCTGCCTCATTGGGTCATAATCTTCCTGTCAACAGAGGATTTCAAACAAAAGCTAGATGACCCCTCCTTTTGGATATTATTGAAGGTGCTTCTTGGTCAGGTAAATACAATATTAACATGTAATAAGTGTAAATATATTATTACATGATGAATATTTTAAAGAGAATAATAAATTGTTTTGAGAGATAAGGGGGGGGTCATCCCCAAATTTGGGGTGGGGAAGCCTCATGGAAGAAGAATGAAGAAGGTACCCAGGCCAGGTGACTGAGTCAGAAAAAAGAAAGGAGCTGACCCCAGTTTTTGTTTTAACTTTTACTTTCTGTCTTAGTGAGAACTCTTAAGACAGAAGGGTAAGGTCTTGGCAAACAGAGCTAAGTGGCTTGCCCAGGATTACATAGCTAGGAAGTACCCAGGTCCTCCCGACTCCAGGCCTGGCACTCTATGCATTGTGCCATCTCAGTACCCATAAACCCAGTTTTTGAGGAAAGGTGACCCACATGAAGCAGATGGAGATGAAGGTCAGGAGTTTCTGAAAGAGGTAACTAGTTTTGAGGAGTCATCCATAGACAGGATATGAGAGGCAACATGACATTTGATAGAACACTCATTTCAGAATTGGAATTCAGAATAACATGGTTCAAGTCCTGCCTCAGGCATTTGGTAGCTGTGAGACCTTAGGTCAGCCAGTCACTTAACTTCATCAGGTTCTCAACTAATGACAATTAAGAATGACAAGGTTTGGGGGCAGCTGGGTAGCTCAGTGGATTGAGAGTCAGGCCTAGAGACGGGAGGTCCTAGGTTCAAATCTGGCCTCAGACCCTGTGTGACCCTGGGCAAGTCATTTGACCCCCATTGCCTACTCTTACCACTCTTCTGCCTTGGAGCCAATACACAGTATTGACTTCAAGACAGAAGGTAAGGGTTTAAAAAAAAAAAAAAGAATGACAAGGTTGGACTGGATGATCTCAGTGGTCCTTTCAAAGAGTTTCTTCAATAGTAGGACCCCAAAATCCTGCATAGGAATAGAATAGCTTAGAAAAGGGAAAGTAAGAGGAGCTGGAAGGATAGAGCCTTAAGGTCTACACAATAAAAAGACAGAAGGAATCCTAGAACAATCCTGATGGAAGAGATCTTAGAATGAAAACTGAGCTCAACCCCCTCGTTTTATAGATGTAGAAACTGAGGCTAGTCAAAGGGAAAAAGACTTACCTCAAATCCTTATATTAACTAAATGACAGAGCTGAGACCTCTCTGGCTTATTCCTTCTTTGTCACTTTCCTGTCCCCTTTTCGCAGTGTGGTGGTGGTGGTGGTTGGTTAGTTGTCCTTCGTACTCAAAGAGGACCAAAATGATATCACTAAGTCCAGGTCAATGTATGGTGTGTCCAACTGTGGCTGATCAGACCAATACGAGCTCAGAAGGCTTTACCACAGGTTGAGCACAAATAGCCCGTATGAATACTTGGGATGGAGATGTTTCTAAATTTGCACATCTCACATATCCTTTGAGCTACTATAATTCTGCTTTGCTCACAGAGCACAGTGCCTTCTCTGACATACTAGTCTCCCGTGTTTCACAATGGATGTTAAAGTTCTTCAGGGAGACCCTGAGAGTGTCTTCATCATGCTTCTATCTGAGCTCCATGTGAGCACTTGCCTTGCGTGAGTTCTCTGAAAAATACTTCTAGGCAAATGTTACTCTAGTATCTTCCTCCCAGGATTGTCAGAGGTCTGAATGAAAATTCATTTGTAAGGAGCTAGAAAACTAGAAAGGGGAAGATGGATGAGGAGGAAAGGAGACAGGCAGAGACAGAGAGAGAGGGAGGCAAGGAAGTCAAGGGAAGAGAGGGAGGGAGGAAGGAAGGAAGAAGAGAGGATAAAAAGAGTTCAGGAAGGAAGGAAGGAAGGAAGGAAGGAAGGAAGGAGAGATCAAAAATGAAGAGGAGAGGATCTGCTCAATAAAGCAAGGTTCCAAAGGAGAAGAAACTATAAGTTCCATGAAGATAGGAAATATGAAAGAAGAGGGGGGTAGGGTAGAAAATTCAATTCACTGAGCAGGCAAAAGAGTCAGCCTTGGCTATAAGAAGGCCATCTCTTCCTTTCATTGTTTGAAGAAGGATCAATCAGTCATTTGTTGCAATCTGACTTGCCCAGTCTTTCCACCTTTCACCACTGTTAGTACCTTCCCCTCTGAGATTTCCTGTTATCATCTCTGTCTATACTTTGTATATACCCAGTTATTACATGTTTTAAGCTTTTCAAGGGCAGGGATTGACTTTTGCTTTTCTGGGTATCCTCAGTGCTTGGCACAGTGCCTGGCACATAATAGGGTGCTTAATAACTGTTTGGTGACTGGCTGACTAAATAACATGCTTCTTTCCCCACCATAAGATCACTAAGATCACAAAAGTTCTCTTTATTGATAAATCTAAAAGTCTCTGATTTGTAGCATTTGCCAATTTCCAAAATGAAAATTTCCACAGTGAAAGATGAATAATTAATTTTCTCAATAACCAATTTGAACTGACTCCATCACCCCTGTATCTATCATATCTATCCCCTTTTCTTTTCTTATACCTATACCTGCTCTAGTCCATGGCATTATCACTTCTCACTTGGACTATCTTCATAACCTCCTAACTGAGCCCCTCTCTAGTGCATCCTCCACACAGCCTAACTTTCCAGTTGATTGTCCTCCATGTTCCAAACAAACACTTGTTTATGGTTCTTGCTGTTTTAGTACATGATATCTCATCTCCAGCTTCCATACCTTTGTACAGGCTCTCTTTTGTTACTGGAATGTTCTTTCTTCTCACCTGGATACTTGGAACCTCAGTTCCCTTCAAGGAGTCAGTTTAGCTGCCACCTCCTTCAAGAGACCTTTCCTGATTCCCCAGTTTCCAAGGATCCTCTGAAAATACTATGTATTAATTTTGTACATTTGCTTGTTTCTGAATTTGTCACATCCTTCCCCCATCCCAGTAGAATATGAGCTCTTTGAGGGCAGGAGATGTCTCCGTTTTATCTTTCTATTCCCCAGTGTCTACAGGCACATAGTAAATGCTTAATAAATGCCTGTCAATCAACCAGGTACCTACTATGTGCCCAGTCCTGTGCTAGACACTATGAGATGATTTGGAAGAATTCCCAAATGAAAATCCAATCCTGTACCAGTCCCTAACAGTCTTGTTAGAAAGATTAAAATGAGGAAGGAAAGAACATGAATCATGGAATCATGGAAAAATATCCTAAAATTTTTTTAAATAAATAAAATTAAAAAATAAAAAAGCTAGAATTGACCAACTGGGAAAAAAATGAAAGATTAAAATTAAGTCCTGGAAACCATAGCCAACAGCAAGTAGTGGTTGGCTAGTGGTCGGATGGGCTTTGACCAAGAAGTGAGTTCCCCATTGCTAGAAGTTCTCAAGCCAAGTCTGGATGACTTTGGGTCAGGAATATTCTAGAAGAAGAACTCCATGTTTCCCTTTGAGGTTGGACTTGCTGAATGCTGAGATCTCTCTGAAATCTGAGATTCTGTATGTCTGTGAAAAGAATTACTCTACATAGTCCTCAGAGGGCAGAACAATGGAGGGAAATTACAGAGAAGCAGACTTCAGACGTACATTGAGGACAGACTTATGAACAAAGCAAGCTACCCAATGCTTCTGTAGGGAGCAAGTTTTCTAGTCACTGGAGATATTAGGGACAGGTAGGTGGTACAATGGATAAGGCACTGGGCCTGGAGTCAGGAAGACCTGAGTTCAGAACCAGCTTCAGACACATACTTAGGTGTGTGACCCAGAACAAGGCACATAACCACTGTTTGCTTCAGTTTTCCTATCTATAAAATGGAGATAATAACAACACCTACCTCCCAGGATTGTTGTGAAGGTCAGATAGTAATTATAAAGTGCTTAGCAAAGTGCCTGGTACATAGTAAGCACTACAGAAATATGGTCTATCATCATTATTCAGGGAGAGACTAGCATGACCTACCTATGACTGGGTCAGAGGTGTTAGAGCTAGAAGGCACCTTAGACCAACCCTGTATTTTACAGCTAAAGGAGTTGATTTCCAAAGATGGGAAATGACTTGCCCAGAGTCACACAGGTAGTAAATTGGGCAGGGCAGTCCAGTTTCTAAAGTCAGGAGACCTGGGTCCAAATCTCAGCTCTGCCACTCAAAGACTTTGGACAAGACTCTGACCCCATTTCCATACTCCTTGGTAGATACTCATCAATCAGTAACCATTTATTAAGCACCTGCTATATGCCAGGCCCTGGGCTACATGTAGGGGATACAAAAAGTGATAAGACAGTCCTTGCCCTCAAGGAGCTTCTAATCTAATGCAAACAAATATATACAAAGCAAGTTATATATAAGATAAATGGGAAATGGGGGCAGGTAGGTGGCTTAGTGGATTGAGAGCCAGGCTTAGAGTTGGGAGGTCATAGGTTCAAATGTGGCCTCAGATTCTTCCTAGCTGTGTGACCTTGGGCAAGTCACTTAACCCCCATTGCCTAGCCCTTGCTGCTCTTCTGCCTTGGAACCAATATATAGTATTGATTCTAAGATAGAAGGTATGGGTTTTTAAAAAAAGGAAATAATGAACAGAGAGAAGATGCTGGAATTAAGAAAATTGGGGAAGGCTTCCTTTGGAAGGTGGGATTCTAGCTGGGACCTAAAGGAAGCTAGGGAGGTCAGTAGTGGAAACAGAAGAAGGGAGAACATTTCAGGCACAGGGGACAGCCAGAGAGAATGCCCAGAACAGAGCCATGAATACACATTCACCTCTGTGATCAAAAGGTATAGGAGAAAGACTAAATATAGACTAGAAACAGGGGAATTTGGGGCACCAACTTTTCTGTTTTTACTTCTCTTCACAGAAATTGTATCACTCCCAGTCAAATGTAAGCTTATTGAGCAAAGGAAATCTTTCATTTTTGCCTTTGTACGTCATCACCCCCATTTTACAGATAAGGCATCTGAGTCTCTGAGATGTTCATCAAAAAGTCCAAGGGCACACAGTTGTAAGCATCAGAGGTGGAATTTCAATGCAGACCTTTTGACTTCAAGTCCAACATTCTATCCATTTTACCACACTCCTTCCTCTTCCACACTGGCTTCTTCCTCTTCCTTCAGTATTTATTTATTTGTTTGTTTGTTTTTCACCCTTACCTTTTGTCTTAGGATCAATGCAGTACCTTGATTCCAAGACAGAATATCAGTAAGGGCTAGGCAATGGGGTTTAAGTGACTTGCCCAGAGTCATGAAGCTAGGAAGTGTTGGAGGCCAGATTTGAACCCAAGACTTCCTGTCTCTCAGCCTGACTCTCAATCTACTGAACCACCTAGCTGCCCCTATTCCTTCATCTTTGTACTCCTCTGTAGTGCCTAGTTCAATGCATGGCACACAGAAGACACTTAGTAAGTGCTTATTGAATTAGGTTCAATTCAAGAGAAGAGGGTCTTTACATCTCTCCACTGCAGGGAATTGCACTTGGTACACAATCGTTTGTTGAATAAATAAAGGGGATGAATGGATGAATGGGTGGATGAATGAATGGATATTGAACATTAGTACCACTTGAAATAAAGTTGTCATTTTGCTCTTTAAAATAAAGCCCAGAACTCTGGGAAGAGAGACTGAGTCCATCATTTCAGCCTCCTTCCACTCATCCTGCTTCTCTCTCTGCCTCTCCACAGGAACCATGTTATGATGGGTCCTAGAGGCCAGTTGGAGATGGCCAGGGCCATGAGCCTTGGGGAAGCAATGCTGTGGCCGTAGCCAGACAGGGGTTGAGGAGAGACATGTGGGCACAGGCCTGTTGGGGTCAGCATACCGCTCCCCCATCCCTGAGAAATGGCTGCGATGACCTCCACCTACAGACTCCTCAGCTGGGCCTTTACCCTCACCCTCACCCTGGACCGAGCACATCATTCTGGTGCCCGTGCCTTCCAGTCTCAAGGTAGGTGAGCTTGGATTCTTAGGATCAGAGGGAGCCAAAGTGGGAATTAAATTGAGAGAGAGCAAGAGGGTGACAGTGTCCGGAAGCACCTGAGTCTGCCTGAGGAAGAGATGGTTAATGTGGAGGATTTCTCGTCTGAGTTGGGAGCAGGACCCTGGGAACATGGGATTCAGGAGACTGGATTTTCTAGGGAGAGAAAGCCCTACGAATAGCATAGGCTTAAGTCAAAGTCAGAGCTGGGTCATTAGAGAAAGTCAGGATGCAGATGCCAGCTACCATCCTGAAGAGGTTCAGTGCTGGACTTGGAGTCAGAAGACTTGTGTTTGAATCCTGCCTCAGACCCTTGCTTGCCCTCTCTATTCCTCAATTTCCTCATGTGTAAAAGAAAAGATTTAGACTAGATGATCATTAATAATAGCTCATATTTAATTAGTAGGGTTTACAGAGCACCTCACAAGCATTGTCTCATTTGATCCTCACAAGAACCCTGAGAGGTAGGTGCTATTATTATCTCCATTTTACAGATGAGAAAACTGAGGTTGAGAGAGGTTGAATGAGAGAGGGTCATACAGCTAGTAAGCATCTGAGGCAGGATTTGAACTCAGGTTTTCCTGACTCCAAGACCAACACCCTGCAACATCACCTAGCTGCCTCAGGTCCTAAGGTTTCTTCTTCCAACTACAAATCTATGATCCCATGAACCACCCCTCCTCCACCTCTAGAGGAATTCCTGTCCAGCCTCAAGAGCTATGAAATTGCCTTCCCTACACGAGTGGACCCCAATGGAGTGTTGTTGGCCTTCGCGCCCCCAGCTCCTGCTGGGAGGAGGCGCCATCGCCGAGGTGGGTCAAGGACCCCACTGCCAGAGCCCAGGCTCTTCTACAAAGTGGCTGCTCCCAGCACCCATTTCCTGCTCAACTTGACACGCACCCGGCGCCTGCTGGCTGAGCACTTTTCTGTGGAATACTGGACGAGGGATGGCCCTACCTGGAAACGCCCAGCCCGACCCAACTGCCTCTATGCTGGACACCTGCAGGGTCAGCCACTCAGCTCCAGAGTGGCTATCAGTAACTGCAATGGGTTGGTAAGCAGATAAGGTGGTCCCTAATGCTAGGGAGGGGCACTAGGGATCAAAAGCCCAGAGTGAGGCAAGTCCGTGGGGAGAGAAGTTTAAGTTGAAAGGTCTTGGGGACTGACATGGAGAAACCGTGAGTCTGGGTGGGAAGTCCAGGGGAGGGACGGGATTGAAAGTCTCTGGACTTGGGAAAAAATCTCCTATCCCTAATGGTCCCTCTCCTCAGCATGGCTTAATTGTGGCTGATGAAGAGGAGTACCTCATTGAGCCCCTGAGTGGTGGAGGCCCCGGAGGCCGGGGAATTGAGGAAAGCAGCCCCCACGTGGTGTATAAGCGCTCTTCTCTGCAGTACCCCCACCTGGATGCTGCCTGCGGAGTGCTAGGTACCTAACCCTGTCCCTTCTATCCCACTATATCCTATCCCACTTAAAACCCTACCCTGTACACGCCATCCTCCCTGGGCATTCCCCTGTCCCCAAGCAGTCTGATGGAAGATTAGAGGGGAAATGACTCAAGACAGAAATTTCTCTGACCTAGTCCCTAGTTCCAGTCCATGCTGGAGGAAATATAAAACAACAAGACAGGTCAGGAGGACAGCGGGCAATGAGATGATTGGAGTAAAGGGAAAAAGAGATGGTGGAGACAAGTATCAAGATGATGGGAACAAAGAGATGGAGGGGATATAGAAATGGAGGAGGAGATAGAAAGGACAGTGAGGTGGTGAGGGCAAAGAGACGGTAGAAGACAGAGATGATGAAGACCATAGAGACCATGGTCCAGTGCAGCTATCCTCCCCCTGGGGCCTCCACAGATGAGAAGCCATGGAAGGGTCGGCCATGGTGGCTGCGTACCTTGAAACCACCACCTGCCAGGCCTCGAGGCAACGAGACTGAGCGGGGACAGCTGGCTCTGAAGCGCTCAGTCAGCAGAGAGCGCTATGTGGAAACTCTGGTAGTGGTAGACAAGATGATGGTTGGCTACCATGGGCGACGAGACATCGAGCAGTACGTGCTGGCCGTCATGAACATTGTAAGTGTCACTGCCCCCAGGTGGGGCCAGGAAAGGGATTCAGGGCTGGAAGAAAGAGGGCTGGGGGCCAGTGGGGAAGGGGGGTGGAGAGTCTGACCACAGTGGAATGAATGGTGGGGGCAGGAAGGTGATACATTCCACATCTGCCCTTCCACACACCACCTAGCCCGTGTCCCAAAAGAAAGGTAGTACAAGAGAAACAGGGAAACCAAGACGGAATGGGCCCTGGAGGGACAGAAACTGAAGCGAGAACAGAAAACTAGAGACAGAGAGAGAGGGAAATATGGGGGCACAGGAGCTGAAAGATGGACAGGCACAGAGATAGGGACCAACGGGACTCGACCCTACCAGGAGCACAAACTCCAAGCCAATGAATGTGGCTCAGGTCTTCATTCCCAGCTGACTCCCAGGATAGACATTTCCCCTCCCTTCCCAATCCTCTCATTCCTTCTCATGGGGAGAAGACCCAGCTCAGCCTCTAGGCATCAAGAGGCAGAAAGGTAAGAGAATAGCTATGTAGCCTGATGGACAGACACGGGACCTGATGAGATGGGCTCTGGCTTTCCAGGCTGGGCTCTTTGTAAGACTGGACTTTCCTTGTTTCCTGGAGGTCAGGTTGCCAAACTTTTCCAGGACTCAAGTCTGGGGAATATTGTTAACATCATGGTGACCCGGCTCATCTTGCTTACTGAGGACCAGGTGAGAAGGAATAGGCAGCAGCCTGGCCACTTCTGGTCATCCACAGTCTCCTCTGTGGGCATTGGGAGGTATCAGGGATAGGTGCTGGGTTGGGAGCCAGAACTCTGCCATGGCACCAGTTATGTGAACTAGGGGCAATCCTTTCTCACCAAATCTATTTCCTTATCCATAAAATAAGGACTAGAAAGGGACCAGACTTGAGGTTTCATTGATACAGGGGACTCCCGGTTGAGAAAAGTCTTCTACCAGTGGAAGCTGGCACTTTCTCTGTAATTCATAGTTAGAGAATTGCCTAAAGTACTGGAAGGTTGCCCAGGGTCACATGGCAAGTATGCATCAGAGGCAGATCTTGTGGATGATAAGAGAGGTAGCTCACTGAGCCCCTGAGTGATGGAGGTTCCAGGAGCTAGGGATATTCTTGGCTGTGAAGCCAACTCTCTTCTTGTACTTTCTACTTCCCAGTGTAGTCACAGGACTAAGTTTAGAGCTGGAAAAGAGTTTAGAGAGCATCGAGCCCAACCCACTCATTTTACACAGGAGAAAATTAAGGTCCATCCAGATTAGCCAAGATCACACAGGTATTAACTGTGTTATGGGGGAACGTATCTTATAAACTTGAAAGCTCATAGAAATGGGAATGATTACCTTTCTCGGTCAATATCTTGTATCCTTTCCCTGTGTGATGGTATCTCCCACCTGTTGGATAGTGAGTTCCCCCCAGGCACTCCTCCTGCTCTCTGTCCCCAGCCCACGCTGGAGATCACCCACCATGCAGGGAAGTCACTAGACAGCTTTTGCAAGTGGCAGAAATCAATCGTGAACCGAAGTGGTCATGGAAACGCTCTCCCGGAGAATGGTGTGGCCAACCATGACACGGCCGTGCTAATAACTCGGTGAGTACTGAGGTCGAGGGGATGGAATCAAGGACCCAGAAGCTGCTAGGGTGGATGGATGGGGATCAAAGCATCAGGAAGCCAAGAGTTATGCTGAAGGAAGGAAGCTTTTTCTGCCCTCACCTGCCCAACTTTCTCCTTTCTAGCTATGACATCTGCATCTACAAGAATAAGCCCTGTGGCACTTTAGGTAATTTGGGGACCTGGAGCCAGACTGGAGAAATGGGTGAGGGGGAAAAAAGGGATTGGATAGGGAAAAAGTAGGTCCAGGTTTGGAGAGGGGACAACTTAATTTTTCGAGTGAACCTGAGCCAAGCTTTCTTTTCCTCTATCATACTTTTTTTTTTAACTCTTACCTTTTGCCTTAGAATTAAAACCGTGTATTGGTTCCAAGGCAGAAGAGTGATAAAGGCTAGGTGATGGAGGTTAAGTGACTTGCCCAGAGTCACACAGCTAGGAAGTACCTGAGACCAGATCCAAACCCAAGACTTCTCATCTCTAGACCTGGCTTTCAGTCCATAGAGCCCCCTAGCTATCCCCCTCTATCATCAGTTTTTGAAAGGAACAATAATTTCCTCCCAAGGTTCCCAGCTATTCTTCTCTAGCCTCCCTGTTGGCTAGAATCCATTCCAGAAGTCAAATCAAGAATAGGTCAGCTGACCTATTTTGAACATTGAGAAAGCTCTAACATATGTCAAGATAGTTCAAAACCCTTCTTCCCCCTTGCCCCTATCATTTTTATATCAAGAGACTATTCCAAGTTTATCTCTTTCCTGAGCTCATCAATTTTCTCCTTCTGCCCAGGTGGTCTCTAGTATTCCTAAATCATTATACTTCTGTCTCTCCCCATTAGATTTTCAGTCATATGCTCCCTACCTTGCTCTCCCTTCTCTGATTCCTGGATTTACTTACATGATTAGGTTGTCTTAATATACAATGTTATTATGCCTTCTCTTTTATCCTATTTTAAATAAAAATGCCTTATATATCTTTCTATAATCATATTTCAGTTAGGAGTCCCAACCCCCCAAGTTTCAGTGAGTTCAGATTTGTTTCCTTACATGAGGATCTACGGCTAACGTTATTTATTACCCATCCCTTTGGAATCTGTTTAGAAACTCTCTTGGATATTGCCTCTGGTGAATCATTGAGCCTTTCAACTGGTGTCCTTTTTCTATTCGACCTGCTCCTTATAGTAAACTTCGCAAAAATGTATTGGCAGCTTTCTTGTTCAGATTTCTAAGACTCCAGGCAAATACATTTTTACCAGCTCACTTTAGCGGTATTCCATCCCTGACCAAGACCTACATGTCCAGTTGTAATCCAGACAATTATGCAGAAGAACATCCCAGGTTGGGGGAGGGCTTAAAGGAAGGGGCAGGAATGTGTCCTAGGCAAGGTGGATGGGACAAAGGTTTGTCATGGATTGGAGGGTTGAGACCCTGGGTGACAGGGAGAGTTGTGTCCTTGGGGTCGTTAAGGATCAGGCAATGCTCAGAGACTGACTGTTTAAGAAAGCCCTTTGGTCTGTGAAATGCCCCTTGACCAGCCTCAGGACTGCAACTCGGACTACTTCTTTAGGTCTGGCCCCCGTAGGTGGGATGTGTGAGCGGGAACGGAGCTGTAGTATCAATGAGGACATCGGCTTGGCCACTGCCTTCACCATTGCTCATGAGATCGGCCACACGTGAGACCACTGGGGCAGTGGGGCTGAAGAGGCAGAAGGGAGGGATCCTGGAGGGATAGTAGGGTGGAGGATGAACAAATGAGTATGCCTGCAAAAATACTCTAGAACAGGGGTCAGCAACCTTTTTGGCCATGAGAGCCATAAACGCCACATTTTTTTAAATGTAATTTCGTGAGAGCCGTACAGTGCTCTCCTATACAGTGTGCGCTCCTGTAACAGTGTGCGCTCCTGTAACAGCGCCTGAAAAAAAATTTACTTTATGGCTCCTGCAGAAAGAGCCATACGTTGCTGACCCCTCCTTTAGACGCTAAGAAAAATGGGAAAGCTCTTCCCCCTCATCTTAAGTAATCTTTTCTTCTCTTGCTCAAGGCTTTCACCAAGTTTCCCTCTTTAGAACTTCCTCCATTTCCTCCAGATTCCTTTTCATTCCTTTCCCTTCCTCTCCTTTCTCCCCAGAGAGGAACAAGCAGTGACAATACTGACTGGACACGCAGGAACTTTTCACTACAAAAAAATTCTCTATTAATACATTTCTTCGACATGTTCTCATATGAGTACATATATTCTCATATGATACATCTTCCTGGAGGAAACAAACATTCACTGAAGTCTCCAGGTTCTGATGGGATATGGGCATTTCTTTTCTGCTCTCCACCATGATCTGTGTGAGAATAATCTACAAAAACCTAAATGGCAAAACTTATGTAGTTGTAAAATGAAGTTCCATTCTTTCATCTGTCCACATCATCTCTTTTCCAACCATTACCCCCTCTGAATTACTCCCAGGTTCCTGTTTCCTTCCTTCCTCTCATCTTCCCTTTCCTTCCTTCCCCTCCCATCTCCTTCCTTTTTCTTTCCCTTCCTCTCTCTCCTCCCCTCCTCTCTCCTTTTCTCTTCTCTCCTCTCTCCTTCTCTTCCCCCCTCTTTTCTCCTTCCCTTTCCTTCCCTTCTCTCTCCCTTCACTGTTTCCCCTTCATCTACTCTCCCATGCCTTGGTCTCCCTTTCTCTCAAGGCAGGGACAAAGGCAAGTAATGCCCTCACCCCCCAGGTTTGGCATGAACCATGATGGGGTTGGAAACACATGTGGTTCCCAGGGCCAGGACACAGCCAAGCTCATGGCTGCCCATGTCACCATGAAAACGAATCCTTTTGTATGGTCGTCCTGCAGCCGTGATTACATCACCAGCTTTCTGGAGTGAGTGAGATGAAAAATCAGCCCCTCATCTCCCCTATCCTGAGCTCCCCTATTCCCAATCCTTTCAACTGCTTCAGAAACACTCCCTGGGTTTGAAGATGTGTGGGGTGGCGAGGGAGGGAGAGAGAAGTGCCAGGCATTGTGCTAAGGAGTTTATAAATATCTCTTTTGATAATATTTGGAGGGCAATTGTGTGAGTCCCAGGTTATCCTTTTGTATGATTAGACAGTCTTAATCACTAGTCCCTGGAGCAAAGGAAGGTCTAGATAACATCTCCAAAAACTGGGGAACCCCACTATATTCCCGTCAAAGATGGGTTTTCTCCTGAAATCTCAATTCCCCAGATCTTCCCTTGGTACCCCACAATCTTTATCCCACACTGCCCAACCCCTAGTCTTTAGGTCTTTCTTCGTCCCTTCCCAATGACCTTTGCCCTCTGACCTCTCCCAGCTCTGGCCTGGGCCTGTGCCTGAACAATGCTCCCCCCAGGCAGGACTTCATCTATCCCACAGTGGCACCGGGCCAGGCTTATGATGCAGATGAACAGTGTCGCTTCCAGTACGGAGTCAAATCCCGCCAGTGTAAATACGGGGTAGAGAGCCTTCCTGCTTTTCTCTGGGGTCCTGAGGTGGGGGAGGTGGGGAGACAAGGGAGCAGGGAGCTTGGTACGGGGCGAGGGAGGTGGTGGAAAGGGGCAAAGGGGATAGTGCCTGCCCACCCTTCCTTCCTGTCTGCCCAGCCCTACAGCCTCCATAGCCTGGCTATCCAGGGCAAGAGGGAAGGAGACTGAGTTGTTGTTATAATCAGGAAGTCTAGGACAATTGATCTGTGAAGCAGGAATGTAGGAGCTGTTGCCAATAGCCCTCACAAGGGTACCAGCTTCTCTTCCCACCCCAACCCAGAAGCTGACTTGTAGCCACTATACAGTGTCCCACATTTCTTAAAGATACATTAAAATTTGGGGAACAACTTGTATAAAAGCAGAACTAGTCCAGGCTCCTTGGCCGGTGTTTCTAGTCTGGCTCTCATACTGAAGAGCTGATTGTATTGTCAGGAAGGAAAGACCAAGAGACCCAGGTGAGACTTCCTTGTTGTAGAACAGAAGAGACTCTGGGGAGCCAGGCTTCTCCTGTGTCCCCATCTTTGTGTTCCCTTGTGTTACTCTTCTGCTTGCTGCCTGAAGTCTTAGGTAAAGATTAAGTCAAAGGGCTTGACAGTAATTTCCCCATTTCCCAAGGTAAAGGAGAGCTTTATTGTCAAAACTTTCTAGGTCTTTCCCTATTCTTTTGGTCTTGCTTGTGTTGGAGGTCATGAAATCTTGGTTCTCTGAGGTTGCAGGATCCTGACAAAATGGGCAGAGTTGGGAGATGAGGACTTCTGAAGGGTCCCGTGAACATGAGCACAGGCTCTCTTGTGCCATCCAATATCTCTAGAGACACCATCAACTTTTTGCCTCCAGCTGCTTCAGTAGTTGCAATAGCTCAAGAGGGCTGAGATGTTTCTGTGTCCTGAACAGTGTGTGTGTATGTGTTGGGGCAGGGATAATAAATATTAGGGGAAGATCCTAGGAGATCCTAGGGAAACACTGGATAGAAAGGAAAGCAAAGGAACCAGGAGGAGACAGGAGAGGTTCTGAAGGGAGAAGGTTGGTGGAAGCCCTGAGCAAGAAAGGAAAAGAGGGGACAAGGTAATCTCAGAACTCCTGAGTAAGCCTAGGGAAGTGAGACAAGCAAAAATTCTCTAGTCTTAGCCTAGATCCAGTACTTCATAACCCCATCTTCAACTAAGCCCAAGCCCCAAGCTTCTTCCACCAATTATGCTGGAGAGAGAGAAGAGCCACAGACATCAGTGATGTCTTCCTTATACTATTCAAGGTAGAGACCAACAGAAATCAGATCTTACTTCCATTCTTTTCCTCCCTAGGAGAATGGTGGGACTTGTGGGCTATGCTCTGAAATATTGCTACCCCACCACCACAATCTCTCTCTCTCTCTCTCTCTCTCTCTCTCTCTCTCTCTCTCTCTCTCTCTCTCTCTCTCTCTCGTTTGCATCATGAAGAGGACACAGTGAGGAAGATGTATTTGCCTAGAGTAGTGACTATTAGGGGAGGATCCTATTAAGATGGTGAATAGAGCCCAGTAATAACGAAACCTAAGTTCTAATTCTCTTCCTGTCACTGTGTAACCACTGGCTTTGGTTTTCCCACATGTAAAATGAAAAGGGGTTAAGCTCTAAGCACTCACCTGGGTTTGATACATAATTATCCTATATAGTGGGGCCAAAACAGAAAAACAAACTGGAGATCCTGGATTTCAGCTCCAGGGTGCCAGGGAGATGCTTTAGGTTTTAGAAGACATTTAGGTGGCATGGAAACACAGTTTTCATTTTCTGAATAAGTTGGACAAGATTTTGAGGAGAATAAAGGGAAGAAGACTAGCCAAAAAAAAGCTGTTGTTATAACTTGAGTGAAGTGCTCAGGTTTGTATGAGCATTACATTCATCCATGCCATCCATTCACCTGTCTATTCCTATGTCCATCTGCACATCTATTCTTTTGTCCACCCTTCTCTGTTCATCTCTTTATTCAATCCATGAACCTATCATCTATCCATCCATGAGCTACTTCCTTTCATCCATCACTCTATTCTATCCATCCATCCATCCATCCATCTCTTCCTTTCATCCATCCATCCATCTGTTCATCTACCAATTGCTATATCCATTCCTCTTGAAGTCTCGCAAACTGACCTGTAACCAGATGGCTAGGTGTTCATCTAGCTATTAAACATATTATGTTACCTTCTGTTGCCTAGTCATGTATTGAGCTGGGCCATGTGGAAGAGACATAGAAATAAGATCTAGTGCTCTTTTGAGCTTCCCAGTCAGGTTAAGGAAGGTTAGATTCTGCCACATGATAGGTAGCGCCACTGATACACAGCCAGATGGCTCAACCTCCGAGGAGAAGAGAGTCTTTGCTCTGGATAGATTGGCTCAGCTCTGCCAGAATCCTCTCCAATCCACTGGAGCCTAAAGCTGCAGAGTCCTAAATCTCTCTTAACTGCACATTGACATTTCCTGGATTTTCTTTTTGGTTTCTGGCCTCAGAAAATCCCCTTCTGTCTTGCTGGCCTCACTCCAGGCCTCTTCACTCTTGGCATGGTATGCTTCTGTCCTGATCTCTCACCTGTTCTAGCCTGTTCACTCTGGAGAGGCTTATGAGGCTGGTTCTTTGAGGTCAGGCTGAGGCTCAGAGACCTGAAGGAGTCATTGTAGACATATAAGGCTGAGAGACTTCTTTAGGGGAAAGCTATGGGATCAGCCCGAGACCATAGGGGATGCATGGTTATGGTGTGTGTGTATAGAGGTAGAGGAGATGCGAGAATGGGGCCATTTGTGTGCCTCTAAGAGACTTGAATTGTGTGAGTAATAACCTGGGAATGAGATGTGGTAGAAAGCACACAGGCTCTGGAATAAGAGAACTTGGATTTAAATTCTAGCTTTGCTACTTACTACCTGGGTAGGTCCTCATACAAAGCCCTTCTCTCATCTGACTCATTTCTTTTTTTTTCTTAAACTCTTACCTTCTGTATTAGAATCAATACTGTGTATTGGTTCTAAGGCAGAAGAGCATTAAAGGCTAGGCAATTGGAGTTAAGTGACTTGCCCAGGGTCACACAGCTAGGAAGTGTCTGAGATGAGATTTGAACATAGGATGTCCCATCTCTAGGCCTGGCTCTCAATCCACTGAGCCACCCAGCTGCCCCAATCTGGCTCATTTCTTCATCTCTGCATGAGAGGGTTGGATGGGATACACTCCCTCTGAGAGCTCTTCATGCCCCTGATCTTATGATTCGGCCTATTCTCACCTGAGCTGTTGTCACATCTAAAAATATTTTAGACCTACAATGAGAGGTCTGTATGAATGACAATGTCATACCACCACCCCCAAAATTATAAGGCTGGGGGGGGGGCATAGCAGAGAAAACCGAGCAAGGACAATGGACTTCCTACTGCCTTCTTTCTCCAGAACACCACTCTAACTTGGCCAGCTCTGGGTGCTACTCCCTCCTTTCTTTCTCCAATAGTCCTCAGTCTTCCTTTTCTGGCTGCCGTTACCTATTCTCATTCCTGAGTTTCTCCTTCCCAGCTCTATAAGGTTTCTCAGTCTCTCTCTTACTCTCCACAGCAGAGGACAGATACGAGTTAAAAAAAATAATAAGCCCTAGAGATTTTGTCAAGTCACTAGGTGCCAAAATCTGCCAACCAAATTTCTCTGCAGTCCTTGCAACATCTGAAGGACTCAGCCTGACCTCCCCTAGAACATGTTTTCCCTTTTATCTTCTGGAATGCTGATATTCCCCCATAGGCTAAGAGGCAGTGTGATGTAGGGAAGGGGTGGGGGGAGAAACAACACTAGATTTGGACTCAGAACATGGAGTTCAAATCTCAGCTTCCCCTCCCTGGGCTTCATTAAAACAAGGGAGTTGGACTCAGTGACCTCTAAGTTCCCTTCCAGCCCCAAATCCTAGGAGATCATTTTTCCCAAAGGAAACATCAGCCCCGCTCTTCCTTTCCATTTCTTCTTGCTTAACATCAGAGACAAAAATTGTGGGCCATTCCCGGACAGAGTGCCCCCTCACAGCCTGGCATAGGTTAAAAGCGTTCAATAGTCCCTTCCAGGAACTCTCTGTTCACTCCCCTGCCAGAACCTGGCCCCCTGCTCTTGCCCCAAGCCTTGGAAGCCTTCCCTGTTACTTAGTCTGCCTTGATTCCACCCCCTGGGCCAGCTGGAGCTGTGTGTCTCTGCCAGCCCTCCAGGGCCCCTGAGTCCTTTCCTCTCTGGGCCTCACGCCTTTTGGCTCCAGGTCAGAATGGCTGCCCTGGAATCCAACTGACCCACTGTACCAAACTATGTCCCTGCCTGGATTTCTAGCTCCACGAGGGGTTTACTGGAAGGATAGGCTCGCTTCCAAATGATCCCAGTCCCAGTTAAAGTGTTTGACTTCAGGAGATCACTCCACCCCCCCATTCGGGTGTATATCTTCCATTTCACTAAACATTTTCCCAAGCCCTGCCCTGTCCAGTCCTGCCCGGGGTCCTGAGCCAGCCAAGAGGTACTCAGCCTCGCCCTCCCCCCACCCCACCCCACACATACTCCCTGGAATCTACAACTCCAGGATGGGGTCTCTGGTTACTTTCAGATCCAACTCAAACACACCAGCCACATCCTTTCTTTAATTCTTTCAAAGCTGGAAAAGAGAACGATTCTGAATCAATGTCAGGAAAAACTCTCTAATAAGTAATGGGCTGGGCTGACTTGGGAGGTAGTGAGTTCCCTTCCCCTTCATTGAGTCTTCAGGCAGAGGCTGGGAGACCACTTATTGGGAAGGTGGTAGATGGGATTCCAGATTAGGATAGGATAGCCTTCTGGGGCTACTTCTGCCTCTGGGATTTTTCAGTTCTGGATCTAGACATCCCTCGTTCCTTGAAGTCCTTCCCAGAGCCCCTGCCCCATCTTTCTCTTCTCCACCCAAGGGATCCTCAGAGGGTCCATCCTACCTGATTTCCTTCTAGCCCATGATAATGATAGCAACTTGGGAAGGATGCTAGGGTTGGCAAGGGTGGGAGAAGGATGATAAAGAAGCTGGAAGGGGTGTGGGGAAAGAGTAACAGGATGTCAGGAAAATCAATCCGGGGTCCTATGGGGGAAACTGCTCAAGACAAAACCCTTGAACCATATGGTAAGAAAAGACAGGAAAGGGCTAGTAAAGTCATTTGCTTAGAGTAGAAAAGTAAACCTTAATGAACTCTGAGGAAGAGAGTGATAGGGGAGAACAAACAAAGACAAAGGACTCCCACATATGGGCAATTCTATGAAGAACGAATGGATAGAAGGGAACAAGGGGAGGAGTAAGACACCTTCGGATCCAAAGTGAGAGAAGAATCCTAAATATACAGACGAGTAGGACATAGCCAGCCTATGAGGAGGTTCCTAATGGAGTAGGAAGAACTCCGATTTTGAATTTGAATTCTGGTTCTGTCACTTATCACCTGTGGAACCCTGAACAAGACATTTTATTTCTCTGCACCTGAGTTTCCTGACTTATTTTTTTAAATCCTTACCTTCTTTGAATCAATATTAATTATAGGTTCCAAGGCAGAAAAGCAGTAAGGGCTAGGTAATGGGAGTTAAGTGGATTGCCCAAGATCACAAAGGTAGGAAGTATCTGAAGAACCTCCCATCTCCAGGCCTGGCTTTCTATCCACTGAGCCACCTAGCTACCCCTGTTTCCCAATTACTTGTAAGATGAAGAAATTGGAATGGAATCTCTAAGGGTCCCTTTCAGCTCTGATATTTAGGTGAGAATGAGCTAAGTGAGGGAGTGCAATCAAATAAAGAAGGGTTAGAAATTCAGGAAAGAGTAGAAGCCATATTTAGCAAGATGGCCCAGAAAAGGCTTCATGAAGGAGGTAATGGCTAAATTGGGTCTTAAAGGATGAACTAGCAAGTGCTGGAGCTAGAGAGAAGAGGAGGTCTGATAAATCCTGTCTCCTATCCCTCTCCCCAAAGTTGGACCCCAAGAACTGATTTAGGGAGTCTGTCAGGTGCTCCAGGATGAGGTGGCCCCGATCCTAGGAATAATCCTTGATTTCTCTCCTCCCCCAGGAGGTCTGTAGTGAACTCTGGTGCCTGAGCAAAAGCAACCGATGCATCACCAATAGCATCCCAGCCGCTGAGGGCACACTGTGCCAAAGTAGCACTATTGACAAGGGGGTGAGTATTTCAGTGCCCCTATTCCCACCTGACCCAGGTAGGAGCTTTAGCCTCTGCTACCTTCCTAGTACAGTAAACAGAACACTGAACCTAGAATCCTGGGTTCAGACTCTCCCTATGGCATTGCTATGTGACCACGAGCAATTTATTCAACCTCTCACCCTGCTTCCTCATCTATAAAATAGGGCTAACAGTAACTGTAGAGCCTGCCTCAGAAGATTGTGGTCAAGATCAAATGATAGAATATGCTTAGAACATTCGGTAATCTTTAAAATGACATAAAAATGTCAGGTTTATCATCATTGCCATTATCTAAAGGGCACCTAAAGGCTTGGGAAAACTGAAGGTGCTACCTGGGGCTTTAGTCCTGGTGGGAGCCATAACCATCAGGATGGTGCCCCTACAGTGGTGCTACAAGCGGGTGTGTGTCCCCTTTGGGTCACGACCAGAGGGAGTGGATGGGGCCTGGGGCCCCTGGACCTCTTGGGGTGAATGTAGCCGGACCTGCGGGGGTGGTGTCTCCTCATCCAGCCGGCAGTGTGACAGCCCCAGGTATGTCAGTGTCTGTTCTTCTATCTCTCAATCACTGCAGAGTTTTGCTGCCCCTTCCATGAGACCCTCAGTGATCCCTTCATCCCTGAATCATTCATCTTTTCTGTATCCCCTCTGCTCAGGCCTCCCCCGGGGGTAGGAGGGAGGATGCTGAGAGATTAGGAGACACATACCCATGATGGGTGCCACATGGTCACAATCTCCCTCATTCCCAATCTCACTTGAAGCAAAGGGTAGGGATCAGAATCTACACTCCTGTCCTTTCCCCCAACCCTCCTCTAACTTCTGTGTGTCTCTCTCCCCAAGGCCAACAATTGGAGGCAAATACTGCCTGGGGGAACGGCGTCGCTATAGGTCCTGCAACACAGATGTAAGTGATGCCCCCTTCTTTCAGCCCTCAACTCTGCTTTCCTCAGACCTCAGAGCCCAAAGTAGGCAAGTGTTAGACCAGGTGACTTCTAACTCTTCTGCAATTCTAAGGTGATGAGACCTTTGTGGCAGTCACATGAGAAGAGAAGGGGCTAAAAAGTCGTGGATGAAAAATCAAAAGAACTTAGCACCTGATGGGATATGAGAAACAAGAAAGAGGTAGAAGATTTGAAACTTGAGTGATTTGGAGGATGGCAATACTGGTAACATAAATAGGGAACCCTAGGAGGAGCCAAAGGGTACACACTGAAGATTGCCAGCTGAAAAGGACATCGCCAGTGGAATAGCCCAAATGCTTGGACACGGCTGCTAAATATTGTTATCAATGACTTAGATGAATGCATAAGATCATAGATCTAGAGGAGGAAGGAACCTTAGAAGTCATATAGTTCTACCTCTTCATTTGACAGCTGAAGTCAAATAGGAAGTGAAGTGACCAAGGACATGAAGGCAGAAAGCATCAGAAGTGAGACTTGAACCCATGTGCTCTCACTCTGGAGCCCTATTCTTTCCACTGTATCAAGATGCCTCTTCTGCCTATTTGTCTGATTATCTGAAGAGGATACAAACCTGAGAAGAATAGCTATCATACTAGAAAAGAGTCCCAAGATCCCCAAATGCCTTAACATGCTAAAACATCAGGCAGAGTCTAGCCAAATTAATTTCATTGGAGAAAGTCTTTCTCATTGTCTTAAAAAATCAATTGCATTGGGGCAGCTAGGTGGCTCAGTAGATAGAGAGCCAGGTCTGGAGATGGGAGGTCCTGAGTTCAAATATGGCCTCAGACATTTCCTAACAATGTGACCCTGGGCCAATCACTTAATCCCTGTTGTCTAGCTCTCTCTGCTCTTCTGCCTCAGAACCAATACACAGTATTGATTCTAAGACAAAAGGTAAGGGTTTTTTTAAAAATCAGTTTCACAAGTAAAGGAAGTATGGTCAAAGGGTAGTTTGGAAAAGATCTGGGGATTTTGATGGTTTGAATGTTCAAAATGGATCCACAGTGTGGTAATGGCAGCCCAGAAAACTAATGTAGACTTGCACTGCATCAAAACAAGCCCAATGAGGCAAGTAGGTAGCAAAATGAATAAAGTATGAGGTCTGGGGTCAGGAAGACCTGGGTTCAAACTTGACCTCAGATATTTCATAGCTGTGTGACCCTGGGCAAGTCACTTAACCTCCATTGCCTAGCCCTTGTTACTCTTCTGTCTTAGAATATACTAAGATAGAAGTTAAGGAAAGGAAGGAAGGAAGTCAGTTCTGTAAGATTAAAAATTAATATCTAAATACTCCAAGTATTATATTTAATAAGGCTTATCAAATATAACCTGAAGAAAATAAATAAAAAGACAAAAGTAAAAGCCTGAGTAAAACCTGCTTTCCCAGCCACTCACGCTGGAAAAGAGAGTGAGAAGCAGAGTTATATACAATGGATATACAATATGCAAGCATGATGAAAGAAAAAGGATGCTGGGTAATACTAAAGGAATTCTGGGGAACATAGTCCTGAGATAGAACATTCTAACTCCACTTTCAGAACTTAGATGTGACCATATTGCATCTCCCAGTAGAATGTAGACTTCTTGAGGCAGGGACTTCTTTTGAATTAATAGTCCCACTGCCCACCAAGGTACCTGGCATACAGTAGGAGCCTAATAAATACTTGTGGGTTGACTAAGCAATCAAGGAGATGAGAGTACTTTGTCCAAGTGACTACAGCTAAAGTACTGTGCTCAGTTTGGGAAAGACATCAGATCAACTAGGAAATGTTCAAAAGTCAGTGACCAGCAATGGCAGAGATCAGGGTCACGCTATCTACGCTAAGAATGATGAATGTTGCGGCACTTTCTTGATGCAAAACAAGCCTGCATTAGACTTTGGGGCTGCCATCAGCATTAGGAAAGCTCAGCAGGGTATGGTAGAGTTCTAAGTATTTGAAGAGCTGTTACCTTGAAAGACTAGATGTATTCCATTTGGCCGCAAAGGGGAAAAATAGAAAAAAATGGGTAGAAATTGCCTAGACCAAGTTAGGACTGATATAAAGAAAAACTTCCTGCCAAGCAGAGATGGAACGGGCCCACATCTGAGAAATGGTGTGTCTCGATGCAGTAGCAGGATGGCCCTTTTCCACATATGTTATGAAGAGGCTTCTTGTTCAAGGATGGACCAGACTAGACGGCCCCCTTCCAAATCTGAAATTCTCAGATTCTGGGAATGGAGGGGCAGGAGAGAGAAGGAATAAATCAAAGGACAAGGCCCATTTTCCTGCCTTACAGTTTTGTAGGTAGAAAGTTCTTCAAAACACCTCACTTAAGGCCATATCACTCAGATCTTGCAAACCCCTAATGGGTCTCCCTTCCCTACCTCTGAAGGCCCTGCTTCTGCATCCTTCAATCCTTTTGTGCATCCACTCCCCTCAACTCAAACACACAGGCATGCAGTATTGGGGACTAGATCCATCTAAGTCACCTGGGCCTCAGGACCTTCTTCCCTGACCACCATCCCATCTCTGACAATGACTATCTCTGTGACCTTGCACAAGACTTTGCACTTTCCTGGACCTCCGTTTCCCTGTCTGTAAAATAAGGGCTTAGACTAGGTGGCCACTGACATTCCTTCTAGCTCAGTGATTCCCAAAGTGGGTGCCACCGCCCCCTGGTGGGTGCTGCAGCAATCCAGGAAGGTGGTGATGGCCAAAGGTGCATTTATCTTTCCCATTAATTGCTATTAAAAAAATTTTTTAAGTTATTTCCAGGGGGCTAAGTAATATTTTTTCTGGAAAGGGGGCAGGAGGCCAAAAAAGTTTGGGAACCACTGTTCTAGCTCTAAATTTATGATTCTCTGATCATCCTCTGACTCCTAGAAGACAGAAGCTTGGCTCCCGAGGTCAGTAATGGTAGAATGGGAAGATTTCTAGAGAGGGAGATTTTTGGCACATTTGTTCAAAATGGAAAAGGTCCTCTCAGAAAAGTAATGAGTTCTCCCATGTTCAAGCATGTCTTCAAGCAGAAACCGGATGACCATTTGGCAGGGATGTTGCAGAGGGAGGGTGGGGGGAATCCTTGTTCAGGTAGGGGGTGGACTCAGTGCCCTTTGGAGATCCTTTCTGCTCTGAAGTGTTCTGCTTTCCATCCCACCAGGACTGTCCCCCAGGATCTCAGGACTTCAGGGAGGTGCAATGCTCAGAATTTGACAGTGTCCCTTTCCGGGGGAAATATTATACATGGAAGACATACCGGGGAGGTGAGTGAATCTCCTGAGGCAGAGTGGAGGGAAACAGGGACTCGTGGGTAAGGTATGGCTGAAATAAGGAATCTCGAGGGAAAGGAGAAAACTGATGACCTGCACCCAAGTCAGGGATGGGGTGGGGGTGCTACAACAGGAACAAAGAAAAGTGACTTTAGCCCCTGCCATCCTCATCAGTAGCATAGCTTAGATGTAGAGCTGGAAGGGAACTCAGATGTCATCTAGTTCAACCATTTCGTTTTTTTAGATAAGGACCGAGCCTCCCAAAACCTTAAGTAATATGTCTAGAGCAGAGATGAGATTGGAACCCAGGTCCTCTGATTCCAAATCCAGTACTTCCACTGCACTGCTGAATAAAGCCAATAAATCTTAAAATATCCAAGCTGATACTCTCACTGTTTCCTCAGTAGACCTGTGATTTCTTTAGTTTAGGGAACTCCCGTGTGAAAGCCTCCTCCAGCCACACAGGCTGACAATTCTTCTGAAATTTAAAACTCTACCTGGATGGGCCCATAGAGGCCATCTACTCCATCCCTTCACTTGACAGACAAGGAACCTGAGCTCTCAGAATTAAGTGGCTTGCCCAAAGACACACAGCTTGTAAAGTGGCTGGTTGGCATTTGAAACTAGGTCTCCTGGCTCCAAGTTTGCTGCTCTTTGGGTTCCCAATTGGTCAGGTTCGCAAGCATTTATTCATCACCTATTGTGTGCCAGGCACTGAGCTAGGTGCTAAGGATACAAAGACAAAATTTTAAATAGTTCCTGTGCTCAAGGGACTATATTTTCATTTTCCTGGGGAAAGTCTGAGGTAGGATGGGATCATCAATGATCTCTAGGTAGGCTCTGCTCTCTCTAGGACATTTACCAGCTTATCAGCTATATTAAAAGGAAGGAGAGTCTGTCCACACCTGAGTGGAGGGACTAGAGAGGATCAAAGAGCTCTGGGAGCAAAACAGATTCTTAGCTCCCAGGAAAAAGCTAGAACAATTAGATGAAAAATTAAGAATGGAGAGAAGTGAAATTAAGAATTGGGGATAAGGGGGCAGCTGGGTAGCTCAGTGGATTGAGAGCCAGGCCTAGAGATGGGAGGTGCTAGGTTCAAATCTGGCCTCAGACACTTCCCAGCTGTGTGACCCTGGGCAAGTCACTTGACCCCCATTGCCTACCCTTGCCATTTTTCCACCTATAAGTCAATACACAGAAGTTAAGGGTTTAAAAAAAAAAGAATTGGGGATAAGAGAGGATATCGTCATCTGATAATCACTTCTCAATGCCATCTTAGAGGTCCCCAGAGACTTTAGGGAGGTCTATGAACTTGAAATGGGGAAAATTGTATCTTTATTTTCACTAATCTCTAACTAAAATTTAGCATTTCCATCAAATATGGATATCTTATAAAAGGGTCATAGACTTTAACAATCTGACAAAGAAGCCCATGATACAAAAAATGTTAAGAATCCTCTAAACCTTTTAATTTCAACAAATTCCCAACTCCTGTTTCTTGCAAGGATCAGATCAAGAGGGGAAGCTAGATAGCTTGATGGAGAGAGATGCCTAGAGATGGGAGGTTCTGGGTTCAAATGGGGCCTCAGATACTTCTTAGCTGTGTAACCCTGGGCAAGTCACTTAACCACAATTGCCTAGCCCTTGCTGCTCTTCTGCTTTGGAACTGATACTTAATATCGATTCTAAGACAGAAGGTAAAGATTAAATTTTTTTTTCATTTTAATTTTTAAAAAAGGATGGGGGGGTGCAGCTGGGTAGCTCAGTGTATTGAGAACCAGGCCGAGAGACAGGAGACAGGAGGTCCTAGGTTCAAATCTGGCCTCAGACACTTCTCAGCTGTGTGACCCTGGGCAAGTCACTTGATCCCCATTGCCTAGCCCTTACCACTCTTCTGCCTTGGAGCCAATACACAGTATTTATTCTAAGATGGAAGGTAAGGGTTTAATTAAAAAAAAAAAAGATTAGGTCAAGAGAGGGATCACTAGTCATCCTTTCCTTCATCTTCTGTGCCGAATGTAGTTTCCCACCATACCCACCATATTCTAAATACTTAGGATGCCTACAGGCAAGGGGGGAACTGGACTGGGTGATCTTCCAAGCTCTTTCTTTCTAGCTCTGTGGTTCTCTCCACCATATCACACTGCCTCTCAAATAAATCTGGTGCTCACTACTTCATCATTTTGCAAATCCTGTGTGGAAGGATGAAAACTGAGGAATGTACCCTGCCCACCTCCTTTCAGCTAGCCCTACTCTTTCCTTCCTACCCTGGCTCCCCATTATTCTAAGATCCTGGCAGGCTAAATAGCATGCAGTTCACTGTGGTTAGAAACTCTTCTCCACTATCCCCTACCTCCACCTCTCAGTGGGAGGGCAGGCTAGGCACAAGGCTGAACACTATCTGCTCAGTCTGCAGCCAAAAAGTGGATTTGACCTTGGGCTGCTTTAAGGGAGCCTTTAGAATTTTGGGCAAGGGAGGTAACAGGGCCTTGGTTCTCTGCCCTCTTCGGACTCCTTCCAGAGTATTATGCTCAATTCTGAGCAGCTCAATTTAAGGACACTGATAAATTGGAATGTCCCTTATTAGAACATAAACTCTCTCAGGACAGGGACCTTTTTGTTCTTGTATTTATAGTCTGAGCTCTTAGCACAGTAACTGGCATATAGCAAATGTTTAATCAATTCCTACTTGCCTCACTCCCTTTTTTCCATCTCCTTTTCCCCAACTCTCTAAGCCAGTGGTTCCCAAACTTTTTTTGGCCTACCGCCCCCTTTCCAGAAAAAATATTACTTAGTGCCCCTGGAAATTAATTTTTTTTTATTTTAATAGCAATTAATAGGAAAGATAAATGCACCTGTGGCCATCACCACTCCCCTGGATTGCTGCAGCACCCACCAGGGGGCGGTGGTGCCCACTTTGGGAATCACTGCTCTAAGCAGAGTCAGGATGGTGAAAGATTGATCCAAGGAACTAAGGTTGTTTAGCCTGAAGAAGAGAAAATTTCAGTGGACTTCTAGTGGTTGAAGGGTGTCACATAGAGGAGGGATTAGATGTGTTCTCCTCGGCCCAAAAGGCAGAACTGGAGTCAATGGATAGAAGATACAGAAAGGAAAATCTCAGCTTGATGTCCAGAAAAATTTTACAGTCATGCAAGGTGTCCCAAAGTGAATGGGCTGCTTCAGGAAAAAGTGTATTTGCCCTCACATGAGGCCTTAGGGCAAAGGCTGTTGGGAGCGGTAAGGGAGGGTTCTTATTGAGACTTTATTTTTTTATCTTTATTTTTTTTTAAGCCTTTACCTTCCATCTTAGAATCATTATTGTGTATTGGTTCTAAGGCTCAAGAATGATAAGGGCTGGGCAACTAGGGTTAAATGACTTGCCCAGTCATTTAGTGTCTGATTTGGATAGGAAGTGTCTGAGACTAGATTTGAACTCAAGACTTCTCAATCTCCAGGCCTGGCTCTCACTCCCCTGAGCCACCTAGATGCCCCATCTTGTTGAGACTTAAGTTGGACTAGCTGGCTTTTAGGGCTCTTCCAAAACTCTAAGATTCAGTGACAAAGGCTATACCACTAGGGGGTGTGAAGTCCTGCTCCCTCACCTGCTTGGCGGAAGGCTTCAACTTCTACACAGAGCGGGCAGCAGCTGTGGTGGATGGGACACCATGCCGTCCAGATACCGTGGACATCTGCGTCAATGGAGAGTGCAAGGTAGAGAAAAGGAATTGGAGGGGGTGGGTTTGGGGAAAAGAGGAAAGAGGGGGCATCAGTCAATTCACAGACATTTCCAGTCACCTGCTAGATGCCCAGCTGTGTGTGTTAGGTGCTGGAGGAGAGATCTAGTTTGGACAAGGCATAGTCCTTGCCCTCATGGAGCTTACAGTCTAGAAGGGGACAGAGCCTCAAGCCCAGCTAACACTAACACATAGTCCATTTGAGTGTAGATGTGTGTCAAGCAGGGAAAATCTGTGTGCTGCTGTGTGAGGTCTAAGGATGAAAGGGGGCTCCTGGGATGAGCAAAGGACTGAGAGTGGGGAGCAGAACATCATAGACATTAACACCACTCTATGGAAAGGCCCAAGTGAGAGACTGCAAAGCTGTTTGGGGGAGCCTCATGCAGCTTGGCTGGAGTGGAGAGTAAAAGAAACCAGGCTGGAAAAGGAGGGGTGGGCCAGATTGTGGAGGGTTCTGAATGCCAAACAAAGGAGTTGTAAGTTTATTTAGTGGGTGATAAAGAGCCATTGGAGATTTTTAAACAGAGGAAGGGCATGACCAGATCTATGCATAAGAAGACTCTAAGGTGGTATATAGAATGAATAATTCAAGAGAGTACAACCTATTAGGAGGTCACACTGCAAGTGTCTGAGCAGGTGGTGATGACAGATGGTCACAACGGGAAGAGAGGAGGAGATATACAGGAGAAGAAGAGATAGGTCCTTTCTTGAAAATTTCCCCTTTTTCCCCTCTAGCATGTGGGCTGTGACCGAGTCCTGGGTTCAGACCTTCGGGAGGATAAGTGTCGGGTGTGTGGGGGTGACGGCAGTTCCTGTGAG
The DNA here is from genome assembly GCF_016433145.1 of Gracilinanus agilis. Lineage (NCBI taxonomy): Eukaryota > Metazoa > Chordata > Mammalia > Didelphimorphia > Didelphidae > Gracilinanus > Gracilinanus agilis. Next base: position 737,945,318 of record NC_058130.1, on the reverse strand, counting down.
ACCATCGAGGGTGTATTTTCTGGGGCCATCCCAAAAGGTGGTAAGAGCTTGGCAGTTCTGCACTAACCCTGTGCCTTGTGGGTTAGGAGGGTATGCCCGGAGTCAGGACCCAGTGATCTCAAGTTCAGTTAGCAGTGCTCGCTTCAGCAGCACATATACTAAAAAATCAAATTCACACAACGATATTTTGAGGAGGCAAAGTATAGGGAAGCCCTACTGTCTTGGGTGGCCTCAGATCCCAGGACAGGAATGGGAAAACATGCTGGGGAGAAGGGAGGAGGATGGACAGGATGGGGGTCAAAGACAGGATAAAAAGGAGAGGGGAAATTGACAGGTGGGTCGGAAAAGAATCTTGGAGAAAGGATGAATTAATTCGGCAGGGGAAAAGATAAGGGAGGATGACTAGGTTGGGTAAAAGAAAGTTATAGAGATAGACTCCTTATGAGGTGGACATTTGGGGCCTATTTTCCAGAGTATGAAGAGGTCATTTGGATTCCTAAGGGTTCTGTCCACATTTCCATTCAGGATTCGAATCCATCCCTCAGCCACCTTGGTGAGAGAGAAACGGGTGCTTTGGGTATTTAGGGACCAGAGGGCGTGATCCATGGGAAGGGGTAGAGTAAAGGGAATGGTTTTAAGGGGTTTGGTGGGGAGGTAGGGATAGCTGATTACTCCCACCCCTGTTGTACTGACCTGTACTCATCTTGCCTTATTCTAGCCCTAAAAGGGGAAGATGATGCCTTTCTCCTGGATGGGCTACCCAAGAGCCCACAGCCCCACCGCTTGCCCCTAGCTGGAACCATCTTTCAGCTACACCATGGGCCAGACCAACCCCAGATTCTGGAAGCTTTGGGCCCAACCAACATCACGATCATTGTCATGGTAACCATGAAGCTAAGAGAGGGAACAGCGCTAGGAAAAGGGATGGTGGGGCAGGAGTTTGGCCAGGCAGCCAGCCTCTAGGAGCTCCTTCTTCTTGGGGAGTTCAGTCTCCAAATCAGGAGGCCGGCATCCACTTTTCTAGCACAGGCTGGGGGGACTTCCTGGCAGAGCTCTCTGGACCTAGGGTAGGGGTAGGGGTTTTGGATGGGAAACTTGACTTTCTTCCTTTGTGATGTCCTGGCTCCCTTGATGGGCCCAGAACATGAGGACCCCTCACCTTCAGCCCGACCCCACTCCCACCAGGTCCTGACCCGATCTGAACTCCAGGGAATCCGATACCGCTTCAATGCACCGATCTCCCAGGCGGCCCTGCCCCCATATGTCTGGCACTATACACCCTGGACCAAGTGCTCCGCCCTGTGTGCAGGCGGTGAGGCTGTCCAGTGCTGGTGGGGCAGAGAAGATGCTAGGGAGGATTCTGGGGAAGGAATGGAGGCCCAGGTGGAACTAGACCCTGAACAAGGGAAAGACAGGGAGGGAGGAAGATGGGAGGGGAAGGGGCTGAGACCTGCCTGGGTGGGTAGTTCTCAAACCAAGCTTGAAAAGGGAACTCAGGATCCCAGGCTCTCAGCTCTGCCCACTTCTGAAAGCTCACCTCAGGGTCCTTCGGTGGACGGGTGGGGTGAAGATTGGGATGGGCACGATAGGCTCAGGGAGCTGAGCTGGCCCTTCCCCATCCCCCAGGCAGCCAGGTACAGGCTGCAGAGTGTCGGAAACAGCTGGACAGCTCCACGGTGGCCCCTCACCACTGCAGTCCTCACAGCAAACTGCCCAAGCGCCAGCGGGCATGCAACACGGAGCCCTGCCCACCAGAGTGAGTGCCTAGTAGGCCAGAGGCCAGGGGGAAGAGGTCAGGGAAGCTGACTCTTTGAGGAGCTCAGGGAAGGCTCTTTCCCCATGAGGCTGGGAAATCATCAGAGCATCTGAGGCAGAGGGACAGAATCCCAGAATTCCAGTCCTGGTCCTGTCACCTCTCCTGTGACTTTGGGCAGGCAGGAATCTTCAACTCTTTTGAACTCAATTTCCTCCTAAGTAAATTTAAATTTTAGGTTTAGATCACCTCTAAGGCTCCGTGAAATCTGTGATCCTGGAATGCAAGCTTATTGGGAGCAGGATTTATTTTTATTCTTTGTAAATTATATTCCCAGTGTTTAGCATAGGAAGGAAATGAGCATTTATTAAGCACCTACTATGTGCTAATCTCTTTACAAACATTCTTATTTGATCCTCAGGACAACCCTGAGAAGTAGGTGCTAGAATGATCCTCATTATACAGTTGAGGACACAGGCTAATGGGGGTGTCTGAGTCACAAAGAGAACTAAGGTCTTCCCAGGGTGCAGGGCTGATACTCTATCCCTGGTGCCACCAGCTGTTTATACTGTATAAGTAAATGTTTCCTTTGATAGAATAGAAACTTCTTTTTCTTCTTTTATTTTTGTTAACTCCTTACCTTCTGTCTTAGAATGGATACTGTGTATTGGTTCCAATGCAGAAGAGCGGTAAGGGCTAAGCAATAGGAGTGAAGTGACTTGCCCAGGGTCACCCAGCTAGGAAGTGTCTGAGGTCAGATTGGAACCCAGAACCTCCCTCTCCAAGGCCTGGCTCTCCAACCACTGAGCCACCTAGGTGGCCCTTCTCCCATATTCTTGTGCATTAGTTATTCATATTCAGCCAGACTATGAACTCCACGTACATTATATCCTGCCAAGGACCAAGTTTAGAGATCTATAACAACAAATGTTGGACAGGTGAATGGACAAATAACACCCCAACTTCTATATACCCCTAGCTGGGCTGTGGGGAACTGGTCGAGCTGTAGCCGGAGCTGTAACTCAGGAGTGAGGAGTCGTTCTGTGGTGTGTCAGCGTCGAGTATCTGCAGATGAAGAAAAGGCTCTGGATGACAGTGCTTGCACCCAGCCCCGGCCCCATGTGCTGGAGCCTTGCAACAGCCCTGCCTGCCCCCCAGAGTGGGTTACTCTCGACTGGTCTGAGGTGAGCACCGGTTCCCTCTCAGTTCTGCCCTGTAGGCATCCATCCCATTCTGAGGGGCACCCCTGCCTGCCCCATAATTCCCCATAACTGCCCAGACTCCCTCCGTTTGTCAAACTCCTGTCCTGCTCTTCCTGACTCACTCTTCTTTCCTTCTTCTACTCTGCTCATGCCATTTTCCTGCCACTACCAGCTTCCCCACCCCCTGGTTTATGTCTGGATGGTCTGGTTTAACCTGGAACGGGTTTCCATTTATATAGGCTTTTCCTCTATTTCCTACATTCTGCACTCTCCTCGAGTGTGAGAGAGTAAGACAGTGATTCCCAAAGGGTCTGGTCTCGGGACCCCATGGGGTCGTTGAAAATGATCAAGGACCTCAGTGAGATTGTGTTTGTGTGGGTTCTTAGCTGTCTATATCGACCATGTTAGAAATTAAATTTAGTTTTTTGTTTTGAAAATAGTTTGGATGTTGAGGACCCCTGGAGAGTGGAGACTCTCAGGGGGCCACATGTTGAGAACCACTGGGATGGGACATCGGTGCTAGCACCCCCAGTGGAAGCCTTCAAGGGAATCCCTGAAGAGCTGGTCCCTGATGCCAAAACCCTTTCTACCTCCCTCCATCCCCAGTGTACTCCCAACTGTGGGCCCGGCTTCCGACACCGAGTTATCCTGTGTAAGAGTGGAGACCACAGTGCCACGTTGCCCTCTACCCAATGTCCAGCAGCTACTAAGCCACCCACCAGCATGAGGTGCAACCTCCGCCGGTGTCCCCCACCCCGTTGGGTGGCTGGCGAGTGGGGAGAGGTATGGGGGCTAGCTGGGAGTCTATTGTCTCCAGGCACAGGTTGGGGGTGGGCCCAAGGCAGGTATCCCCAAAGACTGGATTGGGGAAGACTCCAGATGGGAGGGAGGGACTGAGTCCAGAAAATATTCATTCAACAAATAGTGTCTCTTTATGTGCCTGACCCTGTGCTAAACTGCTGGGAAATAGAGAGGAGTCACCTTCACTCCTGGCATTGAGTTAAAGGCAAAAAAAAAAAAAAAAAAAAAAAAGACAACCCATAAACTTGGGCTCTGGTGAGTTCTTAACCCTTTCCCACTTCTCCCACCCCTGCCTTGGCTAGTCAGTCAACAACAGCTAAGATGTCTAGGCAGCTATGTGGTACCCTAGATAGCAGGCTAAATTAAAGGGTCAGAAGACCTGAGTTCAAATCCAACCTGAGATGTCATAGCTAGCTTACTAGCGATGCAATGCTGGGAAAGTCACTTAACCTCAGTTTCTCCATCTCTAAAATAATAACAACAACATAGCACTTTAAAGTTGGGCAAGTCCTTCTGCATCTCCTAATTCATGGGGGATGATAATAATAGCACCTCCCTCTCAGGATTGTTGGGAGGATTAATCGAGGCGCTAAAGGTTTTTGCTTTGACCTTTAGGTACTTAGAAAGGCTAGCTGTCATTATTGGCTTCCAAAATTGGGGGAGAACTGTAGTGGGGAGAATCAATAACCTCAAGTTTCTCAAGAAGATCCTTATGGCTTAGTTTTTCCACTCTCAGTCCCCTGTTGTGGAGAACAGCAGCCACCCTGGGAAATCTTCCAGGGCCAGGAGGGGAGGGGCTGGGCGAGAGAATAATAACTCATATTTATAGAACACTAAAAAGTTTATAAAGTACTTTCCCCAAGGCCCCAGGGGGGGAGAAAGCTAGTATCCAAGCCAAGACCTGAACCCAGGAGGAAGCTTTTTACTTTACTTTGTATTCCCAGCACCTAAGACATTGCCAGACACATAGGAATCATTTAATAAATGTTTGTTGAACTGACCAACTGACCAACTGGTCAACTAATTGACTGACTGGCCAGTTATCCAATTCGATTGGCCAGCTGACCAACTGACTGACTGATTGACTACCTGTCCAATTGATTGACCAGCTGAATGAATAAGTGAGTGACCAAAAAAACCAAAAAGCGTACTCCTTTCATTCCTGGTACTCTTTGTGTGAAGTAAGTTCCTGCAAAACTCTGTGCCCAGTTCTTCGGGAAAATACAAGAAGCTCTACCCCTAGGCCAGTAATGGTGAACCTATGGGATGGGTGCCAAAGGTGGCATACAGAGCACTCTCTGTGGGCACGCAGCCACCTTGCCCCTGTCCAGAGTTAGTTACTAGAACAGCAGAGGAACTCCAGCAGAGCTGCTCCCCTTCCCCTTTCCACCTTGCCTGATGACATTTTTTCACATCACCCACCCCTCTCCCCAGCAGCCCAATGGGAGTACACAACAGGTAAGGTGGGCAGCTCACAGGTGGCAGAACTAGAGGAGAGCAGAGTGCTGGGCCACTCCCCTCCCTGTCTCTACACTAGCTGAGGACATTCCTCACTCACTCACCTCTCTGCCCAGCAGCCTAATGGGAGTGCTTTCTCCTTCTCCTGTGTGGGGTAAAGGGAGGTAGGGTACACCTGGCACTGGTGGGGAGGGGCATGGCATATTGTCTCTGGGGGCAGGTAGGCATGGCACTCAGTGGAGTGGGGGGGGGGGAAGGATGGGAGACCCAGAACTCTATCTCTAAAGGGTTCACCATCACTGGCCTAGGCTTAGCCTAGACTCTGGCAAGGTGACCACTAGGGTCCCTTCTGGTTCTGAATCTCACCTCCTTTAGGCAATATGTGTGTGTATGTTTGTTGTGTTGGGTATATGTTTCATTGTGTGCGTGTGCATAGATTCATCATGACTTCCCCTCTCCTGTCACCAGTGCTCAGCGCAGTGTGGCTTTGGGCAGCAGCTGAGGTCCGTGCAGTGCACCACGCACACAGGCCAGCCATCCTGGGAGTGTCCTGAGGCCCTGCAGCCTCCAGCCATGCAGCAATGTGAGAGCAAATGCCAGAGCATCCCTGCTGGGGACAGCCCTGAAGGTACTCACCAAGGGCAGAAGGAAGGGGAGAAGGGATTTGGGGGGAGAGACAAGGTGCCCCACATCTACTGGCTTACAGGTGCCAGCTCTGCTGAGAGTCCGTCTCCTTGCATGTTACATATGCTGTGGCTACGGTTCCCACGCCTCATTTTGTTACACAAAACTTAGTCTATGTAAAGAAGCTTTGGGTCCAGAGTGAGAAAGATGACAGGTCTGCAGTCTGTCCTCTGGCTTGGTCTGATGTCATTTGGAGTTTTGGATTTAGTCTGGGCACCGTATCCTGGGAAAGACCCAAACTGCAGGGCATTCGGAGGAGTTAGGAAGGGCTCTATAGTTTGTATATGGAGGAACTGAAAGATCTGTCCTAGAGAGGGGAGATAGTTATTTTGAAGGAAAAGAAGACCTGAGATTGCCAGGGTCACAGTCTTCCATTTTCCGAAGGTGTCATGAAGCAAGGGGATTCGGCTTGCTCTGTTTGACCCCAGAAGGCAGAACAAGCAGCAGTGGGTTTTTTCCCAAGGTAGTGAATTATCGGGGTGCTGAACCTGCCCCAGTAACACCAGGAATGCCCCCTACCATGAGAGCTATCCCAAAGTAGAACGCATGAAAGCATACAATTTTTCACTTGTTTATCTGGGGCTTGGGGGGTTTATATGATTATTCACTTACAGAAATGAAGAACATGGAAATATGTTTGCATGATACTACACGTATAACCCAAGTAGAATGGACTGTCAAGGGGGAGAGTGAATTCCTTAGTGCTAGAAGCCAGATGACCACTGGTCAGGATTTGGCAGAAAGGGATTCCTGCTTAGTGGAGAGGGGAGAGGGTGGATGAGATGCCTTTAGGTCTCTGCCATCTCTGAGATTCTGTAATTTCTTCTCTGCCCCCAAGAAAGACCTCCACCCCAAAGCACTTGACTGGGTTCCCTCTCCCCTGAGGATTTGAGTAAGGGAAGGGGAGAGATGCCCTCTGCAGACCCATCCCTCCCACTCTGGCTCTGCACACTCCAAAGCCAGGCTTTGGTCAGCTGGGACTGGGTGGGGTGGGATGCTCAGACAATAGCTCCTGGCTCCATTCTTGCATTTCTCTTGGGTGGGGTAAACCACAGGCAGACTTAAGACATAGGCAGTCATGGGGTTTTGCAGCTACCCAGCCCAAAATTTTCCCTGCTGCTCTTTGTCACATATGTACTTGTTACATCCATGTATAATCCTGCCACGTCATGTGGGCCCCCCAGAGTCAGGACAGGCAGTTCTGTTGCTTAGGACCAACAGAACAACACCCAGAGAGGGAGCAGCTCCACATACATCCTCAAACTGATAGATATAGATATAGATATAGATGTAGATGTAGATATATACACACATATAAATATAAACAAATATATACATACACACTCACACACATATAAACATATATTTGTTTATATATGTATATGTTTGTGTGTGTATATATATACCTCATATGCTCCCTCAAGTCATTAACTAGGCTAGGTGACTAGATTCCTGCTTAGTGGAGAGGGGAGAGGGTGACCGAGAACTAGGGCTAGATGTGATGTCCTGGGTTCAAATGTGCCTCAGACACTTCCCAGCTGTGTGACCCTGGGCAAGTCCCTTAACCCCCATTGCCTACCCCTTACCACCCTTCTGCCTTGGAATCAATTCAAGTATTGATTTTAAGATGGAAGGTAAGGGTTTAAAAAAAAAAGTAACTAAGATAAATTTAGTTGCCCTGAAGAGGATATTAATTACTAAGAAAAGTTCATGGATGGGTGTTGTTGATTACACTCTTGATCCTTCAGCCTCCAATCATTATTCTTGTTAATGAGGTGCTAAACTCCTCCTCTGTAAGGATGCTAAAGGGAGGCAATGGGTTAAATTTTTTCTCACCTCTAAATTTCCATGACCCAAGACAAAGCCCCGGCTGCCATGCCCTAGTTAAGGCTCTGAGTTCCCTTCCGGGGCCATTTGTCACTGCTCTGTGACCCAGATGAATCTACCTAGTCTGTGCCTGCTGCCTGTGTTCCTGCTGTACGGGAGTTTCCAAGAGTGGTTCTGGGACGGATGAGCGAGCTGGAGCAGCCAATCACCAGACTCTTCCTTTCCTCCCCTACAGAGTGCAGGGATGTGAACAAGGTCGCCTACTGCCCCCTGGTGCTCAAGTTTAAGTTCTGCAGCCGTGCCTATTTCCGCCAGATGTGCTGTAAAACCTGCCAGGGCCGCTAGGGGCAGGGGGCCAGCCGCTGGAGACATGTGAAGCCGGGACCTGGAGGCTGGGGGCCGATGGGGAGGGGGAAGGGGCGAAGGGGAGGGGGTGGTAGTTTGAATTCATTATTTATTGGCCCCAGCCCTGTGCCCCAAGTGGACCAAGGAGTCCCAGCAGAAGCAGCCCTTTCTAAAAAATCTACGCTTCTTCCCCAGCCTTAAGCGGGTGGTGGAAGGGATGGGAGCACGGCTGGAGCAGAGAGGCCCAGAGATCTGAGGGGGCCGGAGACGGGGGCCCTGCTGCCGGGCTCCCCACTGCGATTTGACCTGCATTCGTACTGTGAAGAACCGGGAAGGGGGCTGGGGAGTTCCTGCTCCCACCCTCTTTGCCACCCTTGGTGCTATGGGGTGCCCAAAGCCGGTCCCGGGTCCTCCCTTCTTCCCTTAAGCCCTGAGCACTCGAAAAGGACTCTTTGTTCCCTGCTCTTCCGCTTCTGAGAGCACACGTGGGTCTGCAAATGGATGAGGGACTGTCCCCACCCCTCACCCAGTCCTTGGTGCCCTCCCTCTATACTCTCAGCACAAGAAGGGTTCTTCCCCACGGCAGGGCTGCCCCACATGGTGCTAATAGTCCCCCCCTCTGGGGCATGGGAAGTGGCCAGGGAGCCATGGCCAGGGAGCATCTGGGATTCCAGGCAGAGCTTAGCCCTGGCCCCTCAGTGTCTCCCCACAAGCAGCCCCCTGGTCAATAAAACTGTCTTGTGTCTACATCCCAGCCTGTGGTCCTTGGAGTGTCTGCCTCATCCCAGATAGCCCAGAGCTCATCTCTCTGGGAAATGCTATGGTCTGCAAAGCCCATTCTCAAGAACAGGCTCGATAGCGAGGCTCTTCTCCAGCTCTGGTTTTATGTTCTAAGGGTCTTTCCTAGGTGACCTTCCCTGCTTAAAAGGACCCTCCCAGCTCTGACATTCTCTGTTCTAAGGACTCTCCCAGCTCTGGCATTCTCTGTTCTAAGAGCCCTCCCAGTTCTGTATTTTGAGCTGAATGGAAGTCCTTCTTTGCATTACTTGTTCTTTGTCCTGTGGGTCCTTGCAGTTCTAAAACACTGTAGCCCTCACCCAAGGACAGGTCAGATCATCCATAGATAAGGTTTCTACAAGAGGGGCTGTAGCTTAGAGCAGCTATTCAAAGTGCTATATCTGTGCAAACCACCAGGTGGTGATCAAAGCTGGAACTATGCCAGCACATTAAACTGAGCGTGTGTTCTAGACTCGCTCAGCAATCCCTTCCTAGCCCCATGAGCTCAGTACGGACTGAGTGTACAGCCTTCCCCTAGTGCTCCCAAGAGGAATACTCAAAGTCTAGGAAGAATGGATGAATTTTTTAAGTCTTCATTTTCTAGTTCCTGCTCTCCTCCCTAGAAGCCTAATTTTGTTTCCCTTATAAGTTATGGCCCCCCATATTCGGCCACTTAGCATTCATTTAGTCTAAAAGTATTCACTGAAATAAATTAAAATATAAGTTATAACTGGGGTTAAGTCCAAGCAGCTTAAGCCAAGCTGTCTTGGTTGTGGTAGAGTCTGAATTTTCAATTTGCATTTGTAGAAAAACATTTAGGGAGCAATCTCAATCTCCAGGTCAAAAGAGAAGAGAAACTACCTCATTGTTTACATGGACTCACACTATCCCCATAGATACTGTATTCAATTCCTGGTTGGCTGCTGGCACCAAATTTCTCTCCTTCCTACATGCATATTGTAGATTTAAAACTGAAAGGAGAGACCTTAAATTCAGTCTCCTCATTTTTACATTGAGGAAACTGAGTCACAAGGAGATGAAGAGACTCGAACAAGATCACATAGACAACAGAGGTAGGATTCTAACTCGAAATTCTTTTCACTCTCCTTATTAACTTTCTGCCATTCTTTCCTTCCTCCCTCCCTTCCTTTCTTCTACTCCCTTTCCTCCTTCTTTCTCTACTTTCTGTCTTAGAATTGATATATTCAGTATTGGTTCCAAGGCAAAAGAGCAGTAACGGTTAGGCATGGGAATTAAGTGACTTGCCCATGATCACATACCTAGAAAGTATCTAAGGTCAGATTTGAACTCAGTTCCTCCCAGCTCTAGGCCTGTCACACTGAGTCACCTAGCTGCCTCTGTGATATTTCAGTGAGCTAGACCTAGGAAATACCTCCTTTCTCTCTCATCCCAAGCCACCTCTATAATCAGACACTGTCTTCTTGAATTCTCTTGGAGCAGAGATAGAGTGCTGGGCCCCACCTCCCAGAGACCTTGTGCCATGCCCTTCCCTCAAAGACTCCCCATCAAGTGCCAGAAATGCTCCATCCTCCCTTACCCCACACAAGGGAAGGAGAAAGTGCTCCCATTGGGCTGCTTGATGGAGGGGCAGATGAAGTGAGGAATGTCCTCAGCTAGTGTAGAAAGGGGGAGAGTAGTGGTTCTAGCTCTTGGCTTCCTCCAGCTCTGGCACCTGTGAGCTGTCCACCTTAGCCTCAGTGCACTCCATTGGGTTGCTGGGCAGGGGAGTGGGGGATGTGAAAAAATGTTATCAGGCACAGTGGAGAGGGGGAGGGGAGCCAATCTGCTGGGTCCCTCTGCCTTTCTAGTAATGAACTGGGTGGGGGGTGGGGCACATGCCCATAGAGAGCACCTTGTGTGCTATCTTTGGCACCTATGCCATAAGTTTGCCATCACTATCCTAAAGAGTCACACCTGGAGAGAATCAATCACAAGACACTAGATTTTGCCCTTTTAAATTCCCCTTACATAATACAATCATCATGCCCTTTCAAAGCCACCCTTTATGCTATTATCTTCATTTCCTCCACTCTTTTCCTTAGGGTTATTCAGCTGCATCTCTTTAAACCCTAAAGATCCAAATAATCAAAAAAAAAAAAGCTACTGGGTGAAAAGGAAGGGGTTTCCATGGGTTTCCTGAGATTCCTTTAGACTTGATACCCCATATTCTTTATTCAGAAGGCCTTTGAAGTTCTGTTATTCTGGTCTTCTATAATGTTTCCTCATGGGGCTACATTATTCTTCTTTTGCCTTCTCATTCTCTTTTTCTTAATTGCCAAATAGCACAAATATAGGCAACAGTAATAAGTGATGAGTGTAGAAATGGATACAAAGAGAGCTAGAGCCAAAATGGGGATTTGGAGGAAGCATGGAGAACTCTGGGGCAAGAATCTGAGGAAACTGTTTGACCAGATATCAAAGATCAAGTTGATACCCTGAAGCAGAAACAGACAAGTAAGAGTATATTCAAAAAGTAAGAGTCGGCACAAGAAGTTCAGCCTACAGGTAAGTAAGAACTGGTGCTGGTGAAATTTTTCAGGAAGTCAGTGTCTGTCTGTCTGTCTCTCCCTCTCCCCCCTTCCCCCTTCCCCCTTCCTCCTTCTCTTTCTCCCCTCTCTCCCTCCCTCCCCCCTACTAAAACAGTTATATAGAACAAGTTTTTAGTCAGGAAAAAGGGAAACTTCTGACCACCACACAGAGTCATAAACATATACCACACAGAGCCAAATTGGGACTCTGAGAATAATGTCTCTGGGAAAGTGCACCATGAATGGGATGTTCATCATGGGGATTTCCAATGAACTGAAGAATTTGGGGTCATATATTTGGGGGGAAATAAAGGAGAGGAAGGATAATTGATTTGGCTTGTGTGGAGACTAGGGGAAAAAGGTGTGGGGGGTGGGGCTGAACTACCTGGGAAAAGCAATACAATGGGAGAAACTTCTAAGACAAAAAGTTACTTAAGATTTGATTATAGCTACTAATTCTACCTACAGCCAAGAACATTAGGTACTTGAAGGTTTATTATTCAGTCTAAGACAAGAGTTAGTCTATGAGTTCCTTGAAGGCAAGTTCATAAGGAACAAAGGTAAATTTGGGGGTTCCATAAAACAAGGTTGTCAGGATAAATAAGTGTAGGGAAATGTGTGAATCTTTTATAGCTGCAGGAATGAAAAGCAAAGATTAACAGCTCTGTCCCATCACCTATCATCTTGCCATGAGAAGCTCCAGAGTATCGTGCATGGATCTAGGCTAGCTTCTAGGGGCATGATAGGATTTGGAAAGAATTTGCTCACCTCCATCTCAAATATAAAACTGTTGTAGAGACAGCTGGAGGAAGCAAAAGAAGTTCAAAAGATAAATTTGCTCAGAGGGACTCTCACCATATTGGCTAGGTATCCTGAAGACCTGATTCACAAAAGAACTGAAATAGCCAGAAGTTATATCCCAAATGTCTAGGGAAAGGAGTTAAAATACTTCCTGTAATTCAGGGAAGGACCAGTAGGTAACAATAGTAAGTCTGGAGAAAACCAAGAAATGCTAATGGCAGTTTAATGGAATTGCTACAGATGGCAGTATAAGCTCCAGGAAATAATATAAGCAATTAGCACTTCAAAGTTTGCTGAAATTTTATATACATTATCTCATTTGACTTTCACAGGCCTGTGAGATGGGTTCTATTGTTATCTCAATTTTCTAGACAAGGAAACTGAAGCTAAAAGTTAAGTAATTCATCCTGGGTGACTGCTAGTGTCTTTCGTAGGATTTGAACTCAAGACTTCCTGACTCCCAAGTCCAGTGCTTTTCCACACCCAGCACACATGCAGTTTATAGGCACACATAAACATTCCTCAATTGGCATATAGCCATAGGAAAATCCATACGTCACCCCACCCCCAACATGTATAAAGACTCCATGAGTGAGAAAGGGAACACACATACCCCTAGACATCTCACATTTCTAGGGCTACATTTCAATTGGAAAAATCTCTGTGCCTCTGAAAGCCCTACTTACTGCTTTCCCAGAAAGCTGCTGTTGTTATTGATGAACTACAGTCTTCATTACCCTGCCTTCTGCTGGTTCTGCGTTGAATTGCAATTGCTCCTTAGAGGAGGATGGTACCTTTGTAGTAGAGTGGATAGAGTGCTCAGCTTGGAATCAGGAAGTCATCTTCCTGAGTTCAAGTCTGGCCTCAGACATTTAAGAGTTATGTGATGCTGGGCAAGTCACTTAACCCTATTTGCCTCAGTTTCCTTATCTGCAAAATGGACTAGAAAAGAAAATGGCAAACTACTCCAGCATCTCTGCCAATAAAACCCCAAATGGAGTCAGATACGACTGAACAATATGAACCTAGAGGAAAAATGACAATTTAGAAGCTAATCCTTAGCCCAAGAGCTATATGATGTCAGCTCTCGTGAATCAGACCCATAACAGCAATTGTCCTAACTGACACAAGTAGAATTCCTCTGGTCAACTCTGTCTTGGTCTGGAGTCAAGAAGAGTTCGAATGCAGTCTCAGACACATAATAGCTACATGACTTCAGTCAAGTGATTTAACTTCTGTCTGCCTCAGTTTCTTCTAATTATAAAATAAGGATAACAGCACCCAATGCATTTGAGGATCAAATGAGATATTTTAAAGTGTTTTATGCAGTGTCTGGTACAGTAAGTGTTAGATATTATCATTGTTATTACCCACACTCACATTAAGTGAGTAAACTCTTCAGCTCCCACCCATTATGGCCCCTGGAAGGTAGTCCAGGTGCATATGGAAATCCCTGGAATCTTCATTTAGCAACCTTGGAGGGAGAGCCCATGATATTTGTCTTGCATCTATTTATTTGCCAGCCTTGGTTTGGGAGCCAAAATCCTCTAGTTGTTGTACACCCTGCCATTGTCTTAAACAAGTTCCTACCTCTCACTGGGTCTGTTTCTCTGGGAAATGAGGTGATTGGCCCTAGTGATCTCAAAGGCCTTTTCTAGGATCGGAGTGTCTGGGCCTTGGATGGGGAGCTTTTCTATATTTATAGCATGACCCACTTAGGGCTGAGTCTGGAAGGCATGTAGACAGATGTAGGGCAGCTTTCTTTTTTTTCCCTTAAGTTTATTTAATTCATTAATGTAGAATATTTTTCCATGGTTACATGATTCATGTTCTTTCCCTCCCCTACTCCCCCCAACCCCTACATAGCCAATGAGTAATTCCACTGGGTTTTACATGTGTCGTCAATCAAGACCTATTTCCAAGGGGCAGCTGGGTTGCTCAGTGGATTGAGAGCCAGGCCTAGAGATGGGAGGTCCTAGATTCAAGTCTGACCTCAGACACTTCCTAGCTGTGTGACCCTGGGCAAGTCACTTAACCCCCAATGCCTAGCCCTTACCCTCTTCTACCTTGGAGCCAATGCACAGTATTAACTCCAAGACGGAAGTAAGGGTTTAAAGATTTTTTAAAAAGACCGATTTCCATATTATTCATAATTGCACTAGGGTGATCATTTAGAGTCTACATCCCAAATCATATCCCCATTGAACCATGTGATCAATCAATTATTTTTCTTCTGTGTTTCTGCTCCCACAGTTCTTTCTCTGGATGTGGATAGCAAACATAAGTGTAGAGCAGTGATTCCCAAAGTGGGCGCCACCGCCCCCCTGGTGGGTGCTGCAGTGATCCAGGGAGGCGGTGATGGCCACAGGTGCATTTATCTTTCCTATTAATTGCTATTAAAATTTTTTTAAATTAATTTCCAGGGGGCTAAGTAATTTTTCTGGAAAGGGGGCGGTAGGCCGAAAAAGTTTGGGAACCACTGGTGTAGGGCAGCTTTCTAGTTGGCACTTTCTCCTTATTTTAACTTCCCCTGAACTTCATGATTCCCATAACATGTTCTATTCTGCTGCTAACCTACTATGTGACCTTAGACAAGTCACTTCCTTTTGATGAGTCTTTATTTCCTCTTGCCTGGAGGAATAGGAAAGAATAGCCTTTCCCAGTCTCCCAGATGGGGGTATTATCAGATAAGATTATGGATGGGAAAAGGTTTTGAAAAGCTAGGGACAGCAAGGTAACTCTGAAAGCCAGACCTAGAAATGGGAGGTCCTGGGTTCAAATCTAATCTCAGGCACTTCCTAGCTGTGTGACCCTGGGCAAGTCACTTAACCCCCATTGCCTAACCCTTATCACTCTTCTGCCTTGGAACCAATTCTAAGACAGAAGGTAAGGGTTTAAAAAAAAAAGTCTCATAAAAACATCCTTTAGGAGGAAAAAAAGTTCTTCACATCTGACCTATATATGCATGTTGTTCTTATTTTGTCCCTAGCAGAAAGAAAGAAACTGAGTCTGGTTGAGCCTCTCTTCTCTAAATAAGGGTTCCACATTTCAGACAACTGCTATTACACCATCCTAACCTCAACCTCAGTCTTCCCCTAAGAAGCTTCCTCAGACTCCTTCCCCCGACCGTGAAAAATGAAGGTATTGGACTCAGTGGAGCCACATCCCCCAGGGCTCTGGGACCCACCATTCCATTCAAGAGCCTGAATTAGCAAGATCTTATGTGCTTAATATTCAAAGACAAAAAGGAATACAGCTCCCTGCCCTCAAAGGGCTTAGAGTCTATCGGCCAAAGGAGAAATGAACAGAACCAAAGCTGCCTCCCAGCTTCCTGTCAGTAGTGTCCAGAGTGTCACTTCTAGGATCCCCACAACGCCATCTTGCCCCCTCCTCAGAGGAGGCCTCTTCTCTCTCTGTGGTGAGAGCTCCTTCCCCCCCCCCACCCTGGCCCTGCCCCTCCCAGTGATAGGAAGTGGGTGTGGGGGAGCCGAGCAGAGGCCTTTGTAAGAGGAACTGATGCTCCCAGTCCTGCTACCCAGAGAGCCAGCGCCAGGCCATGTCTGAGCCCCCACCAGGAGCCCCCTGATCCTGGCTCTCCCAGTAATCACAGCCAGCCCCACCTGCTTCACCCCAGAAGACCCAACGTAGGGCCACGGGGACCCAGACTTGCAGCCACTATGGTGAGTTGCTGTCACAGTGCAGCTCAGAGCAGCCTCACTCAGCTTGAGGCAGTTCCCTGCCCCACCCTAGGGTGTCTCAGGAAGAACCCTAACCCTAGCGGTCCTCTCTGGACTCTGTCCCTGCTTCAGATAGACTAGCGGGGGTGCCATTCCTCAGGTCCATCCCCATCCTACTCCTAGACCTGCTCACCTTCCCCCAAGACCCAAGTAAAATGGAAGAGCCCCGTGACTGAGTGTCAAAGACCTGGGTTCTAATTCTACATCTATCATTGATCTCCTGTATCACTAGACTGAGTCCCTTCCTTGCTTTGTGCCTCAGTTTCCCTATCTGTTAAATGAGAATGTTGGATTGAATTATCTGGAAGAGTTTTGTGGACTAAGGGCTCATCCCCTTTCTTTTCTGGGGAGTGCAAAGCCAGAGCTTTTAAGGGTTTGGACCAAGGGCAGCTGATGCTACCCATTCAGGGGAGAGGAATACCAAGGCCAGGAAGCTGCCATGGGGGACTCTCCAGGACATTCCTCTAGAGTCTCCCTTCCTTCTGATGCATGAGGACCCAGCCTAGCCAGCATCAGTGTCTGTGGCTGGAATTGGGGTTCAGCTGGAATAGAATCCCATTCGTAATGACTCCTAGGTAAAGTTGCTACTGCATTGTCTGTCTCTCTACTGTTGGTATTGTTCCATCAGAGCATAGAAAGTCATAATGCTGAACCCCAAAGGCATTGTGATGTGCAGAGCCCTGATCAGACTGGGAGCTAAGATACCTAAAATCTCCTAAATCTGTTGCTGACTGACAGCTCAATCTTGGTAAAGACTCTCTCCTTTTCAGAGGACTTGGTTTCCCCATTTGCAAAGTGAGATAGTTGGATGTAATGATCTCCAAAGCTCTTAGCTTGGGCATTCTATGTTCCATGGTCTTTCCCAGCCTTGATGTCCTTGCTTGTATTTTCTAAGGGCTTTCATGGCCCCATCACTGTTTTATAGATGCATCTCAGCTTTGATGTTCTCTGAGAGCAGGAGCAGGGCTGAGTAGAGCTGAAGCTAGGCTCTGTCTTGAACTTTGCTGTGTGCCACCTGGCCAGATGCCTGAGTTCTCTGGTTCCTGATATCAGTAATTTTCTGGAGGTCTCTGGACCACCCTCTGTTCCTTTATGATGGAAATTTACAGCCCAGAAACCTCCACCTCACTACTGCCTGTCCCCTTCTTCTAATCTGCCTTGCCTTATTCCAAGGTGTCTTTCTCTGTTAAAAGTTGGGGTGGTTGAGGCAGCTAGGTGGCTGTGTGACCCTAGGCAAGTCACTTAATCCCAGTTGCCTAACCCTTACCAGTCTTCTAACTTGGAACCAATGCACAGTATTGATTCTAAGATGGAAGGTGAAGGTTTAAAGGAGGGAGGTAGGACGTGTGGTTGTAAAGACCTAGGAATTGGGGTAGAAGGGCAGGATGTCTGGTTCCTGAGGGAAGAAGGACTGGGGAAATGGATACCTGGGTCCCTGAAGGAAACTAGGGTTGGAGTCTTTATACCTGGGTTTTTGAGAGGAGAGGAAACTTGGAATGGAATATCTAAGTCCAAGAGGGAAAGGGGGAATTGGGGGCCTTAGACACCTTTGTTCACAAAGGTTGGAAGCCTGAGGTCCCTGAAGGGAGAGAAAATCAAGTGCTGAATGACTGAATCTCCAAGAAGCACAATGGCTGGAAGTCAGACCACTGAGTCTAAGCAGCCTAGCTGAGAAATGAAGGTGCTAGTTGTTTCCATTTCTGCTTTTTCCTGATTCTGCAATGTCTGTGTTCACCTCTACCAAGGACAGGGATATCCTAAGGCGGTGATGGTGAACCTATTGACATAGATGACAAAGAGGGCACACAGAGCACTCTCTGTGGGCACGAGGCCACCCCCTCCCCATCAGAGTTTGTTACTAGAAAGGCAGAGGGACTCTGGCAGAGCTGCTCCCTTCCCCCTCTCCACTGTGCCTGACGACATTTTTTCACATCCCCCATCCCTCTGCCCAGCAGCCCAATGGGAGTGCATGGGGGTTAAGGTGCCAGAGCTAGAGGAAGCCAAGAGCTAGAACCACTCCCCTTCCCCTCTCTACGCCAGCTGAGGACATTCCTCACTTCACCTGCCCCTCCATCAAGCAGCCCAATGGGAGCACTTTCTCCCTTCCCTGTGTAGGGTAAAGGGGATGGGGGTACAGGCATGGCATTCAGTCTGGGGGGTAGGGCAGGGGCAGGGCCCAGCTCTCGGTCTCTAAAAGGTTCACCATCACTGTTCAAAAGGTAGCATTTGTGATTTCAGTAATGGTGGAAGTGACAGGGAGACTGTGACAGCCCAACCAGTTGTGTCAAGCCAGACTCAAAGCCACATATGTACCTGTATTGACTATGATGCTAGGAAGTATGTGAGAGACAGACTGTAGCTGCAGGGGATGCTGGGAGGGGAGAGAAGAGAGCCTGTTGGGAAGATGAACCTTTAAAGTCAGCCTTTAGGGCTCTTTTTGTCTATGACACAGATATCCTATAATAGCTAAGCAACAAGGTAAATCGAATGTGGGACTTTGGAGTTAGGAAGACCTGAGTTCAAATCCTGCCTTGGACATTTACTAGACAAGTGACTAGACAAGTCAATCCCTCTGTGCCTCAATTTCCTCACCTATAAAACGAGGCTAATAACAACTACCTCACAGGGTTGTTTTGAGGATCCAACGATTTAACGTGTCTAAAGCACTTTACAAACCTTAAAGAACTAGATAGATGCTAGTTCTGCTTATGACTGAACCAAGCTCCAGAAGAGCAGGAACTAGTTTCCCCTCGCATGCCAGGGGCTGGCTCATAGTAGGTGCTTTAAAAAGTTTCTTGGATTGAATCTATGAGAATGGTGACAGCCACAGACAGAGAATGTGACTGACGGCCATGGGTCTGGGCGAAATGAAGAGTGGTGTAATAATGGTGGCCATGGGGATAGGATCTTTGATGGGGACAGACTTACAGCTTTTGTTCCAGACCAGGGTTGGCATATATATAACTGACGGTGATGGGGGAGAGAGGATGAAGAGACATGGGTTGGTAGCCAAGAGGGTGGCTGACTTGCTGTATGATCTTTGACAAGTTCCTTCCCCTCCCTAAGACACAATTTCCCCTTCTATAAAATAAGAGTCACACTAGGTGACCTAAGGCCGGCCATCCAACTTCTCCCATTTTGGACGCTGCGCATCCTCCCAGCTCTGACATTCTGTGATTTAAGGCAAAGGTATCAAAGGAAAAATACGCTCAAATAGCCTTTAGATTAACATGGTTTTAAAAATCAATAAGCAGCCTCCAGGGATCCTTTGTATGATGATTTTGTGACCCTGTTTCCATTTAACTTTGATGCCCCTGCTCTAAGGCCCCTCCCGGTTCTGCCAGTCCCGTGGAAGTTCCTTCTGGGCTCCTCTTAAGAGTTTCAATTGTCTCATTTCTCAAATTCAAGAAGTTGGTATGAGGGGGGCAGCTGGGTGACTCAGTGGATTGAGAACCAGGCTTAGAGACGGGAGGTCCTGGGTTCAAATGTGGCCTCAGACACTTCCCAGCTGTGTGACCCTGGGCAAGTCACTTGACCTCCATTGCCTACCCTTATTACTCTTCTGCCTTGGAGTCAATACATAGTACTCCAAGACAGAAGTTAAGGGTTTAAAAAAAAAAAGTAGATAAGACAGAGAGGACCAGATTTGGAGTAAGAGGACCGGGGTCCAAGCTATGGGTCTGCTGCCGTGTTTCCTTAGGCAAATCACATCATCTCTCAGTGTTTCCCTCTTTAAAATTAGGAGATTGGTTTTAAGTTGGTTTTAAAATTAGGAGATGGGTCAAGGGATGATCCAAAAGGTCCCATCTAGCCCTAAATCCAGTTATCTTTCTGGCCCTGACATTCTTTGTTTTGTGTTGTTTTTAAATTGTAACCTTCCGTCTAAGTATCAGTTTCAAGGCAGAAGTATGGGAAAAACTAGGCAAAGGGGTTAAGTGACATGTCCAAGGTTGCATAGCTAGGAAGTACTTGAGGTCAGATTTGAACTCAGGTCCCCCAGACTCTAGATCAGACATCCTATCTGCCCCCCTGACATTCTTTGTCCTAAAACTGTCTCATTTTTGTACTCATTAGTCATTTGTATTTAATAATTCAATCATAAATTATATTCAATAATCATTTATATTCCATGAAAATGTATTCAATGAGTGTATTCGATAATAGCATCGCCTTAATATTGGCATAGCCCTTTAAATGTATTTTCTCATCGTTTTGTGAGGGAAGGTCAGGTGTAATTATTAGTTAGCCCTGTTGTGCTGTTGAGGAAACCAAGGCTGGGCAAGGTGAAATCACTTGCCAGGGCTAACCCAACTAGTCAGCAACTGAGGCAGGATTTAAAGTTGGTTCTTCTGTGTGACCCTGGGCAAGTCACTTGACCCCCATTGCCTACCCTTACCACTCTTCCACCTATAAGTCAATACACAGAAGTTAAGGGTTTAAAATAAAAAAAATAAAAATAAAAAATAAAATAAAGTTGGTTCTTTGGGGACAGCTGGGTAGCTCAGTGGATAAAGAGCCAGGTCCAGAGATGGGAGGTCCTGGGTTCAAATCTGACCTAGATTCTGCCTAACTGTGTGACCTTGGGCAAGTCACTTAACCCCCATTGCCTAGCCCTTACCACTCCTCTGCCTTAGAACCAATACACGATGTCGTGTCTAAGACAGAAGGTCTTATAAAAAAATAAATAAATGAAGTTTGTTCTTCTCGGGGCATTTAGGTAGCACAGTGGCTAGAGCCAGAGAGGACCTGACCCCAGTTAACCCCAGTTTTCTAGCCGTGCTCTCTCTCCACTGAGCCACCTCACTGCCCCTGTTGATTATTTGACAACCTTCAGCTCAGATTCTCCATGACTGAAAAGGAATGTCCCCGAGTGCCTGCGAGGGCCAATGGGGACAAGAGACGTTCTGACAAACAGCTCTTTGAAAAGTCCTTAGCTCCTCCCAGTCACTAATGAGGTAGGCGCCCCCAAACTCACTTACTGTAAAGGAAACAGAATCTCTGAAACGAAAGGTCAGATCGTTGATGCTGGGGCAGAGCCGGGCTTCGAACCCCGGGTCTACACACACTGATGAGAGGAATTCCAAACTCCAAATCCACTATCCTTTCCATTCCGCTCAGATAGCTAGGTGGTGGAATGGTTAGAGCACTCTCCCCTTGAGTCAAGGACCAGAATTCAAATTTGGCCTCAGGATGCTTTCTAGCAAATCACTTAATTGCTGTTTGTCTCAGTTTCCTCCTCTGTAAAAGAAAGCGAATCATAGTACCAAATTCCCAAGATGGTTCTGTGGATAAAATGAGAGATTTATAAAGCATCAGGCACATAGTAGGGTCTTTAAAAAAAAAAAAAAACACACCTTGCCTTCTATCTTAGTAATAACTCTAAAAGCAGAAGAGCAAGGGCTAGACAAATGGGGTTAAGTGACTTGTCCAGGATCACACAGCAGGAAGTGTCTAAGACTATATATATATATAAATAACTATATATAAATAACCATATATATATATATATATATAAAATCCAGATTGAATTGCTTATCAACTCTGAGAGAGAGGGACAATACGGATCCTATAACTATGAGAAACTTGGATGGAAATTTGTTATTAAAATAAAAGAAAGATTTTTAAAAGAAGCGTCCAAGACCAAACTTGAACCCTAATCCTCCTCAATCCACGGTGCCACCTAGCTGCCCCCACAGAGAAGGTTCTTAATAAATGCCTTTTTTTTAACCCCATGCTCTCCCCTACCCCTAAAGCTGGGACAAGGGGGAGGTAGAGGCAGAGCAGGGCTTAATTAGGGACTGGGCATGTTTGGATGCCTGCTAATGAGAGGAAAATCTATACCCATGAGAATCTCTCTTCAGCAAGCCTACAGCTCTGGCCTGGGCCTCAGAGAGGAGCTCTAGGGTGGGGCTTCCCCAGAGCCCAAGATAGATGCTGCACTAATAGCAGCATCAACAGCATCTCCCCAAGGCAGGGGCCACCCTTTGCAAGATTTCCCCCCCAGCTTGGCCCAGGCTGTGGGCAGGCAGCGGGAAGGAAGTGGCTTACTCTTTGTTCATCATCCCCAATAGCCTTAGGAACTGAGGGTTGGGGGGAGGGGAGCCCAGTCCAGAGCCCCAGAGCCGTCCCCTCAAAGATCCAGTCACCCCAGGTCCCAGGGAGCCCCTACACAACCTGCCCTGGCTTCTGGCTTTTCCCATATACAGTTCCATGTTAGTCCACAAACTGCCTATTATAGTGGGTATGACCTGGAGCAAAAAGCAATTAACCACTCTAGGCCTCAGTTTCATCCCCAGATCAATGGGTATAATAATAGCTGTACCTGGTACAATTCTTGCTTCTGGGAAAGATTCCCAGAATCTGTAGGGAAGAGAGTGGAGGCTGAAGAAGAAGGAGGTAGAGTAGACAAGTGATCTGCCCCAGCTGGATGTGGTTTGCACCAGGGAAGGGGTGATGCATCCCCCAGAGAGTTGACTCTCACTTTCCTGACAGTGGAAAGGGGGAGTCTAGGAGCATTGGGGGGAAGGTGGGTCCTGAGAGAGGGTAAGGACCTGGGCCTGGGCAAAGAAGTAAGGAGTTACTTTAGAGAGCTTGCCCTCCTGGAGCTTCCATTCTCCTGGTACTGTGGAGAGTGAGATGAGGGCAAAGGAGAGGACTGGGCAAAGCACTCTAAGAAATAAAGGAAAGAATGATCCCAGAGGAAGGGAAGAGAAAAGAAGGCTTCAGGCAGGGGCTGTGCCTTAAAGGAAGGGAGGGAATCCAAAGAGAGGAGAAATCCATTTCAAACCTAGGGGATGAAGGCCCCTGGGCCCCCAGGAAGCTCCCATCGCTCTTCCATCCTGTTTTCACCAAGCTTACAACAGGATTTGTTCAGCCTGGAGGCTTCCATGACCCAGGTTGGCCTGGTGGTTCCAGAGTCATGGAGATGGAGTGGAGAGTGGGAGGGGGGTACAGACTTCCTGCCCTCCCCATCAGCCACTGCTGCTAATTCTTGTCACTCTCAGCTGTCCTCCTTTCACAATACCCACAGTTGCAATTTGGTTGACTCATCCAGCTTATAGTCAACTGTGACCACAACCTCTTTTTCCAGACCTTTCCTCTTTTCCTCCCCAATTCTCCCCACCCCAACCCAACCACTCTGTCAGGAAGATACTTCAACAACTTAAAAAACATCTACTAGTATAGTGATGGCAAACCTTTTAGAGATGGAGTGCCAGTCCACTCCCTGCCATCAAGTGCCGAGCATGCCCCTCCTTACCCCACACAGGGGAAAGAGAAAGCTGGGGCTTTGGGCTCCTGGGCAGAGGGGTGGGTGATGTGAAAAAATATCATCAGGCTCAGTGGAGAGAGGAAAGGGAGCAGCTCTGCCCAAGAGTTCCCCTGCCTTTCTAGTAACGAACTCTGGGGGTGGGGGGAAGGAGGCCACATGCCCACAGAGAGTGATCCATCTTTGGCACTCATGCCATAGGTTCACCATCACTGTACTAGTAAGTTTCTCCCAAGTAAGCCCATTACAGTCTCCTGACTGGGAAGCTCCCCATGGCACGGGCATTGTACCCCCCCAAACCATAGAAGTGGTTCAAGCAAGCTATAAGCAGGGAAATTCCTTTGCTCTCTTCTATCCTTGAGACTCCTAACCCAAAACATCTGGTAACTCCTATAAGACCCTGAGAGAATCATCCTCCCTGGATCATCCTTTAGATTTGAGATGGACAGAGAGACACGCCTCCTCGGTATCATCAACTTGTATCTCAGACATCCACCTGTCCCCTAAACTATGAGGGTCACCCCCATCTCTTCAGGCAAACCTCCCCCCTGCCCATGCCTCAGTGTCTACCACTCTAGAGTCCCATCTTCACTGTTGTAAAGTATATAAAGAACCCAGAATTGATGTCATCTGGGAACGGCTTTCCATCTATGCTGTTCCACCTATGCTGTCCTCCTGGCCAGATTCAACATTACCTTCTAAATTCATAAATTGCTCTTTTTTATTTTTAAGCTAAGTTTCAGAGTCTTGCATCCTTACAAAAGGTGCCCTTCCCAAACCCCGGGGGGTTCACCTCAAGCCCCCCACAGCACCCAGAAGCTGATCTGGGCTGACTTCTATGATTTGACCTCAAAAGATTACAGCTTCACAAGATAGGAAGAGGGCATAGAGAGTGGAGCATGGGACCTGGAGCCAGGAAGGCCTGAGATCAAATCCTGCCCCACACATTTACTACTCATGTGATTTATAGCTATGTGAAGTGGGCAGAGTGCAGGGCCTGGACTCAGGAAGACTCAGCTATTCAAATCTGACCTCAGACACTTATTAGCTGGGTGACGTTGGGCTCTGTTTGCCTCAGTTCCTCATCTATAAAATGAGCTGGAGAAAAAAAAAATAGCAAACCACTCTTTGCCAAGAATCTTTGCCAAGAAAACCCCAAATGGGGTCGAAAGAGTCTGAAACAAATGAACAACAAAACAACAACAAAAGCCCTTTGAGATTTTATGGCTTCAGTTTCTTCATCTGTAAAATGAAGCAGTTGGGCTAAATGATTTCTAAAATCCCTTCTAATTTAGCTCTAAATCTGTGAGCCATCATTTAATAAAGATAAGGAACCTTGAAGCCACGGAATGCTAAATCACTTGCCCAAGGTGTCACAGGCAGGGTCGATGGAACAGTAATACTGACCAAAGTCCTCTGATTCCAAATCCAGTGGTTCTTCCCACCATGATTTGCCCAGTGCCTCCTGGGCTGCATTAAATGGCTCTGTCCCATCCAGCAAGAGCACAAGACCATAGGATTTAGGGCCCTAAATCACTGTGATCTTTTTTCCTAAAGGAAGAGGCCCCTCTAGACAACTCAAACAAAAACCAAAGTCTCCAAACCCCAGGACACCATAGACCAAAGAGGCCTGGGGTGTTTGCTTGGGAAAGAAAACAGAAACCAGGAAGTTTGGCCACTAACTGGGGAATAAAAGAAACCTGACTTCAGAGGCAGCCAAATCGGAGAGGTGTCCTTTGTGGGGGGAGGGGTGGCATGAAAAAGGAAGAGAGGAAGCTGGCTCTCCATTTCCTCCTCTGCAAAATGAAGGGGTTGGACTAGGTGACCTCAAAAGGAGAGTTCTTTCTTTTTTTTTTTTAATTTTAATTTTGAATATTTTCCCATAGTTCCATGTTTCATGTTCTTTCCCTCTCCCCCAATACTTCCCAACCCCCATAGCCTATGCACAATTCCACTGGGTTTTACATGTATCATTGATAAAGACCTAATTCCATATTATTGATAGTTGCACTAGGGTGATCCTTTAAAGTTTACATCCCCAATCATATACCCATCGACCCATGTGATCAAGTAGTTGTTTTTCTTCTGTGTTTCTCCTCCCACAGTTCTTCCTCTGAATGTGGCTAGTTTTCTTTCTCATAAATCCCTCAGCCTTGCTCTGGATTCTTGCATTGCTGCTAGTAGAGAAGTCCGTTATGTTTGATTGTACCACACTGTATCAGTCTCTGTGTATAATGTTCTCCTGGTTCTGCTCCTTTCACTCTGCATCAGGTCCTGGAGGTCATTCCAGTTCACATGGAATTCCTCCAGTTCATTATTCCTTACAGCACAATAGTATTCCATCACCTGCATATACTACAATTTGTTCAGCCAGGAGAGTTCTTAATCTAGGGTCTATGAGCTTTTTTAAAAAGGGGGTTTATTGGTCATCGTATTTCAATTTAATTGTTTTCTTTTATGATGGGGTGGATTTTAGCATCATGTATTTTGTCATGTCATATGTTATGTTTTTATATATTTTATGGCATGCTTATGCATTTACAAACATTCTGAGAAGGGGTCCATCCTAACTGCCTAAGGGATTTAGAATATTAAAATAAAGAAAAGGTTAAAAATCCCTGTTCTAAGGGCTCTTTCCTTCTTCTAAAGTCAGCATAGCACTAACTGTGCCTCTCTTATGTCTGAATAATTGTCACATTTTAATGGTCAGAACTCCTATCTCTTCCACTCCTCTCCCAGCCCCTGGAACAGACAAACAAGAGTGGTGGGAGCCATTGCTAACCCACTCACTTCCCATTTAAGGTTTTCAGTGAAAGCAATTTCACTTGGCAAAGGATTTGGTTTAGGGCTTATCAACATGGAATCTAGAAACCCCAAACTTGTAGCCTAGCAAGATCTGATGAACCCCAAGTTTTAGGACTAGCTTGTAAATTGGAGACCCCCCATTAGGTGGGGCCAAGCCTAAACCAAGCAACTCTTTAGCACAGTAGACAGTGTGTCAGTCTCTTAAGCTGAAGGTCCTGAGTTTGATCCTTGAAAGGAGGGTGATTTTGGAGACAAGAAGAGTCATTTGGCCCCACCAAATGGGGCCACTGATGGCTACTGTCTTTACCTTAGGGTCCATTATTCAGTCTGAAACTGCTAGCCTGAGATTCCCTTCAGGGTGGATTCTCATGGGAACAGGGAACAGGGACAAGCTTTGGGGGTCTCCATTTTACAAGCTAGTCCTAAAACTTGGGGTTCATCAGATCTTGCTAGGCTACAAGTTTGGGGATTCAAGATTCCATGTCAGCAGGCTTGTTGATTTTTCAGTTTTAAGATAATTGTGGGAAAAGATGGTAACTAATACAATTTAAATTTAAAAACATACTGGGGTCAGACACTTCCCAGCTGTGTGACCCTGGGCAAGTCACTTGACCCCCATTGCCTAAAAAAAAATGCACTGGGGGGGGGGGCAAGGGGGACAGCTAGGTGGCTCAATGGATTGAGAGCTAGGCCCGGAGACCAGAGGTCCTGGGTTCAAATTTGACCTCAGACATGTGCTAGCTGTATGACCCTAGAAGTCATTTCACCCCCATTGCCTAACCCTTACTGCTCTTCTGCTTTGGAACCAATTGGTTCTAAGCCAGAAGGTAAGGGTTTTAAAAAAGAAAAGTGTATGGTGTGTAGGGCAGCTAAGTGGTAGAATGGATGGAGAGTCAGTTCTGATATTGGAAAGATTTGGGTTCAAATTTGGTCTCAGACATTTCCTAGCTGTGTGACTCTGGGAAGTCACTTAATTCTAATTGTCTAGCCTGTGCTACTTTAAGACAGAAGGTAAGGGTTTGGTTTGGTTTGGGTTTGGGTTTTTTTTTTTTTTTTTTTTAACTCTTGTACTTTGGTGTATTGTCTCATAGGTGGAAGATTGGTAAGGGTGGGCAATGGGGGTCAAGTGACTTGCCCAGGGTCACACAGCTGGGAAATGGCTGAGGCCGGGTTTGAACCTAGGACCTTGGTTTTGTTTTTTAATATATTGTGTGTATATATTTTTTCAATCCAGTGACATTGGCTTCCTTGCTGTTCTCATCTCTGGGCTCTGGACATTTTTTGCCTCCCTCCTCATCTCTACTTCCTGGCTTCCTTTAACACCTAAAATCCAACCCTTCTTAATTACAGTGCCTTCCCTCTCTTGAATTATTTCCTGTTTATATGTTACTATATTGCATATTATAATATTATGTATCTGTATTTCCAGGTATAGTTTGTTTGTGCATATTTGTCATCTCCCTCATTAGATTGTGAGTTCCTGGAGGGGAAGGATTGTCTTTTGTCTCTTTTTATATCTCCAGAGCTTTGCAAAGTACCTGGCACATAATAGGTTCTTTTTAAATTTTTTTTTTCAGACCCTTACCTTCCATTTTAGCATCAATACTTGTATAGATTCCAAGGCAAAAGAGTGTTAAGGGTTAGGAGATGGGGATTAAATGACTTACCTGGGGCCACACAGGAAGTGTCTGAGGCTAGATTTGAACTCAGAACCTCTCATCTTTGAACCTGGCTCTCTATCCACTGATCTACCTAGATGCCCGACTTTTTTTTTTTAAACACCTTTACTTTTCATCTTGGAATTGATACTAAGTATTGATTGATTCCAAGGCAGAAGAGTGGTAAGGGCTAGGCAGTTGGGGTGAGGTGACTTGCCCAGGGTCATACAGCTAGGAAGCCAGATTTGATCTAAGGACCTCCCACCTCTAGGCCTGGTTGTCTATCCCCTGAGCCACCCAGCTGCCCCCTTATAGTAGGCTCTTAATAATTGTTTATTGATTAACTGACTGTTATTTCCCCCAAACGGTCAATCATTAACCACTTACTGGCACATCATGGCATAAGCCTTTATGTTCATGGTAGGCAGGAATTGGGTCTTATCCATGCCAGGCTCCTTCAAAATCTATTAGAAGGGTTAAGCCATGCCTTAATGAACCCCAGAATCTGACCATCTGTTCCAATCCATTGCCTGACATGTAGTAGACACACTTAATAATCCCCAAAGGGGTCACCAAGTCTGTCTGAAACCTTCTAGGGTGGGGGAGCCCATCACCTGGGCAATTTCCACCCCCTCCCCCTTGTTCTGCTCTCTGGGATTGTCCTCCCCAAGACAGCTCTTCAAATACTGGTAGCAGCTCTCATACCAGCCCAGAGTCTTCCCTTCTATGGCCTTGAGCATCTGCAGCTCCTTTAGTCCTCCTTTGACTAGCTTGGACCTCCTTTCACCAAGCTGCCTCAGCCTCTCCTGGTCTTCCTTCAGGCCCTAGCTCAAGAGCTTCCCTCTCCCCCCTTTCCTCCCCTCCCTCCTTCCTTCCTTCCTTCCCCTCTTCCCCCACTGCCTCCCATCTCCTCTCATCCTTTCCTGTTGTTAGTGCTCTGACACTAGAGGGAGCTCTCCCATTTTCCATCTCCTCAGTGTATCCTCCCGGTGGAATGGACTCCCTCTGGAGAGTGGAGGCTTTTACCTTTTTACATCACCCATACCAATACCATACCCATACTGCAATTCGGTGTATGTTCTCAGTGATTCAGAGTAGACAGTCAGTAAACTTTTATTAAGCATTTTAATTTAATTTTCTGTTCAATTAAATATTGAGTATTTATTCCATATTATACTATAACAGACTGTATTATATGTATTATAATATGTTATGTGATAATATATTATATATATTATAATATGCCAGGCACTATGTCAAGTGCTGGGGTTACAAAGAAAAGCAAAAAACCAGACCCTTCTCTTAAGGAACTTATTGTCAAAGAGGGAGGCCACATGGGAACAGCTAGGCACAAACAAGGCAGACAAGCTAAATTGCAGAGAATCAAACACATTTGAAGACAAATTGAATCAACTGATGGATTAATGGTTGGTGGGAAAGGACTGAAGGGTGGGTGGGAGGAGCTTTCCTGGAGGCATTGGTGAATCCTAGATGATGATGATGATGAATTTAAAGTTCACGAAGTATTTTAGAAATATGATCTCATTTTATCTGCCACTTACTACCTGTGTGATTGTGGATCAGTCCCTCCACCTAATCTATGGCTAGGTTTCTTTTCTTTTTTTTTTTTTAAACCCTTAACTTCTGTGTTTGGCTCCTAGGTGGAAGAGTGGTAAGGGTGGGCAATGGAGGTCAACAGTGACTTGCCCAGGGTCACACAGCTGGGAAGTGTCTGAGGCCAGATTTGAACCTAGGACCTCCTGTCTCTAGGCCTGACTCTCAATCCACTGAGCTACCCAGCTGCCCCCTATGCCTAGGTTTCTGCATCTACAAAAAAAAAGATTTTTTGCTTAGAAAAGGCCTTAGATGGGTCCTTTCTTACACAAGGACCCTTTTCCCCTGTTCCTCCCACCTCTCCTCTTCTGCTACCCCTTCACTGGCAGAAGGCGGAGCCCTGAAAAAATCCTCCCTCAGTTTTCCCAACAACAGCAACAAAATGGTCTTTTGGCAGTTTTTGCCTTCAAAGAGTTTATGCTCTCACAGGCAAGATGCAGCTTGTAAACAAATGGAAAGGGGGCTTGACACATGCCCAGATCCCCTAAGAAGGGGCCAGCCAAGCAGCCAGCACCTTCCATCTGGTGAGCTGGGCTTCTGCCAAACTCTCATTACACTAATAAGTATGAACCCAGGCAAAAAAACGACGGAGCAGAGATGAAAGCCAAATAATCACCAGAATCTACTCCAATAATTGAGGCTGTTGCCCTGGGTTCTTGCAAACTACATCAAAACCCTTCTGCACACCATTTGGAGTTGGGATGAAATAAATTGCCCTAAGTTACCTTGCCAAAAGCTCTCTGAAAGAGAACAGCAGAGAGCCGACTGGGAGGGCATTGTGGCATTATCAGCTAGTCTCAGCTATTATCCTGGGTTGGGGACAGCCAGGAATAGGCAAATGTGACCTAAAAGAGTTGTGTGCTCTTAGAGCCTGAAATTCCCTCTGTGAGAATGATCATAGCTCACATTGCCCTAGAGAGGTTTGGGTTTTGTATCTGTGGTTTAGAAAAAGAATCATTTGTATTGCTTTCTTTTACTTTATGTCGACTACATTTCCCCAATTATGTCTCTACTTCTCTTTCCACCTCCCAGAAAGGCATCTCTCCAAAGAGAATGAGAGAAGGGGGGAGGGGGAAGAAAGAGAGAGGAAAAGGAGAGAGGGAGGAGAAGGAGGGAAAGAAGTAAAGGGGAGAGAGAGAAAAGGAAGGAAAGAGGAGGGAGAGAGAGAAATCGAGGAAAGGAAATAGAAATAGAGGGAGGGAAGAAAGAGAAAGAGGGAAAGAAGTAAGGGGGGAGAGAGAGACAGGGAGGGAGAGAGAAAAGGAAGGAGGAGGGAGAGAGAGAAATCGAGGAAAGGAAATAGAAATAGAGGGGGAGAGAGAAAGAAAGAGGGAAAGAAG
>NC_058130.1:737873397-737909826 GCF_016433145.1 Gracilinanus agilis | reverse complement strand
AGGAAAGAAAATAGAAATAGAGGGAGGGGGGAGAGAGAGAGAAGGGAAAGAAGTAAGGGGGAGAGAGAGAAAGGGAAGGAAGGAGGGGGAGAGAAAGAAAGAGAGGAAAGGAAATAGAAATAGAGGGAGAGGAAGAGAGAGAAGAAGGGAAAGAGAGAGACAGAAACAGAGACAGAGGGAGAGAGGGAAAGAAACTAGAGAACGTTCAGGAAAACCAAAGAACATATAAAAAACGTAATATTAATAGTGTTGGGGTCAACTGAGGCCTGGAAAGGAAATGACTTGCTCATGATCACATAGACTATAAATGGAAAATTCAGTGTTTGAACTCAGTACTCTCCAGACTCCAAGCCCAGGGCAATTTACGCGGCATCACATTCCTGGGCCAGCTGGGAACCCAGATCAGATGGGGTGGGGAGCCCTGGGGACATGAGATAAGTCTAGGGTGGGGAGGACTAAGTAGGGAAAATAGATTCAATCTTGAAAGGCCAATTCTACAGAAGACCAACCCCATCTCTACCTACTGACGCCCTAGAGACCCGAGGAGAGCAGCCTGGACTTGTAGAACTTTGTAACTCTTCCCTTAGTTACCTTGTATTAATGGCTGCTCCAGTTACTCAGACCCCCTCCAGAGGGCTCCTGGTTATCTTGTAACTCAGTCCCCTAATCCCCTCTCACCTCTATTTACAATCAATTAATGCGCCATCCTGGACTAGACGCCCAGCACTTGGTGTCTGCCCCTCCGGAAGAGTCCGGGGATCCCGAGACAAAGGGGTGTCAGACAGCCCGTGCCCTGGGGGAGCCGACTTGCTGCTTTCCCCTCCCCCTTCTCTGAGCCACTGTAGCCAACCCCATTTCTGACTCCAGCTCCAGTCAAAGCCATTCTTGGAAAGAGCATTTCCGTTAGCTACCTCCGACTTCTGCCGCCTGGCCCTGTGACTTCTTTGTGCAAAGCCCCCTTTCCTAGCCACCTCTTCCAGCACTGCCCTCTCCTAGTGATCGCTCCTTAGCCCCGCGCCTGGCACAGAGGAGGCACTTTTTTTTTTTTTTTTTAATTTTAAACCCTTAATTTCTGTGTATTGACTTATAAGTGGAAGAGTGGTAAGGGTAGGCAATGGGGGTCAAGTGACTTGCCCAGGGTCACACAGCTGGGAAGTGGCTGAGGCCGGATTTGAACCAGAGGCACCTTTTTTAATGCTTGTTCATTTAAATTCTCTGGCTGTGCCGCCTTCTAGTAGAAGACCAGCTCTTCGAAGGGATGGACTATCTTAACTGTTATACAGGTATCCCTTCCACATCACCAGGTTCCCTGAGATGGCCGGTTGCCATAAGAAATTAAAGGGGAAATTTGGGGGAAGTTTCGCAGAAGTGAAGGGCAGCAGACAACTCCAAGTTTAGGAGCGCCAAAGTGCATAAAAGATATGGACGGTATCTGATAATGTCAACATACTTTCTGTTTTAATACCATGAATGTACACAATTTCTTTTTTAATTAATTATTTTTTTAAAACCCTTAACTTCTGTGTATTGGCTCCGTGGTGGAAGAGTGGTAAGGGTGGGCCATGAGGGTCAAGTGACTTGCCCAGGGTCACACAGCTGGGAAGTGTCTGAGGCCGGATTTGAACCTAGGACCTCCTGTCTCTAGGCCTGACTCTCAATCCACTGAGCTACCCAGCTGCCCCCCTTCACAATTTCTTTTTTAAAGTTAAACTAGGTAAAAAGTTAAGTTTGTGAAAAGAATCCCGAAGCCAGCAGATGATACACAAAGGCTAGAAATACAGAGCTAGCCTAACATTGACCTACATAGAGCCCATGAACAAATACTTAACCCAATTTTCACAATCAGGTACTATAATATATATATATATATAAATAATCAGGTACTCCATAAAGAAAAAAAAAATCAGACTTCTTCCCTGGTATGAAGGAAAGGCCAAAAAAATTTTTACTCAGATTTTCCAGCTCTCAGGGGAGCCGTGCCCCTTACCCCCACAACGTGGAAGGAATACCTGTGTTTTTATCCTCAATATGAAGCACAGTAACTTAATATGCAGTAAATTTAATAAGTCACTTTTCATTCATTCATTCACCATGAGTCATCTTTGCTCCCCCTCATCTTCTATAATATCCTCTAATCATTTCTGTTCATCACCTACCTTCACCAAACTCAAATGAGATCAGACTAACTATCCACACAGGAAAAACTAAGTGGATGAAGAATGCCTTTTGTCTAGACTGAGACACCTTGAAAACTGTTGCCTCAGAACATATATCTTGAACAGACACTGTCTAGAAAATAAAATGGCCTAGAATTTGTTATATTTAAAAAACACAGAACTATTAAATAGTCATAAAGCCACTCTTTAATCAAGGGAAAGGGGGAACAGGGCTACTTGACCTCTTATGCAGAGGCTGAGGATTGAACACTGCTTCGCTCTGCTCCTTGACCCCCTGGGAGTGACACCGCTCTAGATGAACACTTCAAGGAACAAAGGAAATTGGGGAACTTATATACCATTTGGGAAGATCCAGGGGCTGGGAGAGATGATTGACATTTTACTGGTAAGGATGGGATTTACAATCAAGCTTTGGAAAGGAATCATAGCCAGAGGCTAGGGTGTAAGGGAAGGGGCTGCTCACCCTATGGATACTCAAGGATGGTCCCTGCCCAGGTGTGTCTTCCTGGGAAGGGTCTCTTGATACAAAAGGGAAAGACTACCTAAGACAAAAGGGTATTAGCATTTACTCTGGGGTCCATTATTCAGTCTGCAACGGCTACTCTGGGATTCCCTACAGGGTGGATTCTCACAGGAACAGGAAACTAGCACAAGCTTTGGGGGTCTCCAGCCTACAAGCTATTCCTAAAACTTGGGGTTCATCATACCTCACTAAGCCACAAGTTTGGGGTCTCTAGATTCCACGTCGACAAATTGAAGAAGAGGAGAGCAGACTGGGTTGTCTTTGGGAAACTGCTTGGTGCCTTTTAGTTACCTCCACTTTAAGCTTGTCCCTAAAACAAGGACCCATTTTTTAAAGATACTAATATCTTTGCAATGACGTTATATAATTATGAGTCACGGCATGCCAAAATTAGGCTCTGAAACCTAAAATTGCAGGTCATACAAAGGGCAACAAAGAGGACCATCTTGGGTATGAGCCAGCTTTGTCTTCTTAGCTACCAAGAATTATATAGAGGAAGCAGCTTATAGGATGGCATCAGAAAGATGCATGATCAAGAAAGGAAGTAGGCCAGACATGTGGCAAGGGCAAGGGATAAGAAATGGACAGCCCTTGTGCTCCTTTGATAGGCACATGATGCCGAGAGAATTTGAGACCAGCACCCAGAACATTCAGTCAATTCCTTATGGAAGTCTTTTTTTTTTTTTTTAAACCCTCACCTTCCATCTTGGAGTCAATACTGTGTATTGGCTCCAAGGCAGAAGAGCGGTAAGGGCTAGGCAATGGGGGTGAAGTGACTTGCCCAGGGTCACACAGCTAAGAAGTGTCTGAGGTCAAATTTGAACCTAAGACCTCCAGTCTCTAGGCCTGGCTCTCAATCCACTGAGCTACCCAACTGTCCCACCCTTATGGAAGTCTTCTAGAAAGACACAGACCGGACCCATGGAGGACAGAAGGCAAGAACAGATTTCAATTCACAATCACAAACGGAAGTCTTCCCATCTAGGAGATTACAAGTCTATTAAAAATTAAAGAAATAATAATAATAACTCACAGATGGAGGATACAAATCTGTAAGCCCCGTTCCTAGGAAACTGAGGCTGGTGGGTCCCTTTGAACTTGGGGGGAGATCTGAGCTAGAGTAGATTCTGCCTATTGGACCTATGAGTTGTAGCTCCTATTCTTCCAGTTTGGGCAACACAATGATGATGATCCCTGAGTTATAGTACTTGAAGACTCGTAAGATGCCTTCCTCACAGTCCCAGGGTCCTCTCTTCTCCCTGAAGAACTCTGGCTGGCCTCTTTTGGTATCTGAATTTGTGAAGAATATCATTGACTCATGCCTAGAGAACAAACTCCCTCCTTATCTCTGCTTGTTAACATCCTTCAATTCCTTCAATCTACCAACATGCATTAATTAAGCACCAGTATGTATATATTTTTATATATACACATACAGTTATTTGTACAGAGCACAGTGCCTGGCACATAGTAAGTGCTTAATTACTTTCCATTTTTACTGTATACAGACATACATCTATACAGTAAACATGGAAGGTGATCCCAAAAGGAAAGCTCTTGAGGGATTGGAAAGGATAAAGGAACCAGGCAAAGGTCTCTGATAAAAGGCAGTCAAGGCGGGAGATCCTAGGGTCAAATCTGACCTCAGACACTTCCCAGCCTTGTGACCCTGGGCAAGTCACTTGACCCCAATTGCCTACCCTTACCAATCTTCTGCCTTGGAGCCAATACACAATATTGACTCCAAGACGGAAGTTAAGGGTTTAAAAAATAAAATAAAATAAAATAAAGGCAGTCAAGGAAGGAAGCAGAGGTGAGGAGGCAGAGTACCTCAGTTGTTGCTAGAGCTATAAAAATGCCCCTGATCCCCTCTCTTAGAGTTCTTTAAGTTGCTATCTCCTTTGTCCCAATTGCATTATGCTTTGTAATTTACTTGTTTGAGAATCTATAGGAGCATAGATTTAAAGCTAAAAGGTAATCAAAAGTAATCTAGACCACCCCTTCCCAATTCTACAGAAGAGAAAACTGAGGCCCAGAGATGTGACTTACCCAAGGTCATTTAGCAGGTAAGCAAGCGTCAGAGCTGGGACTCAGAAATCAAGCCCAGCATTTTTTTCCCCACTCTACAAAACCATAATAATAGAAATGAAGGCCCATTCAGTTGAATAGGCCTTTAATATAATAATTGTCAATAGAATTGTCAATAGACAATTAAATAACCTGAAAGTACAGTATACCTAAATGCCAAAAGAGCTACAGTTTAATAAGGGATACCCAGAAAAGTACAATTTTAGGTAGGAAGGGATGAACAAAGGAGAAAACCAGATGAAGTATCTTGGGGAAATGGGAGGAAAAAAACTCACTGAAAAATAATAGAAATACATAAAGAAACAGACAAGTAGGACAGCTTCCAAAAGAACATGTTGGGGGGGCAGCTAGGTGGCTCAGAGAATTGAAGGCCAGGCCTGGAGATGGGAGGTCCTGGGTTCAAATCTGGCCTCAGTCACTTCCTGGCTGTGTGACCTTGAATAAGTCACTTAACTACCCTTGCCTAGCCCTTTAAACTCTCTTGCCTGGGTGGCAGTTGGGTATCTCAGTGGATTGAGAGCCAGGCCTAGAGATGGGAGGTCCTAGGTTCAAATATGGCCTCAGATACTTCCCAGCTGTGTGACCCTGGGCAAGTCACTTAACCCCCATTGCCTACCCTTACCACTCTTCTGCATACACAGTATTGACTCCAAGACAGAAGGTAAGGGTTTAAAAAAACAAAAACAGGGCAGCTGGGTAGCTCAGTGGAGTGAGAGTCAGGCCTAGAGACAGGAGGTCCTGGGTTCAAACCCGGCCTCAGCCACTTCCCAGCTGTGTGACCCTGGGCAAGTCACTTGACCCCCATTGCCCACCCTTACCAATCTTCCACCTATGAGACAATATACCGAAGTACAAGGGTTAAAAAAAAACAAAAAAAACAAAACTCTCCTGCCTGGCAACTAATACATAGTATTGATTCTAAGACAGAATCTGGTAAGGGTTGTTTGTTTTATTAAAGGATATATTGAATTTATTATGTACTTGTAAAAAGAAGTATTGGTGATTGCACATAGTGATGGCAAACCTATGGCACAGGTGCCAAAGATGGCACATAGAGCTCTCTCTGTGGGCACGAGGCTGCCCTCCCCTCCCCTCCATCCAGAGTTCCTTTCTAGAAAGTCAGAGGTGGAGCTGCTCCCCTCCCCCTCTCCACTGTGCCTGATGGCATTCTTTCACATGGCCTGCCTATCTGCCCAGCAGCCCAACGAGAGCACTTTCTCCCTCCCCTGTGTGGGGTAAGGGTGGGAGGCACCACCTGGTACTGAGCTGGGAGAGGACCACGGCACTTGGTCTCCAAAAGGTTTACCATCACTGACATAGAACCATCTTTTTCAATTCTTCCTCTCTATAGAAATGTTCTCTCTTTTTTGGTGCTTTTTTTAAGAATGAGGGGGAAAGGGAGGAAATGTTTCTTTTTTTAAAGTGCCTCAGTTTCCTCATCTGTAAATGAGCTGGAGAAGGACATGGCAAACCACTCCAGTATCTTTGCCAAGAAAACCCCAAATGGGGTCATGAAGAGTCAGACATGACTAAAAAATGCCTGAACAAAGAAAAAGTAAGGAAGAACACACAAGCCCCTGGAGCAGGGAGAATCAGGGAAAGCTTCCAAAAGAAGTCTGGCCACCAGAATTCAGCCTGGAAGAAAAAGCATTCTAAAAGGTAGGGATAAGAAGGGAGGACATTCCAGGCAGGAGAGGTAGCTCAAGCAAATGGCAGAAACCCAGTAGCATGTCCTCTCAGGGAAGGCTAGTGGGCCTGGACGGTCCCTGGCCTTTTGGGTAAGTGAAGAGGAAAACTAGGCAATAAGCCTGGAAAGGGCAGGGGGAATTGCAAAGACAGCAGGATTCTGATCAGGGCAGCCTCAGTAGGAGGATATCTGTTTCCTGTCAGGTGCAGAATGTGCATTGCCTGGTATGGCCATGACTGGTCTTGCTTCACAGTATTTCTTTATCACGAGGAGGAGCGGGGGAATTCGCTGGGAAGTAATGTTGGTGTTTTTTTAAAGAGTATCTGATAAGCTATTTAATTTGTTTACATTGAAGGAGGAAATAGATTGGAACTAGATTATGGTGGCCCTCAAGTGCCAGGTTAAGGAGTTGACATTTTATCCTTTTGTGGCAATAGAGAGCCACTGAAGGTTTTAGAGCAGGAGACTGATGGGAACAGTCTTGTACTTGAAGAAATCTCTTGCCTCACTTAAATCCAATTCATGCATAAGTGATATCTTTGGTCTTTTTGAAGAACAACAGACAAACAACAGCTTGAGGAAGACTCCTCAGGAAGTTGTGTGGAGGTGGCTTCCCTGAATGGTGTCTGAGATGCCAGAGTATGTCCTGAACACACATTAAACCCTATGGGGCAGCTAGATGACTCAGTGGAAAGAGCACCAGTATCTGGAGAGAGGAAGTCCGGGGTTCAAATTTGACCTCAGATACTTCTTAGCTGTGTGACCCTGGGCAAGTCACTTAACACCCATTGCCTAGACTTTACCAGTCTTCTGCCTAGGAACTCAGTATCAATTCCTTTTTTTTTTTTTTTTAAACCCTTACCTTCTGTCTTAAAATCAATACTATGTACCAAGGCTGCAAAGTGAAGCTGGAAGATGAGGTAGGCAGCTAGGTGATACAGTAGAGAGATAAGCTCCTGGGTATGGAGTTAGGAAGACCTGATTTCAAATCCAGCCTTCGACACAACTAGCTGTGTGATCTTGGGCAAGTCATTTACAGAAGGTAAGGGTTTAAAAAAAAAAAAAAGAATCGATTCCTAGGCAGAAGAGTGGTAAGGCCTAGGCCAGTGATTCCCAAAGTGGGCGCCACCGCCCCCTGGTGGGTGCTGCAGCAATCCAGGGAAGCAGTGATCTTTCCTATTAATTGCTATTAAAATTTTTAAAAAATTAATTTCCAGGGGGCTAAGTAATGTTTTTTTCTGGAAAGGGGGCAGTAAGCCAAAAAGTTTGGGAACCGCTGGGCTTGGCAATGGGTGTTAAGTGACTTGCCCAGGGTCACACAGCTAGGAAGTATCTGAGGCCAGATTTGAATCTAGGACCTCCCATCTCTGGGCTTGGCTCTCAATCCATTGAGCCACCCAGCTATCCACCTCAGTGTCAATTCTAAGACAGTGGCAATAGAGTCTAGAATGAGGAAGGTGACAACCTTCTTGTTCTCTGCCCTGATCAGACCACTTCTAGAGCAACAGATGCCTATATAAGAAAACGCACTCGGAAATGAGAGGACCTCAATCAGAATCCTCCCTGGCTCTGCGACTGTGTGATGGCGGGCAGGCCCCTTCATCCCCCTGGGCTTCAGAGTTTGGACCAGAGAGGCTGTTGTTGGACCAGTTAGGGGAGGGAGCGAGAGAAGCAATGACCACTGGGAAATTAGAAAACACCTTATGCTCCTTCCTCCCCCTCCAGGGTAGCAAGGAACGGTTTCACTGGCAAAGTCACAATGTGAAGCAGAGCGGTGTGGACGACATGGTGCTGCTCCCCCAGATCAATGAAGATGCCATCGTGAGCAACCTCAAGAAGCGTTTCCTGGACGACTACATCTTTGTATCCACCCAAGGCTGGCTGGGAACGAGGACCAGGCGGGACCTGAAGGGTTCCGTGGAATGCCTCCCGCTCCTTCCCATCCCTCCCGTGCCCTTTCCTTCTCTTCCCTCTACTCCTGCTTCTAACCCTGCCAGAAGAAAAGCAAGGCTGGGCAATGGGTCCTGGCCCTGTCCTGCCTCAGGGCATGGGGTTCTGGCTGCAAAGTGGCCTGGAAGACCATGCCATGGAGAGATAGCCTCCTGGGTATGGAGTCAGGAAGACCCGATTTCAAATCCAGCCCTCAACACAACTAGCTGAGTGACCTTGGGCAAGTCACTTAACCTCAGGTTCCTCATTTATGAAAGGGGGCTAATAATAGCCCCTACTTCCCAGGACTGTCCCGAGGATGGAATGGGACGAATGTTAAGTGTTTGGCGCAGTGCCTGGTACAGAGTAAGGGCCATAGAAATATTAACTCTTGTTATTACACAGGGGGATTAGCTGAAAGGGCTGGGGTGGGGGCTGAGTTTAGCTTCGTAAAGGGAAGGTCATACATCATACATTTAAGGATTCGATGCGGGAAGACAGGATTTGTGTTGTTCTGCCCGGCCTCAGAGGGCAGAACTAGGAGCAATGGTTGGATCTGAGGCTCACAGACCTAAAGCTGGAAGGATCTCCCATCCTGGGCCATCTAATCCAACTGCCTCGTGGTAGAAATGAAGGAACTGAAGCCCGGAAATGGCTTAGAGGCCAATTTTAGTTTCACAGAGAGAAAAACTTCCTAACCATGAGAGCTGGACAAAAGAGGAAGGGGCTGCCTCAGGTGACGGCTGGTTCCCTGCCCCAGAGGTTTGTTAGGTCAGGTGGTGGAAAGAGCCCTGCCTCTGGATTTGGGTGGTTTGGATTCGAATTCTAGCTTTGCCACTTACTCGATGTGTGTCTCTGGGGTTAGACTAAAGTCCTCTTCCAGCTCTAATTCTGTGATCCTGGACAAGCCTTTAAAAATTTTTTTTAATTTAAACTCTTACCTTCTGTCTTAAAGTCAATATTAAATATCAATTCTAGCTTTTACTAGACAACTAGGGTCAAGTGACTTGCCCAGGGTCACCCAGCTAGGAAGTGTCTGAGGCCACATTTGAACTCAAGACTCTCCAACTCCAGGCCTGGCTCTCTATCTACTGAACCACCTAGCTGCTCCCAGGCTGGTTTTTTTTTGTTTTGTTTTGTTTTGTTTTGTTTTTATTAAAACCCTCACCTTCCATTTTAAAGTCAATACTATGTATTGGCTCCAAGGCAGAAGAGTGGTAAGGGTGGGCAGTGGGGGTCAAGTGACTTGCCCAGGGTCACTCACTCAGCTAGGAAGTGTCTGAGGCCGGATTTGAACCCAGGACCTCCTGTCTCTAGGCCTGGCTCTCAATCCACTGAGCTACCCAGCTGCCCCTCCAAGCCTGTATTTTAAAGGAAGGTTCTCATTCCAAGAGAGTCTAGACCAGAGTCTCTCTGAGTACATTGAAAGCCGGTTGTCTAGTCCTTAACCCAGCAGCTCAGACCTACATTGGCTCAGTCCTCATCTCTGTCAACCCCTTCAAGCAGATGCCATATTTCACTGACCGGGAGATCGAGCTGTACCAAGGAGCGGTGAGGCCCAGGCCCTCGGAGGTGGTTGGGGTGGGCTCGGTGTTTGCCAGCCTAGGCTGGTTGTCTCTATCTACTGATTTCATGACACAGGCCAGTCCAACTAAATGACAGTCTACACTTCCAATCAGCCTCTACCTCACCCCTCCCTATCTGTTTTTTTTTTTTTGGGGGGGGGGGTCAACCAGGGTCTCTGAAATGCCTCTAATCCCCCAGATCTCTGACGTTCCTTGGATGCCCACTGAATTTCTGAGATTTTTCCCAATTTTTCCCAGAATTCCAACTCTTTTCAGCTTCCCTTGGGCCTTGGTTTCCCCATTTGTAAAATGAAGGGGTTGGGCTAGATGACTTTCGAGCTCCCTTCCAGTCCTAAATCTAGGATTCTATGATAATGCCCTCTTCCCGGTGCCATGACCAACCCACGTCAGGACTGTCATAATATCAAAGGGCAGGGAAGGGGCCCTCAGGCTTCTGCCCGAGTGATGCCCCTCTGAACAGTTGAGAGGGACGAGGACGTGACTTTCTCCTCTTCATCTACCCCCACCCCAGGCCCAGTATGAGAACCCGCCACACATCTATGCCCTCACGGACAATATGTATCGAAACATGCTCATTGACTGTGAAAACCAGTGTGTCATTATCAGGTACCACCGAGCTCCCCACCTTCCTGGCTCTCCTGGCCTCTTTGCTGGGTCCTAGCAAATCCCCCCAGCGCAGAGGCTCTCCATCCTCATCCATTCCCTCTAGCCACCTTCTTCCCCCTGTTACCTGGGTTTGAGGTCACACAGCACACTTTGGGGTCCCCTTCTTCTGGGAGGGCTGAGTCGGGTCTCCCTCCTCTTCCCCCACAGTGGAGAAAGTGGGGCAGGGAAGACGGTGGCTGCCAAATACATCATGGGCTACATTTCCAAGGTGTCTGGAGGGGGAGACAAGGTCCAGGTGAGTAGGAGGGAAGTGGCGATGGCCACCTTTTGTGGATCCTTATATTCACCTCACAGATCAGGATAGGAAGGGTACTGGAGACCACGAAGGGCATGTGAAAGGGGGTATTTAGGCAGAAGAATAGATAGCTTTGGGGGATCGGTGGAAGGGAGGGAGGGAGGGAGGAATATTTGAAATGTTTAAAAAAGGGATTAGGGGGGCTGAATTGGGAGCCAGACCTAGAGACTGGAGGTCCTGGGTTCAAATCTTGCCTCAGACACTTCCCAGCTGTGTGACCCTGGGCAAGTCACTTGACCCCCATTGCCTAGCCCTTACCACTCTTCTGTGTTGGAGCCAATACACAGTATTGATTCTAAGATGGAAGGTGAGGGTTTAAAAAAAAAAAAAAAAGGGATTAGACTTGTTTTACTTGGCTCCAACAGGAACACTGTGGGTAGAAGTTGCAAGTGGCCATTTAAGCCTGAGGTGGACTCCTCAGTCACAAGAACTGTGGGTTGCCTCAGGAGGGAGTTAACTCCTCATTACAAATAAAAATATATCCAACAATAGAGACGGGAGGTCCTAGGTTCAAATTTGGCCTCAGACACTTCCCAGATGTGTGACCCTGGGCAAGTCACTTGACCCCCATTGCTCACCCTTACCACTCTTCCACCTAGAAGCCAATACACAGTATTGACTCCAAGACAGAAGGTAAGGATTTAAAATATATATATATATCCAACAAGCAGAAGTTGGTTGACCATTTACTAAGGCTGTTATATTAAGGTTCACTGGAAAGAGCTAGATTTGAAGCCAGAGGACCTGGGTTGAAAGCCTAGCTCTGTGACCTTGAGTAAGTCACTTAACCTCTGAACCCCGGCTACCTCATCTGAAAAAATGAGGATGCTGGACTTGAGGACCTCCAGGATCCCTTTCCAGCTTTTCATCTAGATTCCTAGGAGGATCTCGGAAGGGATTCCTACCCAAGATGGGTGTGCCTAGAGAGGTAGTAGGGAGTCGGGAGAACTAAAATTGAGTCCTGGCTCCAATCTAGCCTGCTTGTATAGCCACTTCCTCTCTTTGGGACTCAGTTTCCTCACATGTAAAATGGAGATAAGATGCCTGGACTGCCTTCCTCACAGGAAGAAATGCCATCCAAATCTTAGAGTATGAGAGAAATGAGACAGATGAGGGTCGATTGGACTTGTCGTTTCTTTGGTATGAAGAACTCCCAGGTGGGCACCTCTGCAACTTAGAGTTTGCCTAGAGCGCTGAAGGGACTTGCCCAGGGTCAGAGGAAGGACATAAAGCCAGGAGGCATTCCAGGCTCCTCTCCGTAATTCCCGCCTGTGCCTCCTCCCTGGCACATGGGCTAGGGCCAAGGACTGGACCCATTACTTGATTAGAATTTGGGACTTCCTGACTGCAGAGACTTCCCTCTACCAATGCAGGTTATTGGCACCTTCTCTGCCACTTAGAGTCTTAAAGGACTGCCTGGCACCCTGAGAGGTTAAGCAATTTGCCTGGCCTCACACAGTCAGTATGGGGCAGGAGCAGCCCTTGACGGCTAGCTCTCTACCTGTTCTCTAGCTCTATGTCTATCTCCAGCTATTCCCTATTTCCCCACTGCAGCACGTAAAGGACATCATCCTGCAGTCCAACCCGTTGCTTGAAGCATTCGGCAATGCCAAGACCGTTCGCAACAACAACTCTAGCCGCTTTGTGAGTCTGCCCAGTCCGGGTTCTGGAGCCCACAACACCCACCCATGGCCCTTGCCCAGCAACATCAGCTCTTCACAAGGGCCTCGGTCCATGTGCTCAACACTCCCATCCCAGAGCCCCTTGCCACTGGTGCCATCCCTCTCCATGCCACCCGGCCTCTCTGGGCCAGATCAAGGCCTCCTCCTACCTCCCTGAAACCTGTCCTGCCCAGCTTAACCCATGGGACTCTCTCCTGTCACTGAATGGAAGAGTACCCAGTACGAACAGTTTGGCCCTAAGAACCATTTCCTCCTTGAGAAAGCAGAAAGAACACTTGACTCGGGAGCCAAAGAACTTGGCTCTGAATCCCAGTTCTGCTGTTTACTTGCTACGTGAGCAAATGTTTCCCCTCTGAGTATCAGCTTCCTTATCTGTAAAATGAAGTGAGATCCGATGAACGGCCCTGTAAGATCCCTTCCAGCTCTTAAGTCTATGAGCCCATATCTGTAGGTCCTAGATAGCTGAGGTTCTAGCTTCGCCGACTCTTGCTCCCCAAAGGACCCCAGGAAATGTTGGCTCCAAAGTCTCACCCCTCGAGATCCTTTCCCTTGTACATATATGTGCAGCAACAGTAGCCTTGCAAGGAACTGACTGGTCTCTTTGGGCCCAGGGCAAGTACTTTGAGATCCAGTTCAGTCGAGGAGGGGAGCCGGATGGGGGCAAGATCTCCAACTTCCTCCTGGAGAAATCTAGAGTGGTCTCACAGAACGAGAATGAGAGGAACTTCCACATCTACTACCAGGTGCGACATGCTAGGGGGAGCAATGCTGGGACCCTGGGAGCAAAGAAGGACTTGGAAAATAGCTTTGGGGACTCATCACTTTGGATGTCCGCACAGTTATTAAATAGTTCTTCGGTGCCAGGCTTTGTGCTGAGGATGCGAAGAGAAGTGGAGCAGGCCCTGCTCTCAAGGAGACCATACGTAGATCCATGATAGAGATCTGTGAAACAACTACAAGCTTCTATAAGGAGGGTGGGCATGAGTGAAGAGGGTAGGGGAAGAGAATGGATGCTGACCACTGTGGATTCAGGGGCCCAGTGAGAAGAGGTGACTCAAAGTTAGGGGAAGAAACTAGC
Source organism: Gracilinanus agilis (assembly GCF_016433145.1). NCBI lineage: Eukaryota > Metazoa > Chordata > Mammalia > Didelphimorphia > Didelphidae > Gracilinanus > Gracilinanus agilis. Next base: position 737,896,115 of record NC_058130.1, on the reverse strand, counting down.
AATGCAGAAAACCAGAGGGTCAGCGGCCTGGGGTAGAGGCATCTGGGACCCAGAATCAGGGAGGCAAGAAGTGACACAGAGACCTTGGTGGTCGAGGACAGGGTGGAGCTGGGCCTGAGTGGGGATCATAAAAATGACTAGCTTGAGAGATGATCATTGGATTTACAGACCATTCTAACAATCAACCAGGGCAGGATACTGGGCTGGTTCAAGGAGGCAGGGTCCACTGAGGGCCATGCCTCCATTTCTCCCTCCTTCCATCTATCTATCTATCTATCTATCTATCTATCTATCTATCTATCTATCTGTCTGTCTGTCTGTCTGTCTGTCTGTCTGTCTGTCTGTCTGACTGTCTGTCTGTCTATCTATCTATGTCTGTCTGTCTATCTATCTATGTCTGTCTGTCTGTCTGTCTATCTATCTATCTATCTATCTATCTATCTATCTATCTATCTATCTATCTATCTATCCATCCATCCATCCATCCTTCTATCTATCTATCTATCTATCTATCTATCTATCTATCTATCTATCTATCTATCTATCTATCTATCTATCTATCTATCTTTTTCTCTACCATTTCCCTCCCCATTCCTACCCCCAGCTGCTAGAAGGTGCCTCTCAGGAGCAGCGGCAAAATCTGGGCATCATGACCCCTGACTACTATTATTACCTCAACCAGTCTGACACGTATAAGGTGGATGGCACCAATGACCTCAACGATTTCCATGAGACTCTGGTGAGGGCCCAGCGACCCCTACTCCCACCAATCCCTCCCCCACCATATCTAGGCTGAGCCCATGGGGGAGTGCCTGGGCCTGGGACATGGCCACCTTCTCCATGTTAGATTTGTTGGGCGGGCCCTGGGCCCCACATCCCCATGCCAAACACCAAACAGTACGCCCATTCCCGGGCCAGGTCTCATGCATATAGGAGCTACACCCTTGTCTCCTCCTCCTCCACATCCATAATGCCCTCCCACTCTCCGTCCTGCTAAAACTGGCATTGGCTCATCTCCCCAGAGAAGGGTCTAAAGGCTGGGGCTGGAGCACTAACAGGGGCAAGATAACAGCAAAGCACCCAGGGGGCAGGGGCTGAATAGGGAGAGAAGAGCTAAAACAGGCATGAAGAGGAGGGAGAAGATGGAGATGGGCAAAAAGAACAAAGGCAAACACAAGATATGGGCAGGAGGGGAAGGGGCAGGAGCAGAGACAGGAAATGGCCAGGGGACAAGGACAGGGACAGGAATGGGTTCAGGATCAGGGGCTGAAGCTGGGGCCAGGCTCCCAATAAAGGGATTAACCGCCTTGGGGTTGGTCCACAGAATGCTATGCAGGTCATCGGAATCCCACCCAATGTCCAGCAGCTGGTCCTACAGATTGTGGCTGGAATCCTACACCTGGGGAACATTAGCTTCTGCGAAGAGGGAAACTACGCCAGAGTGGAGTGTACAGACTGTGAGTCTTAAGGGGGAGCGTGGGCTGCGCCCCAGTGGGGAAGCCCCGAGAACCCAGGGGAGAGGGTGGGTTCCATGGTTGGGGGAGAGTCTTGGAGGTTGTTCATGTTAGGGGACAGCAGAGACTGGGAGTAGGAGGTAAGGAAAAATGAAGGCCACGAGGAACTGTCCTGGGGGGGGGCTGGGGAGGCACGTCCAGCCGTGACCTCAGAGCCCGTCCTGGCCCTTTCCCCAGTGCTCGCCTTCCCTGCCTACTTGCTAGCCATCGACAGTGGGCGCCTTCGAGACAAGCTGACCAGTCGTAAGATGGACAGCCGATGGGGCGGCCGCACGGAGTCCATCAATGTGACACTGGGCGTGGAGCAGGCCGCCTACACTCGAGACGCCCTGGCTAAGGGGCTCTATGCCCGGCTCTTTGACTTCCTGGTGGAGGTAAGAGCTAGCGTGCTAGGCGGGGAAGTGGCAGGGCTGAGGTGTCCTTGGCACAATGGACGGTGGAGTGCCAGCCCCGGATGCCACCTCAGACATCTATGGGAGGGTCACCCTGGGCCTGGCACTGAAATGCACACAAGTGAAATAATGGTCTCTGCCTTGCAGGGCTGTGGGGAGGATCCACGAGGCAATACGTACAAAGGGCTTTGGAACCTAAAAGCATTATAGCCATAGAAACTATGATCATAAGAAGGGCAAACCCCAGGAGGAGGCAAGGCCTGGATCAGTCATTTCAGGGGGGTCTACCAGGGCAGGGTTTGGAGAAATCTTATATATATATATATGAGACTTTTACATGGTCTACTTTTTAATTTATTTTAAATTTATTTATTTTTTGGTGAACCCTCACCTTCCATCTTGGAATCAATACTGTGTATTGGTACTGTACCTTGGTTCCAAGGTAGAAGAACAGTAAGGGCTAGATAATGGGGGTTAAGTGACTTGCCCAGGGTCACACAGATAGGAAGTGTCTGAGACCACATTTGAACCCAGGACATCCCATCTCTGGACCTGGCTCTTAATCCGCTGAGCCACCTACCTGCCCCTGGTCTACTTTTTTTTTTTTAAACCCTTAACTTCTGTGTATTGGCTCCTAGGTGGAAGAGTGGTAAGGGTGGGCAATGGGAGTCAAGTGACTTACCCAGGGTCACACAGCTGGGAAGTGTCTGAGGCTGGATTTGAACCCAAGACCTCCTGTCTCTAGGCCTGACTCTCAATCCACTGAGCTACCTAGCTGCCTGCCCTGGTCTACTTTTTTAAAACCCTTACCTTCTGCCTTAGAATTGATTCTACACAATAGAAAAATAGGCTATGCAATTGGGATCATTTGACTTGCCTAGGGTCTCACAGTTAGGAAGTATCTGAGGTCAAATTTGAACCCAGCAGGGGCACCTGGGTACCTCAGTGGATTGAGAGCCAGGCCTAGAGACAGGAGGTCCTAGGTTCAAATCTGGCCTTAGACACTTCCCAGCTTTGTGACCCTGGGCAAGTCACTTGACCCCCATTGCCTAAAAAAAATTTGAACCCAGGACTTCATGACTCTAGTCCTGGCTCCACCCTTTAAAAAAAAAAAAAAGGCTTTTTTTGATGTCTTTTTTTCATGTCACCACAATTTTCCCCAGGATCCCTCCTCTTCCCCATATAACAATATTTTTTACTCTTTTTATTTTTACTTTCGATTACATGTATAAACAATTTTTGATGGTTATTTCCTGACGTTTTACAATACAGATTCTCTTCCTTCCTGCCTCCCTCCCCCTCATGCCTGAGGTGGCAAATAGTCTGATAGAAGTTATACCACTGCTTTCATGCAATCCTATAATACTCATGCTGTGACAGAAGACACTCATGAAGTTTCATGAAGAATGAAGAATGAAACAGCTAAGTGGATTGAGAGCCAAGTCTATAGATGGGAGGTCCTGGGTTCAAATCAGGCCTCAAATACTTACTAGCTGTATGACCTTGGACAAGTTATTTACCCCCATTGCCTAGTCCTTATCACTCTTCTGCCTTGGAACAGACACTTAATATTGATTCCAAGACGGAAAGCAAGATTTTAATTTTAAAAAAATCTGTGAAGGAAATAAACTGCAAGATGGAATACTCTGGTGTGTAATCAGACTCCAACAGTTCCTTCTTTGGCTGTGGATAGACAAATAATATTTTTTAAAGCCAAAAGAGAGAGAGGAAAAAATGAGTATAACTGATCACTTAAAAAGTCCTACACGCATGGACCACTCATTCCTAAACTGGGGTAGGGTGGAGATATCTTCTGATATCTTGCTTTTCAGGTCATGCTTGTTCTTTGTCATTTTATAATTTCCCCAATTGGGGTTTTGGCTTTTTGGTAGTTTTTTCCATTTATATTGTTGTAGTCATCATGTATATTGCTTTCATGGTCCTATTTACTTCACTCTGTCTGCATCAGTTCAAGTAGATCTTTCCAGGCTTCTCTGAAATCATTCCACATATTATTCCTAACAGCACAAAAATCTTCCATTACATGCATGTACCTCAACTCATTTAGCCATCCCCAATCAAACAGCATCTATTTTGTTTCTAATCCTTCACTATTATAGAAAGTGCCACCATAAATATTCTGGGGTATATGCAGACTCACTTCTTGTCCTTTTGGGGGTATAAGCCCAAAGGATATCTAGTTCAGAAGGGTATGGACATTTTATTTGCTTTATTTGCATAATTCCAAATTGTTTTCCAAAATGGTTGTACCAATTCACATTACCCAAATAAGGTAGGTGCTATTATTATACCCATTTGACAGATGAGGAAACTGAAATTCAACATCCGGAAAGTATCTGAGAGGGGGTTCAAAATAAGATTTTTCTGACTCTTCAGTTTTGTTTTCTACTCGCCATATAACATAGGCTCTTTTCTCCCCTATCTGATTCTTCCCTGACACAGACCGAGGGGGACAGGGGCCAAGGCGAAGTGCTCACCTTTGATGACGGAGGGTGGGTTTTGGCAAAACTTCTGCCTCCTCACAAACATCCCAGGCTGTATCCCTTCCCTCCCTAGGCCATAAACAGAGCCATGCAGAAGCCACAAGAAGAATTCAGCATTGGAGTCCTTGATATCTATGGCTTTGAGATATTCCAGGTAACAGACAACACAGGAGACCCCCAGCTTGGGCCACCGAGTCCCTTTTCCCCCATTCTGGTACCATCCCTACCACGTAGCTTCCCCTTCTTCCTAGCCTTAAAGAGTCAGACGTTCATCCACTGTCCTCAGTGCCACCCTAGAAGGAATGGGATTGTGGGGGAGAGAAATGGGCTGAAAGCAGGGAACAATGATTTCTTCCATGCCCCGTTCCTGCCCCCAGAGAAATGGCTTTGAGCAGTTCTGCATCAACTTCGTGAATGAGAAACTACAGCAGATTTTCATCGAGCTGACCTTGAAGGCTGAACAGGTGAGTGCCCAGACACCAGGGACAAAGGAAAGGACAGAAAAAGACAAGAACTGCTCCATTCTTGTCTCAATTTACATTTTACAAAGTGGTAGCATTCCTCAAATTGAATCCTTTGGGGCCAGATCTCAAAAGATGAAATCTAATTGGGATAGAAATAATATTCTTACATTTTGGTTCAGAGATGGCACTGGTACATTAGAAGCACTCTGAATTCAGTTAACAAATTTTTTTTTTAATCCTTACTTTCTGTCTTGAACCCAAGTCCTCCTGAATCCAGTGGCTCTCTCTAACCACTGAGGATCCTAGCTGCCCCACAAGAAAAAGAAATTCTTTTAAACCCTCACCTTCCTTCTTAGACTCAATACTGAATATTGGTTCCAAGGCAGAAGAGTGGTAAATGCTAGGCAGTGGGGATTAAGTGACTTGCCCAGGGTCACACAGCTAGGAAGTGTCTGAGGTCAGATTTGAATCATCTGGCTGTCCATCCACTGAGCTATCTAGCTGCCCTCTCAACAAACACTTTTTTTTTTTTTTAGATTTTTTTTTTTAAACCCTTGTACTTCGGTGTATTGTCTCATAGGTGGAAGATTGGCAAGGGTGGGCAATGGGGGTCAAGTGACCTGCCCAGGGTCACACAGCTGGGAAGTGTCTGAGGCCGGGTTTGAACCTAGGACCTCCCGTCTCTAGGCCTGGCTCTCACTCCACTGAGCTACCCAGCTGCCCCTCAACAAACACTTTTTAAGAGCTCACTATGTGCCAGGTACTAAGAAAGGCAGAAAACAGTTCCTGCCCTCAAGGCCCTGACGATCTCATATGCAAACAACTATGTATGAAACAAGCCATAGACAGGATAAATTGGAGAAGATGAACAGAAGGAAGACACCAGAGTTAAGAGGGATTGGGAAAAGCTTCCTGTAGAAGGTAAAATTTTAGCTGGGACTTATAGGAAGTCAGAAAAGCCAGAAGGTGAAGATGGAAAAGGAGAAAATAGAAGGCATAGGAAACAGCTCAGTGAAAATGGCCAAAGTCAAGAAATTGATTGTCTTCTTACTATAATTTGGAACACCAGGGAGACCACAGAGTATTATGGGGGACTGGGGAAAGGATAAGGTGTAAGAAAAGTAGAAAAGAGGGATAGCTGGGTAGTTCAGTGGATTGAGAGCCAGGTCTGGAGGCTGGAGGTGCTAGGTTCAAGTCTGACCTCAGATACTTCCTAGCTAGGTGACCCTGGGCAAGTCACTTAACCCCCATTGCTTAGCTTTTACCTCTCTTCTTTCTACCTTGGAACCAATACATAGTATGGATTCTAAGATCTAGGGTAAGAAAAAAGGACAAGAATAAGAAGATAATGATGCTGATTAGAAAAGGGGGTGGGGCAGGCTATGAAGGATTTATTCTTTTTTTTTTTAAACTCTCACCTTCAATCTTAAAATCAATACTAAATATTGGTTCTAAGGCAGAAGAGCAGGAAGGGCTAGACAATGGGAGTTAAGTGACTTGCCCAGGGTCACACAGCTAGGAAGTATGTGAGGCCAACCCAGGACCTCCTATCTCTAGGTTTGGCTCTCAATCCACTGAACCATCCAGCTGTCCCCTTATGAAGGAATTTCAAAACCAAATGGAGTATTTTACTGTTGATCCTAGAAGTCATGGGGAGACACTAAGGTCTATTGAGTGAGGGGAGTAGCATGGTCAGATGTATACTTTAGGAAGATCACAATCCATATAATTAAAACGAAATAGATACCCAATTGGTGCAGTGCACAAAAATTAGGGGGATCAATTAAGGCAGATCTTGGGTAGGATCTGAGCCAGGAAGGAGCTAGTTTTTCTTCTAGGCAAAGGTAAGGAGGGTTATATTGCAGGCACAGAGAGCCTGAGCCTGGAGATGGAGTACTACTGTGTATGGGTCACAGGAAGCATCTGGGCTTGACTGGAACATGGTGCTTTTATTAGGAGACATGGTTTCCGCTCAGTACTCCTTCCAAGGGATTTCCAAGCCCTTTCTGGCCTGTCTTGGCCCTCCATCGCTGACCTTGGGCATAGATGCTCAGGTGCTTCTATTCAGCTCTGGCTTTCCCCAGACAAAATACTGGCAGCCTTTATTAAGTGCTTACCCAATGTGGCAAGCACTGTGCTTAGCCCTGGTGATATAAATACAAGCAGGTACGAATCCCTACCCTCAAGGAATATCCATCCTTTAAGGGAAAAAAAAGCCTTAATATCAATTATTTTTGTAAATTGAATTTATTTATTATTATATATCATATTATATATGTTATATATAATATCATATATCATTATATATTATTACATATTGAAATACTTTCTGACATTTTTTGATTCAGATTCTCTCCCTTCACACCCCCTCCCTGAGGCAGTAAATAGTCTAATATAGGTTATACCAGTGCTCTCATGCAATATATATGCATGCCATGACAAAAGACACATCACATATACAATAAAAAACTCATGAAGGAAATATAGTGAAAGATGGCATGCTTTGATCTGCATTCAGACTCCAACAGTTCCTTCCATGGCTGTAGAGAACATTTTATTTATTTTTTTTATTAAAAAAAATTTTTTTAAATCCTTACCTTCTATATTAGAATCAAAACGGTTTATTGGTTCCAAGGAAGAAGAGTTGTAAAGGCTAGACAATGGGGGTGAAGTGACTTGCCCAGGGTCACACAGCTGGGAAGTGGAGAGCATTTTAAACATGAGTCCCTTGGGGTTATCTTGAGACCTTATTTTGCTGATAATAGTTTAGTCATTCACAGATGATTGACGTACAGTATTTCTGTTTCTGTATACACTATTCTTCTGGTTCAGCTCACTTCACTTTGCATCAGTTCATAATACATTTTTCTAGGTTTTTCTGAATTCATCCTGTTCGTTATTTCTTATGGCACAATAGTATTATTCTGTTACATCCATAAACCACAACTTGTTTAGCTATTTCCCAAGTGATGGACAACTCCTCAGTTTCCAAAATTCTTTGCCACTGCAAAAAGAGGTGTTAAAAATGTTTTTGTACAAATAGGTTCTTCTCTCCTATCTCTGATCTCTTTGAGCTATAGCTCCAGTAGTAGTATTGCTGGGTCAAAGGGTATTATGCATAGTTTTATGACCCCCTGAGTGTGGTTCCAGATTGTCCTCCAGAATGACTGTATCAGTTCAGTTCTACCAGCAATGTATTAGTGTCCCAGTTTTCCCACATCCCCTCCAACATTTACCTTTTTCCTTTTTGGTCATATTTTAATTCTGATAAGTGTGAGGTGGTATCTCAGAGTTGTTTGATTTATCATTTCTAAGACAGAAGAACAGCAAGGGCTGGGCACACAAGATTAAGTGACTTACTCAGGGTCATATAGCCGGAAAGTGTCTGAAGCTAGACTTGAACCCGGGATCTCCTAGATTGGCACTCTAGCCACTGTGCTACCTAGCTGCCCTCCTCCTTTTAAAAACTCTTACCTTCTGTTTTAGTATCAAAGGGAGTTTCCATTCAAATGGAGGAAGCCTTCACCTAAAGAGGAGATGGGAACGAGGGTGGGTGGTAGCTGGGAAGTCAGGTGGAGGGAGACCTGAATCTGGGCAGGATAAGAGGAAAGTTCATCTCTCAGAGTCCTTGGTGCTTCCTGGGATGGAGGAATGGAGACAAGGGTTGGGAGAGTCAGAGGAACTCTGTGCTCCTTGATGGGTTGGAAGAGTCTCTCTGTGACCATTGCCTCCTTTTAGCTCCCCCTTATTTGCCCAGTACTCATTGCCATGTGCCCCATTCCTCTCCAGGAAGAATATGTTCAGGAAGGCATCAAGTGGAGCCCCATCCAGTACTTCAACAACAAGATTGTGTGTGACCTCATCGAGAACAAACTGGTAAGGCCAGGATCTGGGTTATGTGAGTGGCTACTCCTTGCTGGGCAAAGAGCCTTGAGAAAGGGCTAGGCTGGGAGTGGAAGGAGGGGAGCAATATTTCTTCCCAGTCAGTGCTGTGGATGCCCATCCCCGGGAAGGGGGGAGCTTGGAGTATGGATTGTTTTTGTCTCCATCGTGACCTCCAGCCAATGGGTCTGGGTCAAGGCCAAAGTCATCAGTGGTCCTAGACTATCATCGTAAGGGTCTTACTGTAGATCTGAAGGTCCCAGGTTTGATCCCGGGACTTTGGCAGAAGTTTGGACAGGCACAGTGGTATGGTAGGAAGTTGGAGTGAGAAGAACCCAATTCTGTGTGTCGCTCTCTCTGGGCCTCAGTTTCCCTTCACAAAAATGAGGCCTTTGGACCAGATGATCTCTAAGTTCTTCTGAATCTGTGGTCCTGTGTGCACAGCCCATCGGGTCCTGGATCTTTGGGAGGACGGTGCCTAGTGCTGTCCATGGGATGGAGAGGGGAGGCTGGGCCAGGTCTCCGGGGCTGAGCCTTTTCTCTGGTCCCAGAATCCTCCGGGGATCATGAGTGTCCTGGATGATGTGTGTGCCACAATGCATGCCACGGGTGATGGGGCTGATCAGACCCTGCTGCAGAAGCTACAGGGGGCCGTGGGATGCCATGAACACTTCAACAGCTGGAACTCAGGCTTTGTCATCCACCACTATGCGGGCAAGGTATAGTTTAGCCCCCTGTACACCAGCCCTCATCAGTCCTGGGACTCCCCCAGGCTCCACCAGTCTCCCAGATACCCAAGTTCCACCTCTCATTTCCCATGTAAAATAAGCGCTCTAGTCTTTATATATATATATATAAACCCTTACCTTCTGTCTTGGAGTCAATACTGTATATTGGCTCCAAGGCAGAAGAATGGTAAGGGTTAGGCAATGGGGGTCAAATGACTTGTCCAGGGTCACACAGCTAGGAAGTGTCTGAGGCCACATTTGAACCTAGGGCCTCCTGTCTCTAGGCCTGACTCTCAATCCACTGAGCTACCCAGCTGCCCCAAAATAAGCCCTTTAGAAAAGGGATCTGTTATTGTTTTGCCTTTGGATTCTCTGGGCCTTGAACAGTGCTTTATACTTAGGGAGAGGGACTGGCCCTGTGAATTCCTTCATATAAGAAAGCCCTGGATTCTGAAATTCCCTTTATCAAAGTAGAGCAGCCCCTGCTCTGTTTAATAAGCATAAAAATTATGGATCGATCGATCGATTGATTGATTAATTGACAGTTGCCTGCGGCAACTGAGAGACTTGCCCAGGGTCACCGCGGCAGGATGTGTAAGAGGTGGAACTTGAAGGCAAGTCTTTCCCTCTGATCCTTCTTACACGCTATGTAAAAGATGGGCTGAGGACAAGTGCATGTGGTGTCACTGATTAGAGAAGTCCTGGGGAAAGACTGCCTTAGATTTGGAGTCACAGAAGTCCCAGCTAGCTATTTACCACCTGTGTGACATGAGGCAAGTCAGGTCCCCTTTTGGGATCTCAGTTTGCTCATCTATAAAATGGGCACATTTGTCACCAATGACCTCCAGGGGCCCTCGTGAGGAAAGTGCTCTCTATGACTATGTAAGTGCATGCTGTTATTTTGGGAGAGGCAGACTGGTGTGACTGAGGGTTCAATGCAGATTCAGAAGGCCAGGAGGCCTTCCTCTGTCTGGTCTGGGTGTCAACTTCCTTCTCTGAGAAATAGGGGAAGTGCGACTTGCACAATCACCTCTCTCCCTGGGCTGGGAGAGAATTGCTTTGTAAACCTTAGAGGGTAAAAACAGGGGGGGATAAACATATTCCTGGCCTAGGGACACCGTGTGCCCTCCATGCTTTATCTTCTGCCCCCAGCCTGAGGCCCCTGCTACCCCATACTCATCAGGGGGGCCTCTCTGCCCCTACTTTATCTCTCCCTGGAACGTCCTCATGTTCTGGGAATCCAGAGGCCCCCGGAGCCTCTCCGGCTGCCTTCCCCTTTCCCTGGGACCCCAGAGCCCCTAATTCCCAGCTTTCCCTGTGCCAGGATCCCCAAGGCTCTGCTCCTTGCTCAAGGCCTCCCCCTGCCTCTTCCTTGCCCAGGTCTCCTATGATGTCAGTGGTTTCTGTGAACGAAACCGAGACGTGCTCTTCTCAGACCTCATCGAGCTTATGCAGAGCAGCGAACAGTGAGTGGCAGCTGTGGGCACCTGGAGACGGGGCGGCACGAGGACTGAAGGGACGGGCAGGGAGTTGGGACAAGCAGAGGACATCTGGGAGGGGCAGCTGGGTAGCTCAGTGGATTGAGAGTCAGGCCTAGAGATGGGAGGTCCTAGGTTCAAATACGGCCTCAGACACTTCCCAGCTGTGTGACCCTGGGCAAGTCACTTGACCCCCATTGCCCACCCTTACCACTCTTCCACCTAAGAGCCAATGCACAGAAGTTAATGTTTTAAAAAAAAAAAAAGCTGAGGGCATCTGGGGCAGGCAAGGACTAGGAGCTGGAGGGATGGGTAAGGACAGTGGTCTGGGAGAAGCCCGAAGCCTTGGCAAGGAGCAGAGAGGAGGGCACCAGGGCTGGGGAGCCACAACAGGTGGCACGTGGGTGGGATGGGGGCAGTCAGGAAGGAAGGCCAAGAGCTGGGAGGGGATGGAGTCGTGCAGAGCCCCCAGCCCCAACCCCATGTGTTACCCCCCACAGTGACTTCATTAGAATGCTCTTCCCCGAGAAGCTGGACTCAGAGAAGAAGGGCCGGCCCAGCACTGCAGGCTCCAAGATCAAGGTAAGAGCCCCAGTCTATGGCTCTCCCACAGCCCAACGTCTCTGTCCACCTCTTGGCAAGTCCGACTCTCTTTCCCCACGTTGGCCAGGACCTCCCACCAACCAGGCCACCAACCGTGGCTGGAGTTACTCGTCCCGATCAAAGCAGCCAGTCCCGACTGACCCAGAAAATCGTAGGAGCAGCCACTCGCCCCCAGGACCAATGGAAAGAGAAGTAGCCACGTTCCTAAAGTCCTTTGACGTCGGCCAAGCTCTTTCCACCAGTTATCTCCTCATAGCAGCCCCGAGGGGTGGGTAATGGAGGTATTTTCCAACCCAGCTTATAGATGAGGAAACTGAGGCCCAGAGTAGTTAAAGGATTCACTATAGCGAGCAAGGGTCCGAGGGTCATTTGTCATTTGCCTGCAGCTAGTAAGAACCAGAGCCAAGATCATAGCTCTGTCTAGGAAGGGCAATGATAGGGTAGAGAGGGTCAAAAGGAGGGCATAAGGGGCAGCTGGGTGGCTCAGTGTATAGAGAGCCAGGTCTGGAGATGGGAGGTCTTGGGTTCAAATCTGACCTCAGATACGTCCTAGTTGTGGGACCCTGGGCAAGTCACTTAAAAATCTCCATTGCCTAACCTTTACCACTCCTCTGCCTTGGAACCAATACGTGTCATTGAGTCTAAGACAGAAAGTAAAGGTTTCAAAAAGAAAAAGAAAAGAGGAGGGCATCCAGGATATTGGGGGGCCTCAAGGTCAGGTGTCGCCAGGATTGCTCGAAAGAACAGAGGATGTTTAGTTAGGAGAAGAGAAGTCTTAGGAGGGAGAAGAGTGGCAAGAAAGCTATAATTAAGCATATAAAGTGCCATCAAATGGATGGCGGATTAGGGAAAGAGAAGGGGGAAAGTATTTATTAAGTGCCTACTATGTGCCAGGCACTGTGCTAAGAACTTTATGAATATAATCTTAGTCAATCCTCACATCAGTCCTGGAAGGAAAGTACTATTTTATCCTCATTTTATTTTTTTTATTTAATTTTTTAAACCCTTACCTTCTGTCTTGGAGTCAATATTGTGTATTGGCTCCTAGGTGGAAGAGTGGTAAGGGAAAGGCAATGGGGGTTAAGTAACTTGCCCAGGGTCACAAAGCTGGGAAGTGTCTGAGGCCGGATTTGAACCCAGGACCTCCCATCTCTAGGCCTGGCTCTCAATCCGCTGAGCTACCCAGCTGCCCCCTATTTTATCCTCATTTTAATTGAACAGAGGTTAAGTGACTTGCCCAGGGTCACACAGCTGGGAAGTGTCTGAGGCCGGATTTGAACCCAGGACCTCCCGTCTCTAGACCTGGCTCTCAATCCACTGAGCTACACAGCTTCCCCCTATTTTATCCTCATTTTAATTGAACAGAGGTTAAGTGACTTGCCCAAGGTCAGGATTTGAACTCAAGTCCTCCTGACCCCAGGCCTGGCACTCTATCCACTGTGCCACCTAGATGCCCCTCAAGAAACATTTATTAAGTGCTTACTACACGCCAAGCACTGAAATCACAAACCTAAGCAGAAGGAAAGACAGTTCCTGTCCTCAAGAAGCTTGGATCCAAAGAGAAGACAACAAACCATGTCTCGGGCTCTTTCCTTTCCTCTCCGTACCTTCTGGGACTGAATTAGTGTGTGATGTGGGGGCTGCAGAGGGGAGGTCTGAAGCAGCCTCCAGCTCTTACCTCCATCTGTGTTCTCTCAGAGGCAGGCCAATAACCTGGTGGATACTCTGACGAAGTGCACACCCCACTACATCCGATGCATCAAGCCCAACGAGACCAAGAGGCCCCATGACTGGGAGGAAAGCAGGTGAGTGGCCCACCGGCTTCACAACGAGCTCCTCACCCCCTCGCTCCCTGCCTCCCTGATCTCCTGCCCCCTCACCGATCCTCTGGCCATTTCCTATGGCCCTGCTCCCCCCAAGCTGAGCCCTTCTATGCACTGACTGCCCTTGCCCCTTGGTGGACACCAGGGTGAAGCATCAGGTGGAGTATCTGGGTCTGAAAGAAAACATCCGGGTCCGTCGTGCTGGTTTTGCGTATCGTCGCGTTTTCTCAAAGTTCCTGCAGAGGTGAGGGGCTGAGCCTAACTCCCATTCCTTGGAATCCCAGTCTTTGGTTCATAGAGAGGGCATTAGAAGTGTAAGCCAGGGGGGCAGCTGGGTAGCTCAGTGGATTGAGAGCCAGGCCTAGAGATGGGAGGTCCTGGGTTCAGATCTGGCCTCAGACACTTCCCAGCTGTGTGACCCTGGGCAAGTCATTTTCCTTACCACTCTTCTGCCTTGGAGTCAATACATAATATTGACTCCAAGATAGAAGGTATGGGTTTATTTTTTTTAAAAAGTGTAATCTATTCATTCATTCATTCATTCATTCATTCATTCATTCATTCATTTCATGGTGCTGTGGATGTTCCAAATCCTACAGCCCATGATCCTCTGTGCTCTGCCTCCTGGCACAAGGTTGGGCATGCCTTAGATGGAATGGGGCAGAGGGGTGGGGAGGGTAGAGGCTACCCCTCACACCCTGTGGCCAGCCCTGCCCTAACTACCCCTCACGCCACCAGGTACGCCATCCTGACGCCCGAGACGTGGCCACGGTGGCGTGGGGATGAACGTCAAGGGGTGCAGCACCTGCTCCGATCTGTCAACATGGACCCCGACCAGTACCAAATGGGACGGTCCAAGGTCTTTGTCAAGAACCCAGAGTCGGTAAGGGAATCTCTCAGACCATCGTGGGTGCTCCATGAATGCTTGACTTGAACAGTGATCGTTGCGTGCGTGTGACCTGCAGGGATGTGAACCAGGCGCTGTGTGCGGTCTGTGCCGGTCAATCAATCAATAAATGTTTATAAAGAGCCTACTGTGTGCCAGGTTCTGTACTAAGCAAGCGCTGGGAGGCAACCCACGTGCCGCCACAAGTCTGTACAATCCACGTAACTCATGTACGTGCGCCGTATGTTCTCCAGATTTATTTATCATCTCTGATAATCTGATGAGGACGGCTTAGCTGATAAGGAAATAAGAGGACACGGGAGACGATCTGGACTGTTAACTCATAGCTGCTTCTCCGAAGTGCCATTGAGTCACAAGTTTATTATATAAGAAATTCAAACTCCCTTTCACCCGAAAGCACAAGGATAGTTTCCCACAACTACACAGAGCTGTATTTTTAACACAGACAATACAATAGGCTTAGAAGCTTCAAGGTGAAGATCAGAACCAGGCTGGACTTTCCGCTCTATTTGTTATCACCAAGCCAAGTCTGAGAATACTTTTCTCGGGGTGAAATGCCCCATCTAACAGACGTTTCTGCCTTGGCTGCATTTCTGACCAAAGGGGAAGAATGTTAACCTCGTCAATGTTGGTTTGCTCGGAACTTACAGCTTTCCAATAAGGCCACAATACTTTTCAACAAGAAATCACAAGGATCACAAAAGAGGTCAAAAGAGGAGTCCCAGATTTTTATCTATTCTCTTACTGGCTTCCCACCTATTTCCCCCTTTTCTTTAAATTAAAATGATTTATTACAGAGGAAAACTTTTAATAATGAAAGGATCCCTCAATTACTTATAATCATTAGCTATAGCTGGATCTGATAGGATTTACAGATTGAACTGTTTATTTATGGCTCTCTACAATATGTGACTGGATTTCCATGGCATGTGATCTATGTGTAGGGCTAAATGATTATAATAGACATTTATATCATCCTTTAAGGTTTGCAGAATGCTTTTCTATATTATCTCATTGCTTCACATGAGGGACTAAGTAGGGGGTAGAGCAGCCTCAGGGAAGGGGAAGAAAGAGGAAGATGGTGGAATAAAATGGTTCAAAATGGGAAGAAGGGGATGTCAGCTTGGATATCCTGCCAGCTTAGGCTCTGCCTCAGGCCCTTGCTATCTCCCTCCCCAAGCTCTTTCTGCTGGAAGAAATGCGAGAACGGAAGTTTGATGGCTTTGCCCGCACCATCCAGAAGGCCTGGAGGCGCCATGTGGCTGTGAGAAGATACGAGCAGATGCGAGAGGAAGGTGAGCCATGGGATGAGTGGGTTGGAGGGATGGAGGCCCCTGAACCCACCCTGGGCTTCAAGCCTGGAGATCTCACATCCTGGGTCTCCCACAGCCTCCAACATCCTGTTAAACAAGAAGGAAAGGAGAAGGAACAGCATCAACAGGAACTTTGTGGGTGACTACCTGGGACTGGAGTCAAGGCCTGAGCTTCGCCAGTTTCTGACCAAGAGGGAGCGAGTAGACTTTGCAGATTCCATCACCAAGTATGACCGGCGCTTCAAGGTGAGGATGGCCCTGCTCCAGCCCTGGGTCAGACCCCCTCCATTCCTTCTAGTTCCCCTACTCAGATTCTCCACATTCAGAAGTCCTGAACTTGAATCCTGGATTTCTACTTCCTGCCTCTGTAACTTGATCTCTATGGGACTCAGTTTACTTATATATGAAATGAGTCTATTTGACTCAATGACCCTCAAAGCCACTTCAAGCTCTGGATCCATGAATAGAGGAGCTTCTACTCCCTGTTCTCCCCAGGTCCAGAGGCCCCTATAATAACAGTAATAATAATTCACATTTATATAGCACTTTTAAAAATAATTTTAAAATTTAATTTTAAAAGAAAAGGTCCCTGGGGGCAGCTGGGTAACTTAGTGGACTGAGAGCCAGGCTTAGAGATGGGAGGTCATAGGTTCAAATGTGGCCTCAGACACTTCCCAGCTGTGTGACCCTGGGCAAGTCACTTCACCCCCATTGCCTAGCCCTTACTGCTCTTCTGCCTTGGAACCAAAACACAGTATTGATTCCAAAATGGAAGGTAAGGGTTTAAAAAATAAAGAAATAAAAGAAAAGAGAAGGTCCCTTTCCCCTATAATAACCCTAGGAGGTAGAGACTTTAAGTATTTATATTCCTATTTTATAGATAAGGATCCTGAGGTTGAAAGAGACCCAAGGTTGCATACATATTAAGTGTCAGAGGTAGGATTTGAACCCAGGTCTCCATAGGTCTCTTTCTGTTGTATTAATCTTTGTGCAGCTCTCCTGTAGCCCCTAGAAAACCTAGCCATCTCCTCCCAGGCCCTGTTCTAATACCCAGTGCAATGCCTGTTCTTCCCCACAGCCCATCAAGCGAGACCTAATTCTGACTCCCAAATATGTGTATGTGATCGGACGGGAGAAGGTAAAGAAGGGTCCAGAGAAAGGACAGATTCAAGAGGTTCTAAAGAAGAAAATAGAAATCCAGGCCCTCCGGGGGGTCTCCCTCAGGTGAGCCCAGCTGGTCAGAGAATCATCCATCCATTTGCCCACATCTCTAACCTACCCTCTGCAGGAGGAGTCCTCCCCTTTTCCTATTGCCCATAGCCTCCCTGTAGCCGGGGAACTGGGATTTGAGGCAAGAAGAAGACTGGCTAGCTCTAGAGGCTGCTGATGGCGCAATGGCTTGGTGTCAGGAAAATCTGAGTTCAAATTTGGCCCGAGACACTAGTTGTGTGACCTTTTGCAAGTCACTTAAATGCCTCAGCTTCCACAACTGTAAAATGGAGGTAGTAAAAGCCACCAGATCAGATGGGATAATATTTGTAATGTGCTTAACACACTTCTTGGTATACAATAGGTGCTATATAAATGCTTATTCCCTTCTTTTCACTCCAACCAATCATGCCATAGGTCCCAGGACCACAGAATTGAGAGCTGGGAGTTTGTAGTGGTCTCCTTCAGTTTATAAGAGGGAAAACAGTCCCAAAGGAAGAAAGTAACTTGTTCAAGGTTCTCACTGAAAATTAAGAGCAGAATTGAGATTTGAACTAGGTCCCCTGTCCCCAGATCCGTGGTGCTTTCCCCCTGTACCACATAACCTCCTCCTTTCAGTTTGGTAGAGTGGATAGAGTACTGGACTTGGAGCCAGGAATATCTGAGTTCCAATTCTGTCCCAGCCACTTGCTAGCTGTGCAACCTTTGGTAAATCACTTAGCCTCCCTAAGCCTCAGTTTCCTCTTCTGTAAAATGAGGGACTTGAACTCAATGGTCTCTAAGATCACTTTCAATTCTAAGTCATTTCACGATTCCCTCCACCTCTCTGTTCTACCACAGAATCCATCAATCAACAAGCATTTATTAAAAATCTTCCACAAGTAGGCACTAGGCTAGGATGCAGGCAGTGTGGGTAGGGCTAATGCAAAGGTGAAACCCTCCCTGCCCTCCAAAAGCTTGCCTTCTCTCTTATGAGAGCAGTCCCTTCCCAGCTTTTCCCCACTCCCAATTCCAAAGCGACTCAATGTAAGAGTTGGATGAGACCTGAAAACAGAAAACAGAGTGTCATAGCTGGAAGGATCTTTAAGCCAGAAAACATCACAGCTGGGACAGAGCCTTAAGACAGGAAATGGCAGAGCTGAAAGAGACATTGGAACTTTTAACATAGAATTCAGCCCCAGCATTTGATTAGAATACAAATCAGAGACTCAGAATTGTCAGGGATCTTATCGTTGGAGAATGTCAAAGATGGAAAGAACCATAGGGATCTGCCTATGTCAATCATCAAGACAGCCCAGTCCCTTCATTTGGCAGACAAAGAACCTGGGAGAGGGAACACCTGCTTGAACTCACAGATCTAAGTTAGGAGAAGAGCCAAGATGGCTTCCAAGATTAGTCCAAGCTTCACCATACTCCATCTGGGTGCCTCTATCCTTGGCACCTGGCCCAATGCCTGGCTTAAGAGGAGGCACTTAATAAATGTTGTTTGGTGACTGATTGATTCTCTGACCTTGGAAATATTCACTCTGAGCTCCTCAAGTTTATAATAGGACACACTTATCTATTTTGCAAAGTCTATATATGTTTGCCAATCACAGCTAGATAGTGGCACAGTAGAGTGCTGGCCTGGAGTCAGGAAGACTCATCTTTCTGAGTTCAAATGTGACCTGAGACACTTACTAACTGTGTGACCTTGGGCAAGTCACTTATCCCTGTTGGCCTCAGTTTCCTCATCTGGAAAATGAGCTGGAGAAGGAAATGGCATTCCACTCCAGTATCTTTGCCAAGAAAATCCCAAATGAGGTCATAAAGAGTTAGACACGACTGAAGAATAACTGAACAACAACATACATGTACACATTGCCTCTTCTGATAGAATGTGAGCTCTGTGGGGGCAAGAACTATTTCATTTTTGTCTAAAGTCCTAGCACCTAGTAGGTCCTTAATAAATCGTGACTGAGGATGGATTGATTCTTTGGCTTGGGAAATATTCACTCAGGCCCCTCTCAAGGTTACAATAGGACACATGGTCACAAGAGTAATTGTAATAATTAGTGCTGCCTTTGATAGCAGAGAGATCTGGTTCTTTCTCAGTGAAGTCTTCAAGCAAAATGGATCCACCATTATTGCAGAGAGGATTATTGGTCAAGCCTAGGTTGGACTAGAAGGGCTTCTGCTCTCTCTTCCAACTTCTAGATTCTGTGAATAATAATAATAATTACAATAACAATAGATCCTATTTAAGGTTCCAAAGGGTAGCTGGATGGAGCAATGGATAGAGTGCTGGACCTGGAGTCAGGAAGATGCATCTTCATAAGTTCAAATCCAGCCTCGGCCTTGTACTAGCTGGGTGACCCTGGGCAAGTCACTTAACCTTGGTTATCTCAGTTTCCTCAGCTGGAAAATGAGCTGGAGAAGGAAATGGCAAACCACTCCAGTATATCTGCCAAGAAGATCCCGACTGGGATCAACGAAGAGTCAAACACGACTGAAAGACAACAAGGTTTACAAAGATCTTTCCTCACAGCCACCCAGAGAAGGAGGCAGTGGAAGGGTTATTCGCTTCACTCTAACAGAGTCAAAAAAAGGAGGCTCTGAGGCCACAGTGGGATGTGTTGGAGTGGGATTCAGACCTGGGGGCGGGGGGGTCCGGAATCAGGCTAGCATTTCCCTGATCATACTTTGTTGAAGCAAATAAATAGTTCCAACCACCAGGAAGACAGGAGCCCTCTCTGCACATTTCACTACCTAATACCACCCAGCCTCCCCCCATGACCTTCAGTACCCCTCACTCCCTTGTCTATGTGTCTCTTTCCAGCACCAGGCAAGATGACTTCTTCATCCTCCATGAAGTCGGAGCAGACAGCTTCCTGGAGAGTGTTTTCAAAACAGAGCTCATCAGTCTCCTATGCAAGCGTTTCCAAGAACTCACACACAATGTCCTGACTCTGACCTTCGATGACACGTAGGGAATGGTGGAGGCAGTTGGGGCTAGCTCTAGGATCCATGCTAGACCACTAGAGATAATGCTGTCCACCCCTGTACCTCAGTTAGAGTTTGGTGTAATGGACAGGGCACCAGACTTGGAGTTGGGAGAACCTGGGTTCAAATCCTGCCACAGACAGCTGTAGGACCTTGGGCAAGTCACTTAGTCTTTGTGCCTCAATTTCCTAACTGGCAAAATGAGAGTGGAAGGGCTTCTACTGTCCCTTCTTCCAGCTATACCTTGGGCAAGTTACTTAAAGTCTTTGTGCCTCAATTTCCTAACTGGTAAAATGGGAGTGGGAGGGCTTCTACTCTCCCTTCCTCCAGCTTTAAATCTATGATCTGGCAAAGATCGTGGTGTTCCTTTCCCCTTTATCACTTTCTCTGAAGCCATCATTACCCATCCCTGAATTATCAATGAGGACAACCCTTCCCAAGAAAATTGCTTTTACAAGATCATGACATACCTACCACCCTACCTATAAGGCAGCTAGATGGTGCAGTGGATAAAGTATTGGGCTTAAAGTTAGTAAGACCTAAGTTCAACTCTAGCCTCTGACTTGTGGCCCTGGGCAAGTCACTTAACTTCCATTTGTCTTAGTCTCTTCAACTGCAAAAAGGGGATCATACTAGCATCTCCCTCCCAAGGTTGTTGTGAGTATCAAATGAGATGATACTTGGAAAGTGCTGAAGTACAGTGCCTTGCACATAGCAGGTGCTTAACAAATGCTGATCCCCTCCTTCCCTTCTCTACCTCTTGGGACTCTGAAAGTGGCAAGGAGCACAGCGTGGGGATGGGAGAGAGAAAATAAGAAGAGACAGAGCTTATCTGGCTCTTCCTCCCTGACTCTCTCATCCCTCTTTCAGACTACAGTTCCGGGTGAAGAAGGAAGGCTGGGGTGGAGGAGGATCCCGAACCATCACCTTCTCCCGAGGTCCAGGAGAGGTGGCCACCCTGAAAGCCAGTGGCAAGACCCTGATAGTCAGCATTGGTGATGGGCTTCCTAAGAATTCCAGTGAGTATCTGTGGGAGGCTGTACCAAAAGGAGAAGAGAGGCAGAGGGATAGAGAGGGCAGGGGACGTGGAGGGTCTGGGAGAAGAGGGAGAGGGCCAAGGAGAGACGCCCCAACAAAAACCTGGATGCACAAGCTCGGGGTCTCAGCTGCTGCCTTCTCACAAGAAAGTCAAGGTTAGGAAATAGAGCACCCTGGGTTGCTTTGTTTGAACTGGACCTCTTTATCCTGCTCTCCTTCTCTTGCAGAGCCAACAAAGAAAGGACCTGCACAGGGCCAAAGGAGAAGGCCAGCACCATCGCGAGGAGCCCCAGCTCCCTCCAGAGGTGAGGATCCTGTGACTTCTCCAGATCTATCCTTAGCAGGCAGGGCATCATCTAAACTACAACTGCCCCAACACCCTCCCTTCTAGGCACCCCTCTCTCTGGCTTCCCCCAAGTGCAGTGATGGTGAACTTTTTAGAGATGGAGTGCCTTTCACAGGGGAGGGAGAAAGTGCTCCCATTGGGCTGCTGGGTGGAAGGGTGGGTAAAGTGAGTGTAGAGATGGGGAGGGGAGTGACCTGAGTGCTCCCCTCTCCACCTGCTCTGTGAGTCGCCCACCTTATCCCAGACACAGGAGGGAGGAAGAGCTCCCATTAGGCTGCAGGGCACAGGGGCAGGGGATGTGAAAAAATGTTATTGGGCACAGTGGAGAGGTTGAGGGGTACAGCTCTGCCCAAGTCCCTCTGCCTTTCTAGTAACAAACTCTGGGGCAGGGGAGGGAGGGTAGCTGAATGCCCATAGAGAGTGCTCTATGTGCCATCATTTCACCATCACTGTCCTAGTGTCTATCCTGCTGCTGCTGCCCCCACTATTCCACCTTTCCCCTCACTCTGTCTTCCTAGACAAAAAGAATCTCAGATTAAAACTGAATCTTAGAGAATGCTGAGTCCAACCTGATTATTTTAAAAATGGGGAAATGGAAGCTCAAGGAGATTTAATTATTTGCCCATGGTCATACAGAGAGGTAGTAGCAGAGCTGAAAATTAAACCCAGATCCCATGGTCTGGCCAATATACCACAAATTCAGTGTCTTCATTTTATAGATAGGAAAATAGAAGTCCAAAGAGGGTGACATCATAACCCTGGTGATACCTACCTAAGGTCACATAGGAAGTGGCAGAGATAGGGCTTGAACCAAGGACCCCCAACTCTAAGGCCAGTGCTTCTTGCACCACGTTAGGCTGCCTGCTCTCACACAAATACTTTTTTTCTAATTTTGTTCTCGTGAGCCAGGTCCCTGAGAGATAATAATAATAGTTCCCATTTCTATTGAGCTCAGAGGCTTCCAGAATTCTTCCCTCACAACAACCTTGTGAGTACAAATATTATTATGCCTATTTTCTGATGAGAAACTGAGTATTACAGATGTTAAGTGATTTGTCTGAGATCAGTCAGCTAGCGTTAGATGGATTTGGGGTTTGAGCCCTCTTTTTTATTATGCCAATAATAATAATGACTATTCAGCATAGCCTAGTATAAAGAAGACTGGCTTCAGAATCAGGACTACCTGGGAACTCTGCCACATCATTTTAGCTAGGAGACCCCTAAGCAATAACAACTTTCCCATGAAATGGGCAACTCTCTGTAAAATGTAAATTAATATCCAATAACTCCAAGTATTATATTTTATAAGATTTATTAATAATCAAGTGAAGTAGAAGAAAAAAATAGAAGTTAAAAGCCTAATTTTCTAACTAAAGTAAGACCACACGAGTAAAACTTCCTGACAAGCTCTCACCCAACTGCCATAGTCGCATTCCAGGAAGAAACTAGAAAGAGAGGGAAGGGGAGAGAGGGGGGGGAGAGAGAGACAGACAGACAGAGAGAGAGAGACAGAGAGAGAGAGAGAGAGAGAGAGA
>NC_058130.1:737787718-737873058 GCF_016433145.1 Gracilinanus agilis | reverse complement strand
GGAGAGAGAGGGCAAAGCTACATAAAACTTATACCTTCCCTATGTGAGTCATGTTAAGGTAAATACGCAAATGGGATGCTGGGAAAGAGAGGCCCTGGGGAGAAAATTCTAATTACCCATCTCTAAAGGCTGTAAGGTGCAGAAATGCGTCTGATTTTTTTTAACCCATACCTTCTATCTTAGAGTTGATACTCAGTATCCTTCCTAAGGCAGAAGAGTAACAAGGGCTAGGCAATTGGGGTTAAGTGACTTGCCCGGGGTCACACAGCTAAGAGGTGTCTGAGACCATATTTGAATCCAGGTCCTCCCAATGCCAGTCCTGGTGTTTCTAGCTACTGTGCTACCTAGCTGCCCCTCTGAGTTTCTTTTACCAACGAATTCAGATTTGGACCAGAAACAAAACAAAAGGACCATCACCTTCCATTTCTACAGGTTTTCTTCCTAACACATCTGTAAGCTAAGCAGAATACATATTTGAAAGAACCTTACTTTATAGAAGAGGGAATGCAGCCCAGGGGAGGTCAGATGACTTGCCACAGCATACTCATAGTAACGGGCTTCTTTGGAAGAGCTGGTTCCTGGGGGAACCTCTAAGGAAGGCTGAGATTCTAAGCTGTGAAGAGTAAGAGCCTTCCAGAGGAGTAGTCAGGATGGCCCATGGGAAGCACTGAGCTGGGGGAAGGAGACTGGGAAACAGTGAGCATCTTGGTTTAGACAGTGTGCTCATAAACCAAAATAAAATGAAAGTATGCCCCATAATTAGGTTGGAGCCAGATTACATGGTTAGAAATAGAAGCTCTCCGGGGGGAGTAGAAATGCAAAAGAAAAACATGATCGATCACGTGGTTCGATGGGGATATGATTGGGGTTTGGGCGTTAAGGGATCCCTCTTCTGCAAATATGAATAACGTGGAAATCGGTTTTGAACAATGAAATGTGTATAACCCAGTGGAACTGCTTGTCAGCTTCAGGAAGGGGGGAGGAAAGAAGGGTGGGAGGAATCATGAATCATGTAACCATGGGAAAATATTCTAAATCAATCAATTAATTTAATAAATAAAATTTAAATAAAAAATTAATTAATTAAAATTTTAAAAAAGAAATTTTTTCTTTTTTTCTAAAGGCAGGGACTATCTATCACTTTTGGTTTTGCATCCTCAGCATCTGGTATATTGCCAAGCACACAGTAGATGTTTAATAAATTCTTGTTGAGCAACTATCAATAATATGGAAATAAGTCTTGATCAATGACAAAACCAGTGGAAATGCGCATCGGCTATGGTGGGGAGGGTGAAGGGGGGTGAAGGGGAAAGTAAAAACATGAATCATGTAACCATGGAAAATTTTTACTAAAAAATAAAAAGAAAAAAAAGAAAGTCAATCAATCAAAAATAAATAAATAAATTCTTGTTGATTGACTAATTATAAAGACCCTCAAATTTTGTCAGGTTGTTTGTAACATTAATTCAGTGCAATTCGATGAGCATCATTACCCTCAAAAGATAATAAAGGCTACGTGTTAGAAGCTATTCTGTTATTTATACTAGAGGCAATAGGGAGCTGGAGAGGATTTTAGAACAGAGGAGTAATGTGAAAAGACATGTTTTAGGTGGATCATTTTGACTGCTGGGCAAAAAAAAGGTTGAGTAGAGAGTAGAGAGACTGGAAGCCATTTAGGGAATTCTTACACTAAACCAGAAGTGAGATAATGAAAGCTTGAACTAGGAACATTGTCTGTGTGAGCGGCATGGAAGAGACAGACAGCTGTCAGTGGTATTTCGTTGTTTTCTCCCAATGCCATATCCTCCAAGTCAATGTAAATCTCCCTGCTATCTGAATGTCTTGTATCTTCTAACTCTAGCCTATGTCCCCAAAGTTTCTTTCCTGTTACCCAAGTCTCCCAAATCTGCCTCATGTCCCCACAATGTGTGTTTTGTGGCCCTGCTTATCATATCCGATAACTCTAGTTTCCCACAACCCCGTTCCTGTCTCCGGCCCTTAGCATCTTCTCTTTTTGCAGGGCCAACTCGGAATGGGGCACCCCACATGGCCCGTGGTGGCCCCTCACCCCTGGAGCAGATGTCAATGGGGAGTGGCCCGAGGTCACAACGCAGTCCTCCAGCCACAACATTGGGGGGGAGCCGAAGGCCCCACAAACGACCACCCTCTGAGCACAACATGGAGTTCCTCAACGTGCCCGATCAGGGAATGGCTGGGTAAGTTCCAGGGTCCCTCCTAAAGAGGTAGGCAAACATTTAAACATACCTCCCTCCTCAATGCCTCCAGACTTTTGGGGATGGAAACAGGAAGGAATCAGAGGGTCAGGGTGACCCCAGGCGACTCCCCTAGAGAAATAACCTGTTGCTAACTCTCTTAGGGTCCTTTGGGTACCATAAGTCTTCTTGGTGGGATGAGGAGGCGCCACTATCCACAGGAATCCCTCTCCTATCTTGCTGCCTCCCACAAGCATCCTGGCATTTGTGCCCCCACAGGATGCAAAGAAAACGAAGCATTGGACAGAGACCTGTGCCAGGTGTGGGACGGCCCAAGCCCCAGCCCCGAATTTCGGGTCCGCGTTGCCGTGCCCTTTATCAATATGTGGGCCAAGATGTGGATGAGTTGAGCTTCAACGTCAATGAGGTCATCGATATCCTACTGGAGGGTATGTAGGCACTGGTGGGCAGGGACTGGGGGGATCTCCAGGTGGGCATCCATGCACTTATTGACTCCATCCCATCAGAGCTGTAAATGGGGCTCTTATTTCCATATCTGCAGTCACACACAGATGGGTAATAATAACCTCCTGGGATTTTAGAGCTAGAAGGAGCCTTAGAGATCATTTGCATCCATTCAGTTGCCCAGTGGACAGAGCACTGGGCCTGGAATCAGGAAGACCTAGCTTTAGATACTTACTAGCTATGTGACCCTGAGCAAGTCACTTACCTTGGTCTGTCTCAGTTTCCTTAACTTCACAGGGTTGTTGTAGACAGATCTGGCATAGAATAAGTGCTTAATAAACGTTCCCTTCCTTTTTACCTACTTCAACTGTCTCATTTTACAGACAAGGAGACTGAGGCACAGAGAAGGGAAGGCCCAGAGGCACGCAGCTCAACAAAGGCTGATTTGGAAAAAAAAAAACAAAAACAAAAACATACACAAACACAAATAGCCATGAGGCATGTGCTCACAGGAGCTGGACTAAAAACTGGTCCAAGGGTTCACTCTGGCCTTTGTCTTGTTTTCTCTTTTGCAGATCCATCAGGCTGGTGGAAAGGCCGCCTACATGGCCAGGAGGGCCTTTTTCCTGGAAATTATGTGGAAAAGATCTGAGATCCCAGGAAATCTGGGGGTCAGAATGAAGTTCTTTCCAGCCTCTCCCATCTGCTCCATCTCTTCTCCAACCTTCTCCTAGGGGAACCGAGACTCCCATCTTGTTCCATCCTATCCCATGGAAGTCTCAGAAGGTTAGCAGCTGCGGGCATGGCTCAAGGCCGCTGACTTTTTCCATGAGGAGCTGGGTTGCTATTCCAGGAACTCCCTCCTCCTCTGCTGGTTCCTGCCCTCTTTCCCAGCTTTCCTCAGGAGGAGCCAAGTACTTGTCCTTCCTCAGGGATGGGGAGTAGGACAAGACCCTTCCAAGGTGAGACTTGAGGATTAGAAGAGAGAGACACCAAGGATATAGGACTAGAACTGGAGACCCACTGTCTGGTCCTAAACCCTCCAAATCAAGAACCAAGAAACGATGACTCTACTAACAATAGTCAGAACATTTTTTTTGTCTTCCTTCATAGGTGATACAGCAGGTAGAATGCAGGCTTGGAGTCAGGACAACATGAGTTCAAATCCATCCTCAGATACTTACTGGCTGTGTGACCCTGAACAAGTTATTTAACTTCTATTTGCCTCAATGTCCTCATCTGCAAAATGGGGATAATAAGAGTACCTACCTCCCAGAGTGGTTGTAAGGGTCTAAGTAGATAATAATTACAAAGTGCTTTGCAAACCTTAGAGTGCTATGTGAATGATGATTAATATTAATATCCTGATGACAATGGCAAATGTGATCCTGAGCCCCAGACTATCCAGTCTCAAGAACATGGCAGGGGCCTTAGAGATCTTCAAGCCCAAACTTCTCATGCTACCAATGGGGAAATTGAGACCCAAAGAGAGGAAGGAACTTGCTCAAGGTCATATTTGTAGGTCAGTAACAAAGCCAGAATTTGAACTTGATTCTCTTAACTCTAAAGTCAGTGCTCTTCCCATTCCATAACTCAGGAAGATATGCCTTTGTTTCCTTGGGGTAAGTCCCTTTCTCCCCATTTGAAAGGCATTCAACTCAATGACTTCCAACTTTAAATCTCTGAACCTATGAATTTCTGTAGACTCCAGATTTCTACAGACCATTCAGATAGCCAAAGCATTTTCCTCGAAGCAATCTGGTGAAGTTGGTAGTCTAATAATGATAGTCTGCAGGGTCCCCTTCATCATAGAACTCTCATTTGGATACCCCAAGTTCTAGGTATTCGGGAGGTCAGGATCCTCTCTATAGCACTGCTTGTAAGCCCCTACTGGTATATTTTACTTTTTTTTTTTTTTAACCAGTCGGCCAGATGACACAATTGACCAATAGTAAATAACGTGATAATACATCAGATGACACAATGGCACAAATAGTAAATAACGTGATAATGTGTCACCCCACTCCTCTATGAAATGACTCTCTCACAAATAGGTATATTCGTACGGCTCGGCAAAAAGAGTGGGCTTTCATGGGAATTACATGTGGAACATTTACACACAAGCAGTACATGGTACCCAAATCAGTGAAGGAAGGAAGGAAGGAAGGAAGGAAGGAAGGAAGGAAGGAAGGAAGGAAGGAGGGAAGGAAGGACTATTTAGTGTTCGATGGTGTGCAAAGCACTGGATTAATATTTGGGACACAGATAGAAAAATAAGATACTCCCTGATCTCAATCTCACATTGGAATAGAGGAGACAACACATGTGGAAGGTTTTAGCTCTGAGTCAGATGGAAAAGTCCTCTGGTCCTTAGATCACAGCAGCAAGACAGATGTTAATGCCTCTTGAATGTCATTTCTACTTATAAAAACAAAACCTGCTCCTGATGTTGAACCATCTGACAGTACAAAGGACTTGGGGGGCAAGAACTTTCTTTTCTGAGCCTTCAGGGGGCCTGCAGCTGTAACCCCTGCAAGAGCAGTTACTTCTCCACAAAAGGGAAATCTGCACAGGGAAAACACATGACCAAGGAACATATTCTTGAAAGGGAAATTCATGCCTTTGACACTCCAAAGCCACCATCATCTCCTATGATATGATCACACTGTTCCCTGATAGACCTGTTCCCCTCCAGGCTCTGGTCTAGGCTGTTCTTTGCCAGGTGCTACTCTCTGCCACTCCTATGAGGTCATGAAGAGCCCAACAGGACTGAACAGCTTAACAACGATGACTCTCTGCTCTAGCTAGTTGTCCACACTGAATATTTTAAGTCACCCAATACTCTCAGACAACATCCACAAGGGATGCTATAGGCCCAGCTTTTTTGGCCAAATCTGTTCAGAGACTGCATTGAGGAAGCCCTTTTGTTTTATGCAAAATAGCAAGAGTTGTGTTGACCAGAGAATTTGGAGGTACTGTGACCTTTATTCTTTTTTGTCCAACAACATAGTACAATCTGTTCTGTCTCTTCAACCTCTCTATGATTATTATTCTCCAATTTTTACACCTGAAGAAACTGAGGCCCAGGGAAATAGGACTTGCCCAAGGTTGGATAGGTCATTAAGTGACAGAGCCAGGATTTGAATCCAGATCTCCTGACTCCAAATCCATTTTGCAATTTTTACTATCACCAGACAGAAGAGATTAGATTTTATACTGTTAGAGATTGTTTCTCAGTTGTTTTTCAGTCATGTCTGACACTTTATGCCCCGTTTTGGAGTTTTCTTAGCAAAGATACTGGAGTAGTTTGCCATGAGAAATAGGGAGTCATTAAAAATTCTTGAGCAGGGAAGTGCCCTCATTTTTTTTAGTTCAATAATACTTTATTTTTCACCAATTACGTGTAAAAACAATTTTTAACATTCTTTTCAAATGTTTTGAGTTCCCAATTTTCTCCCTTTCCTTCCCCTCCCTCCTTGAGACAGTAATCAAATTGATATAGGTTATACATGAGCTATCATGCAAAGTATATTTCAGATTTTTCATGTTACAGAAGACATATAAAAAAAATCCCATGAAGAAAATAAAATGAAAAATAATATTCTTTGATATGCATTCCGATTCTATCAGATATTTCTCTGATGATGGATGGCATTTTTCATCATGAGTCCTTTGAAGTTGTCCTAGATCACTGTATTGCTAATAATGGCTAACTCTTTCACAGTTGATTATTGTACTGTATTGTCATCACTGTGTACAATGTTCTTCTCATTTCCCTTTGCATTGTTTCATAGAAGTCTTTCCATCTTTTGTCTGAAATCATCCTGCTATAAATATTTTTGTACAAGCCTTTTTCCCTATGGTCTCTTTAGGGGTATAAACCCAGCAGTGGTATGGCTGGGTCAAAGGGCAGACAGTCTTTTAATGCCCTTTGGGCATAGTTACAGTTCTTTGTGGTGGCAAAAAATTGGAAAATGAGGGGATGCCCTTTGATTGGGGAATGGATGAACAAATTGTGCTATATGATGGTGATGGAATACTATTGCGCTCAAAGGAATAATAAACTGGAGGAATTCCATTGTGAACTGGAATGACCTCCAGGAACTGATGCAGAGTGAAAGGAACAGAACCAGGAGAACATTGTACACAGAGGCTGATACACTGTGGTACAATCCAATGTAATGGACTTCTATACTAGCAGCAATGCAATGAC
Source organism: Gracilinanus agilis (assembly GCF_016433145.1). Taxonomy (NCBI): domain Eukaryota; kingdom Metazoa; phylum Chordata; class Mammalia; order Didelphimorphia; family Didelphidae; genus Gracilinanus; species Gracilinanus agilis. The sequence goes on along the minus strand of NC_058130.1, from coordinate 737,866,167 downwards.
CCAGGTCAATTCTGAGGGACTTATGAGAAAGAACGATATCCACATTGAAAGAAAGAGCTGTAGGAGCAGAAACACAAAAACAACTGCTCGATCACATGGTTTGATGGGGATATGATTGGGGATGTAGACTCTAAATGATCACCCTAATGCAAATATTAATAATAAGGAAATAGGGCTTGATCAATGACACATGTAAAACCCAGTGGAATTGTGCATCAGCTATGGGGGGAGGGGGGAAGGAAAGGTTGGAGAGGAGGGAAAGAACATGAATTATGTAGCTATGGGAAAAATATTCTAAAGTAATTAATTAAATAAAATATTTTCAATTAAAAATTAAATAAAGATATTTTTGCCAATAGTTGCAAAAAAATAACATCAAAATAGGTATTGAGTGATAATACACGTATAATCCAGTGGAATTGCTTGTCAGCTCTGGGAGGAGGGAGGGAAAAATGGAGGGATAGAACATGAGTCATGGAACCATGGAAAAATACTTAAATAAAATGTTTTAATTAATGAAATCATCCTGCTTTTTACTTCTTGTGGCATGGTAGTATTGCATTACAATCATATACCACAATTTGTTTGGTCATTCCTCAATTGATGGACATCCCCTCAATTTCCAATTCTTTGCCATCACAAAAAAAAGCTACTACAAATATTTTCATACAGATAAGTCCTTTTCCATTTTTTAAAGATCTTTTTGAGATACAGACATAGTAGTAGTACTATTAGATCAAATGGCACACGCAGTTTTATAACCCTTTGGGTATAGTTCCATATTACTCTCCAGAATGATTAGATCCATTCACAATTCTACCAACAATGCATTAGTGTTCCAATTTTCCCACATTCCCCCTAACATTTATCATTTTCCTTTTCTATCATATTAAGCAATCTGATAGGCATGAGGTGGTGTCTAGAATTGTTTTAACTTGTCTTTCTTTAGTCAATGGTTATTTAGAGAATTTTTTTTTCATATTGACTATGGACAGTTTTGATTTCTTCAACTGAAAACTCCCTGTTCTGACCAATTATCAATTGGGGCATGACTTGTACTCTTGATTTGGTGATTTTGTTTATTAAGAAACTGTTGATTTACAAAAGTTTAAGCAGGTTTTGGAAAGAGGAGGGAGAGTAGATGTAGGAAGACCACTGAAGAGACTAGTATGAGAAAACAAGGGGGAAAGCCTACTCTGGAGGGAACCATGGGAAGCAGAGGAGGGAATGGATACATTGATGTATTTATTCATTCAGCATACTCATTGATTATGTACCATGTGCAGACAACTGTGTTGGATCCTGGAAATGACAGGGATTTGGATAAGGCACAATTCTTATCCTCATGAAGTTGACAGCCTAAGAGGTTAAGATACAAACATAGATATTCTAAATTTGTTAGACACAAAGAACTAAAAGTAGAAATAAATTTTGGTGGAAAATGATGTGAACTTGGGAAAGAAGCTCACTCCATCTTAGAATTTGTAATTAAAAAGAGAAGGGAGATTGTGGGAAGAGGGCACATTAGGACCTTGGGGAGCCCAGATCTCACTCAGATACCCCAGTGAAGCTGTTCTAGGAAGAATAATGATAAATAAAGTTAGAAGGATTCAGCTATAAACTCTGCCATCAAGTACTGTACAGATACTTTCATAATTCTAGAGAAACCCTGAGGGAAGACAAGCCAGAGTATGTGAAAGAAGAAGAGTAAAATAATATGGCCCCATGATAAATGGCTAGAGCAGTGCCCAGCAAAGATGAACCCAGAGCCCCAGGTGCAGCAGGAAATACAACCATCCCAGTATCCAGGCAACCTATTCTTTTTTTTTTTAATAATAATTTTTTATTTTTAGAAAAATTTTCCATGGTTACATAAGTCATGTTTTTACTTTCCCCTTCACCTCCTCAACCCCCCTGTTCCCCTCCGCTGTAGCCAATTCACATTTCCATGGTTTATTATGTGTGGTCAGTCAAGACTTATTTACACATTATTGATAGTTACATGGGTGTGGTCTTTTCAGGTCAACATCCCCAATCATGCTTGGAAAGAGTTCTCCAGTAGGGTGCTCCAGAGATCTGTGCTGATCTGTTTAACATTATTGTCAATGTTGAATAAAAATATTGATAACATGCTTAACATAACAGATCTGCAAGTGACAAAGCTGATAGAGACCTCTAATACTCTGGACTTTATTCCTATTTTTGAATCCCCAGTGCTTAGCAAGGTTCTTTGCATATAGTTAAGCACTTAATAAACACTTACTGATTGATGACTGTGCAACAGTTAGGATTCAAAATAATTCTGACAGTCTAGAATTTTAGGCCAAATCCAACAAAGTGAAATATAATAGGAATAAATATAAAGTGTTACACTTTATTTTTTTAAAGATCAATTTCATAAGTATAAGATAAAGATGGTATGATTAGGCAGAAATTGTTCTTTAAAAAACTGAGTTGTGTTGGATATCAAGCTTAGTATGAGTCAATATTGTGATTTGGCAGCCAAGGAAATTAATAACATTTTAAGTTACGATGAGTGACATCAAGAAGTGATAGCCCTGCCCTACTCAGACAGCAGCTGAAATGTGTGGTTCAGTTTAGGACACCACATTTAATGAAGGACATTGATAGGCTAGAGTCGTGTTAGCAAATGCATGGCACACATGCCTCCATCTCCAACTGGAGAAATTTAGCCTGAGAAGAGAAGATTGAAGGGATGTGATAACAGTCTAAATATTTGAAAAGCTGCCATGTGGAAGAAGCATTAAGCTTGTTTTATTTGGCCCTCAAAGGTAGAACCAGAGGCAATGGATGAAAGTTTCAAGGAGATGAATTTAGGATTGATGTAAGAAAAAATTCCTGATGATTAGCATCATCGAAAAATGGAATGGGTTGCCTCAAGAAGCAGTGGGTCCTGCTATTATTAGTTTTCAATAAAAGGCTAGATAGCCATTTTGACAGGTAGATTACAGCAGATATTATAATAGGGGTTAAGTTCCTAAAGTTCTCTCTCACTCAAATTATTTTGTATTTATTTAGCTCTTTACAGATGATTGGTGAAGTTCCTTCAGAATTCTAAAACTCTATGAAAACTATAATTTTAAAAAAAGACGATAAATACCTTGAAAGACTGTTCTGGCATAGTAAATAAGTACTTTTCTTAGTCTTCAGTTCTTTTCCACCAAAAAAGAGCTGCCGTGAGTAGTTTTGTCCATATGGTTCTCTTTGCTCTTTCATTGTTCCCTTTAGGGTTTAGGCATAGTAGTAGTTGGGCAGCTAGGTGACAGTGTTTAGAATGCCAGACCTAAAGATTTATCATCTTGAGTTCAAATCTGGCTTCAGATACTCCCTTATTATGTGACCCTGGGCAAGTCACTTAATCCTATTTGCCTCAGTTTCCTGATCTGGGGAAGAAAATGGCAAGTCATTCCATTATCTTTGCCAAGAAAATCCAAAATTAGGTCACAAAAACTTGGATATAACTGAAAACTACTGAACAACAACTAGTAGTGGTAAACTGAGGCAAAGGGTATACCCAGTTTTCTAACCTTTGAGGACATAGTTTCAATTGCTCTCCATAACAGCACCAAACACCAACAGTACTATTAATGTACCTGTTTTCCCACAGCCCCTCCAGCATTTGTCACTTTCTTTTTAGGTTAACCTTGCCAATCTGATGGATATATTTCTCTTTATTCTTAAAGAGATTTTCTAGTCCACCATTTCTTTCCATTCCTTCCATGAGGCCAAGATCAAAGAGATTTCTGAGACCTAGGAGTACTCAAGGGGCAGGTGATAGGTTTGACCCTGAGACAGGAGGGATCTCACCTTGATGGACAGGGCTCTAAACAGAGATGAGTGATTTTCCCATTTTAGTAATTTTAACATAAATTCTCTGTCATACTCATAGATCTATAATGAGCATGGGTATGTCATAGGTATCTGCTCTTGGTAGGATATGGTATCAGCACACCCCTGAGTAGTTTGCAAGGCAGTATACTATTGCAATCTCTGGGAGATAGACTGATAATTATTTTATCTGGCAATCTTGGAGTTTCACCTGGAGAAGATAATGATTTTTTTTTTAAAAAACATGAAAAGTTCCCAAGATTTTTCCCAATCCAGGCTCATTTGGCTGTCGGGTCAGGGTTCAGTTGGGCTTCTCAAAGTTGGTTTATAGTTGGAAAGGATTATTGTTATGTATCAGAAATCCCTGGGGAAAATGGAGGCTTAAGCAAATCCAACTAATTACTATAGTTCATATCTTTTCACTTTTTTACCTTTTATTCAATGTTCCAGTCAAAAGTGATTACCAGTGGTTCCTGAACTTGATCTTCCATCTCCCATCTTAGTGCTATTCCCCAAGTCTGGAATAAACTTCCACATCCTCTCAGAACGATATTCTTTCACTCAACTCCTAATGCCCCTAATCTCTTATTGCTAATATTCTCTCCCTCCCCAAACTATTTTATTTTTCTTTAGCTCTTTACACATTGCATCTTTTAGTAGAATATAATCTCTTTAGGGCCTAGGATTATTCATTGTTTTTATATCTCTAGCTCCTAGCAACATTGCCTTCTACAGAGTAGCTGTCTAATAACTATCTGTTGAATTGAGTTAAATTGAATTGGACCCATTTCCCAGAGAGGGTTAATAGAGTTATAGTACAATTTTATGGTTGAGGACTAAGGAACTAATTGAGGAACAATCAGAAACACATTTAAGCACAATTAAGGCACACACAGTGCCTGGTGAAAGGGTATCTTTGTGGTCAGAAAGGTATAAATTCATTTGATTATTGGATATTAATAGTTTCTCATTTATTCTTTTCTGAAAACCTCTCAAAGTTTTTCCTTCTCTAGTCAGACTAGGCTTCTCTTCAGAGAACCAGGAAGAGATAGGTGGTTAACAATGTCGGAAGCTATGGAAGGGTCAGGGAAGAAAAGAACTGAGAAAAAGCCATCAGATTTATCAGTTAAAAGATGCTTGGGGGGGGGCAGCTGGGTAGCTCAGTAGATTGAGAGCCAGGTCTAGAGATGGGAAGTCCTAGGTTCAAATCTGGCCTCAGACACTTCCCAGATGTGTGACCCTGGGCAAGTCACTTAACCCCCATTGCCTACCCTTACCACTCTTCTGCCTTGGAGCCAATACACAGTATTGACTCCAAGAGAGAAGGTAAGGATAAAAAAAAAAAAAAAAAAAAAAAAAAAAAAAGATGCTTGGCTAACCCCTGAGAAGGCAGTTTCAGTAAAGTAATGGTGTCAGAAGCTAAATTGCAAAAACTTGGAAAGTGAAAGCAGTTAGAGCAGCCAACTTGAGGAGCTTGGTTGTGAAAGGAAAAGAAGCACAGGCAGACAAGGAGAAGACCACTGATTTGTCTACTGTGAATATGATCCAGATTCAAATGGGTTTGTATAGTGGGGGGGATAAAAAGTGATTATAAGTGCCTCACTCAAAAAAGAGAAAAAGTACCCCACACCAATATGTGTGAGATGCAAGTGCCCCACTCCCTCAAATAAACACAATCAGAGTCTGAAGGTAGGAGTAATAAGAGGCAGTTGTTTATTCCCCTTCAAGAAAGAGACACTCCAAGGATGGGCTAAGAAATGCTGACTGACTAGGCAGCAAACAGGCAATATATACACAATGTCCCTGCCCCCTCCTCTGTCAGACCCCCCACACCAGGTTTTGATCTACAAATCAAAATGCCGGTGTTTCCAACACAACTCAGGTGAAGGAAGGGAAGCAACTGAGCTGTTCATTATCCCTTCTATCCTTCATCAGTCTCTCTTCCAAGCCTGTCCTGGAGTTCTCAACCAAAAAAAAGGTAACAAACTAGCTTTTAAAAGCTAAATGCTCATTCTGAGAATAGCACACTCAATTCTGTCCCATACACATAGGACCCTATTTCTAATGTCTTTCTATTAGAATTACCTTAGTTTCTAGATCTTGGATTAACCTGATAAAACAATGATGCATGTCCTGGAAATAAAACTACAGATATTCCTGTACATGAATGGTTTAGACCAGCCCTAAACAGTTTATGAGTCCCTACAGCTAATTATTCTAAGGCTATCTTCTTTCATCATTACCTAAGATACCATCCTCGTTTATATTCCATGCTGCTGACCAACAACCAGTTCCTGTTCTTATACAGAAGTTTCTTTCTTGTTGTCTAATCTTAGAGATTCCCTCCCCTCTTTCTTAGAATACTATAAAAATTGTAACCTTCTCCTTTTCCCTGGGCTTGATTCTATTCCAGCCCCTGCATGTGTGTCTTGTTTCCTCTCTCTTAAAGGAAATAAACAATTTTGCTGAGCATACTGTAGTGCTGTGATTTTTAGGACTAACAGGCATATCACCATAGCTCTCTGGTTTCAGGGGAGCAATTATCCTGTTTCTCTCTAGTTTTAAGGATTGACACTACTAAACTGGATACCAAAGGGAAAGGATTGTTTTTTTCTGTACTGGATGCCTTGTTCAACCTGGTCAAGTCTATGGACTCAATAAAACATTTTTAAATGCACAAAATACATAGGATTACAAAGGAAACCAAATATATGTTGGGGGTGGGGTACCTAGATGGTTCAATGATTTCATAGAATGTTGGATGTGGAATCAAAAATATCTGCATTTAAATTCAGGCTCAGATACTTATTCTCTGTGAATCTGGGAAAGTCATTTTACCTTTTTCAGCCTCAGTTTTCTTATCTACAAAATGGAGATACTAATAGTTCTTAATTCACAGATATATTGTGAGGATCAAATGATGTGAGAAATGTCTTCAGGAGAGGGGAGCAGCCCACCTCCCCCACCCCCCTTTGACTTTCTAGCAATGAACTCTGTGCTGGGGCAAGAATGCACATGTCCACAGAGAGGGCTCTGAGTGCCCCCTCCGGCACATGTGCCATAGGTTCACCACCATGGTTATAAGCTAATGGGAGGGGACAACTGTTAAGTTTAAATTCTTTTGAGAATACTTTCAGGATAAGGATCTTGCCATCTCCCCAGAATCCAGACAACGGACCTGTTTGGTGAAGGCACCAAAAAGATGCCTAAAGACCCTTCACTGGACCATGAAGATCAAAATTGAACTTTGGGTGCAGTTGATTTGAACTATGGGGAGTTGAACGAGTTGGATGCATTCGTTTTGAATGTATACTACTATGCCAATAGGGGACTGCCCCCAAATTGGTTTTTTGTCAATGTGGCTAGTTTTATCCATTTGTTCATCTATTTCTTTTATCCCCCAAATTCCTGAAATTTAGAAGTTGTCTATGTTTACAGATCCAGCAAAGAAAAAGGGCCAACCTTTTTTTTGCCGGATCTCAGGGGGAAATGTATGTTTGGAATTGGGGAGATGCCATTTAAAAGTATGTTACAAATTTCCTATGGACACGTGGGGACTGTGAGACTACATTTCCCATGATTCCAATGGGTTTCCAGTTTCCGGTTTTTGGGCGTGGAGACGATAAACGTCCCCACGCATAGGGCAGCTTAAATTCAGAGGAGGGCCTAGAGAAGCTCTCCTTGGGTTTCCTGGTTAGCTGGCTGGTATACAAGAGAAAGAGGATGGGCACCAGTGGTAAATTTAAAAGATAGTCAAGTGTGGTCATATATATATATTTTACCAACAAAGCTATGGCTATTAAAATATTAATTTCTCTTATACTATCAGTCTTTATCATTTTTAATCGTAACACGACATGCAAATAACCATGTACAAACAAGATTATAGCTAGGATGAACTGGAGCTATTAGGATTAAGAGTAATTGGAGAGATGGGGGCAGCTGGGTAGCTCAGTGGAGTGAGAGTCAGGCCTAGAGACAGGAGGTCCTAGGTTCAAACCCGGCCTCAGACACTTCCCAGCTGTGTGACCCTGGGCAAGTCACTTGACCCCCATTGCCCACCCTTACCAATCTTCCACCTATGAGACAATACACCGAAGTACAAGGGTTTAAAAAATAAAAATAAAAAAATAAAAAAAGAGTAATTGGAGAGACCTTTCTAGCCCTGTGACCCTGGGCAAGTCACAACTCCCATTGCCTAGCCCTTACCATTCTTCTGCCTTTGAACCAATATATAGTATGGATGCTTAAATGGAAGGTAAGTGTTGTTTTTTGTTTGTTTTTTTAAGAGAGTGGGAAATCCCTTACTGCTAGTTATAGAATTAGGCAAACAGAAGTCTTCCTGACCTAATAAGTAGCATAATAACCATGCTGCCAAGAAGATGTCCAGAGTATGATATAAAATTGGATAGGCAACTATCAGTCTGCAAAAATCAAAGAACTACCAACATAGTTATAATAACAGGTCTTAAATAGGAGGATATAGTCAAGAGACACCACACCGAGTCACTATCCTGGGAAGAACATATTCCCAGGATGGAGCTCAGACCCCGAGATCTGAGACATCCACTGAAAAAGAAAATGGGGTGCTTATATATATTTTAAGAAAAGGGGAAAATCAACAGCCTGATTACATGAATTTCATTGAGGTTTGGGAAAGAAGGGATAGTCACAGTCACAAATACTTGAGTGATTGTATTGACCTTTAAGGTTTTTGACTTTTTTTAAAAACTCAGTCTTTGAGGAAAAGGCAAACCCAATTTATAGTTAATTCAGTCTTTGCCAGTCTTTACTAGTGGCTAGGGTGGAGACATGGAGAATCATAATCTCTAAAGATCTAAAAATGAGTACCATGCAGAAGGCAATGGGAAGCCATTTGAAGGCTTTAGGCATACTATAGAAGATGACAAATAGGGAAGTAAGAAGGATAAGGGGAAAATAAAAGATGTCATTAAAGCAAAGAATGGTCTGCCCCGTGGCAAGAGTAAGAGCTGACCAATGGACAGCTTGAGGAAGTGGGAAGGATCCTGGGGATGGGGGATGAGGAGGTATGGGATGGGACCTCTTATCATGAAACTATGGGAGAACGTGAACATAAGCTGGGCAAGCATGGATGAGCTGTAATGTAAATTATTGGAGGAACTAAGTCAGTGAGATCTGTAGGAAAATATAAGTGAGGTAATGGGGTCACCAGGGATATTACAATAAACTAAGTGGTTTGTGGGAACACACTCTAGGATTTATGAGAGACTGGACCAGGGTGAAGAGACCAGAGTTTTACTGGATCTCCACAGGAATGGCAGTTGATCTTAACTGTCACCCAGCTTCCACTAGACCAGAGTATAGTAACAGGCTAACAAGGTAAAAGGGACTTAACAGCTTTAATTATGTTAGACTAAAAGGTGGGAAAGGATTTCTATACTTAAAATCTAAGGGATAAAACCACAGGGCAATGGGAGGACTTATACTACTCTTATCTAAGTGATCTAAAGTAACAGGGCCCAAAGAGCTATAAATGGAGTCTCTGGGTTTCTGCCTCAAACCTGGAACCTGCCAGGCTTGAGTACAGCTAGGGCTTTTGTGGCTTTGGGAATTCTCACTGCAATCCACTGATGATCTCTGGATGCCAGGAGCTAAAGTTGTCTCAGGAACCAAGTAGTAAGGGTTTTGCTTGAAGCACTGTCCGCCAGAACTCAAACTACACCTCTTCTCTTGGCTCTGTAGATCTTGTCCTTTACTAGATGCCACACCACACAGGATCCCAGGGGAAAACAGGAAGCAGGATGTCCTTTGCTCTGAGGTCTCCCAGGCTGGCAACGGTTTTGCCCACCACTAATGGAGTCCACACACAGATCACAGACAGACTTCCTCCTCCTTCATTCCAACCTGGAATTCCAAGCTCCAGCTCCTTCCTGCTAGGTACATCTTAATTCCTAATAACTAGCTAATCTGTAATGTAAATTATTGGAGGAACTAAGTCAGTGAGATCATAGCTCCATTTGAGAGTAGGATCAAGTCAACTTGGAAGGAAGTCTCCAGTGGAGAGACTAAAGCAATTTATGCCTGACTCTATATTACCAAGGTGTCACAGGAGTGTATTTCTCTCTCTCTCTCTCTCTCTCTCTCTCTCTCTCTCTCTCTCTCTCTCTTTTTATCTCCCTCTCTCTCTCAACAAAGCATTGCATTTTAAGTGATGGTTTCCCATCATCTATTTTTAATAGTGGTTAAAGAGGGTGTACCTTGAAATTTTCAATATCCCCTTAAATTTGATCAAAGACACAAATAAAATGTGTCAACCCAGAAAAAAACACAGAACCACCAAATCAGTTACAAAGAACATGTCTTTAGGGGGTTGGCTCAGTGGATTGAGAACCAAGCCCAAAGATGGGAGGTCCTGGGTTCAAATCTGGATTCAGATACTTCCTGGCTATGTGACCCTGGGCAAGTCATTTGACCCCCATTGCCTAGCCCTTACCACTCTTCTGCCTTAGGACCAACAGTATTGATTCTAAGTCAGAAAATAAGGAGTAAAAAAAAGAAGAAGATATCTTTAATCAGGACAAGGAAGACAGTGCTCTTATGGCCATCCCAGAGTCCTGTTTCCCAGAGACATTGTTTCCAGATATCAGAGCTTAGTTCTGTGTGGTGTTGGTATATATGCATATGCTTCTATGTAGTGGCCAGAAGAGTGTTGTCTCCCTTCTCCAGATTAATGACATGTTCTTTGTAACTGCTTTGGTGATTCTGTGTTTTTCCAGATTGACTCAGGCTTACCAAATATGAAGATTACAAAAAGCTAGATTGAATAGTTAAGAGACGAGAAGACAGCCAGCATCCCAAAAGATCAACATGAGCTAGATAATTGGGTTAAAATTAATAGAGATAGATAGAAATCTTGTATTTGAGTTCAAAAAGTAAACTTCATCAGAAAAAATGCAAGAGGTATGTCTAGACATCAATTGATCTGAAATTTTTTTTGTGGACTGCCAGCTCAATGAGTCAACAGCTAGGGGAGGAGAACAAATATTTATTAAGTACCAAGCACAATGCTAAGCTCTTTACAAGTATTATCTTATTTGATCTTCCCAACAACTGAGGTGAACAGGGTTAAGTGACTTGTCCAGAGTCACAAAGCTAGTAAAGGTCTAAGGCTGAATTTGAACTCAGGTCTTCTTGACTCCAAGCCCAATATTCTATTCACTGCACATAGTAGCACATTGGCACACAGTAGGTGCTTAAATGTTGTGGTTGCTCTGAATTCTGAAATTTCTGGGATACTTCCAATTTATATCATATTGTACCCCAGAATCTATGAAACAAAAAAAAAAAATTTAACCCCCCCCCCCAGTTGAAACTTAAAGGGTTATTTTCTTTACCTCTTGGAAGGATAGTGTTGTTAATGAAAGCACATCCTAGAGGAAGATGTGTTTTCTTGGGGAAATCTCTAATATTTGCTTCCTAAATCCACTGAGGAGTAAACAAAAAGATTCCCTGCCCCCTTGATTTTTTAAGATTAACTTTTGATGGACAAAAGGGCCAGTCCCTATATCTATCTAGTCACTGGTTTTGATCTCAGGGGAAACAGAGTAGACACCTAATTCTGAAATGAAGCACCAGCCCTTTCTTGACCTGGGTTCTAGGGAGGCTGGGGAAGTTAAGAACACCAGATCAAAGAGAGCTACTAGCTAAAGTCCTTAGTTATTTATAATGCAACTAAAATCCTAGTGCTACAAGCTTCTATGAGGGTTTCCAAATCCAATTTAATTCAACAACCCTCCCCACCCCCTTTTTTTAGCACCCACTATATACAAACTACATATAAAACCAAAAACAAATAACTCTAGTCCTCAATGGATCTGAGCTTTGAGAGAAGCTAGGGAAGTCTAGAGGAGAACTTGTGAGGAAGAGTGAATTTCAGACATGGGAGATGACTAAAACAAGGCAAGAAGATGGGAGGTGGAATGACAAGTGAGGAATAGCAAAAAAAAGGAATAATTTGTTTGTTATTCAGTCTTCTCTAACTCTTTGTGACCTCATGGAGTAGTTTGCCATTTCCTTCTCCAGGTCATTTTACAGATGAAGAAACTGAGGCAGACAGGGTTAAGTGACTTGCCCTTGATTGCACAGCCATTAAGGACAGATTTGACCTCAGAAAGATGTCTTCCATTGTGTCACCTAGCTGCCCAAGCCTTCCTATCGAAGATGGGATGTTAGTGCTTGAAGCAAGTGAGATCAGTAGACAGAGCAGAGGTGTGAAAGTGTTCTAAGCATGGAGGATAGCCAGACAAAATGCCTGGAGCATTTGTGGAAGATCCAGGAGCCAGCATTACTGTATCAAATTGATGGGGAGTGGGGGTGGCACCGGCTTTCCCTAGACACCCCCAAACAAAAAAAATGTCCCAGGTCAGATAGTACATAAAGAATTCATTTTCCCTTTCATTCCTGCAGTGCTGAAGGAAGGTGACTTTAAGCTGAGAGGAATATCCTCTCTGGCCTCTCCCCTCATTCTCCATGAACACAGATAGGCATCTCCCAGCTTGCTTCTGATATCTTTTGAGCTCAGATATCCACCCATCCCATTGTTAGAATTAAAATTAATATTCAACTACTCCAAGTATTATATTTAACAAGATTTATTAATAACAACTTGAAGTAAAAAGGAAATAAAAAGCTAGAGTAAAAAGCCAGCTTTCCCAGCTGTGCACAGGAAAAAGAGAAAGAGAGAGAGAGAGAGAGAGAGAGAGAGAGAGGTGGGGTTACAGCCAACTATATACAAAACGTGACCATGCAACGTGGTGGAGAGATTAAAAGGAAGGGAAATAAGAAGGAATTCTGGGGAATATAGTTCAAAGGTACAAAATTTCTAATTAATACACCCTAAACTGAACAAGTTCACCCCCTTTTGACTTTCAGGAACAGGACATAAAGATATGACCCATCTTGAGTCACCCCATCATCATCTCTAGGCTCTGTTGTCAAGAAGGTATAAGTATCCCAAATCCCATTCCCTTTGGGAGGCAGTATTCCACCTGCTCCTGCCTCCCAGCCATTCAACCCAATGATTCAACTTGCATTCAATTTAATTTGGAAAATTCAATTTAAGATTGGAAAAATAGGAGATTGCTAGGCCATGAAGGCTTCGAATGCCAAACAGAGAATTTTGTATTTGATCAGAGAGGCAATAGGGAGTCACTGGGAGTTTACTAAGTAGTGAAGTGACTTAATCGATTTGCCCTTTAGGGAAATCACCTTGGCAGCTTTATGGAGGATGGATTGGAGTAGGGAGAGACTTGAGGCAAATAGACCACCCCCATCCCATCCCTAAAGCAGGCTATTGCAATAGTCTATGGGGGAGATGAGGGCCCATACTAGCCTGGAGGCAATGTTTTTATTGTTTTGTTTTGTTTTTTTTTATAACCCTTATTTTCCATCTTAGAATCAATGCTGTGTATTGGTTCCCAGGCAGAATAATTGGAAGGGCTAAGCAATGGGGGTTAAGTGACTTGCCCAGGGTCACACAGTTGAGGCCAGATTTGTACCTAGGACCTTCTGTCTCTAGGCCTGTTTCTTGCAACATGGAAAATGGAAGGGTGGAATTCCTGCAAGATACAGGGTCAAGCCCCACCCAGAATACCAGGGGACTTCCCCTGGAGAACTCTAGGTGAGGAAACAGTTTGAAAGCAGTTAAACAGTTGATTCCTGGGGGTTGAAGCAAGCAGGTCACATTGCTTGCTGTTCCAGGTTTTGGGATTGCTTTGGAGGCCATCTGGAGCAAGAACCATCTTGGTTCTGCTCAGTGGTTTGCTTGTTTAGCTGAACTAGACCTTTCTAGCAACAGCACAATTGTTATTTAGTTGTTTTAGATATTAGAAGTGATAATTACAGGCTTGAGGGAAAGCTAGGTAAAAGTCTGCCACTCCCTGCTGGGGGGGGGGGGGGGGAGGGGCAGGTTCTACCTAACAGTTCAGGGTTTCCCAAATCTTATCCAAGTCCTTGAAACCCCTTCCCTGCCTTCCCTTCCTCTTTTATCAGTAAAAACTTCATCTTTTGGGAGCAGTGCCTGTTTATTATTCTGGGGATACTTACATCCAACTTCAGCTAAGTTTCCTTCAGCTGTCTGGCCCATACAAGTTAGATTCATCTGTCCCTGATAACAACAAGACATCAAGCTTCTCCTATTGTCCCTCAGTCAAACCTGTGGAGAATATAAGTTGAGAAAGTGAACATCAAAGTTAGAGATTTGCCTTGCTGAGCCTTGCCAGAAGACATCAGTCCTGCCTCCATTTCCAACTGATTTCCAACTGCTTGGTGGGAGAGATGAGAGTAAGGAGTACCTACCCCTCCTTACTCACTCTAGCCTGTGTGTGTGGGAGGAGTGAGTCCTGCAGGTTTCTAGTTTCAGGCCATGTCTTCAGCTTCCCAAACATCTCTGTAAGATCAACATAACAGTTTTGGCCAGCCAGCCTAGGATTTTTATTTCAGAACCTGAGTGGGAAGTGATCAGTACGGCCAGCTTCATCAACAGGGCCATTGTCACACTGGGGTGCTCTGGGGTGCTAATATATGGGATTTGGCAGGCTTGTGCTACCTTTTGGCTGATAACGGTTCCCCAATTTTTCAAACAAATGACAGAAATATATGATACTTACATGTGGTTAACTATATCAGTGGGTGATGCTTTGGCATATGTGCCATCAGGGATAGCCATGGCTGCAACTTTCTATGGGTCCCTGATGATATTGAGGAAAGTTCTGGCATTTACCTTTGGGGGAAACAGAAATAACAAACTAGGTTTTGGAGCAATTAGTGGAGCACATGAAGACCTTAATTGAGATAAACAAGCAGATCAGGGAAGGAAAGGACCTAGATGCAAAGACAATCATGAAGCTAGAGATTATTGAGAGTGCAGTCACACCAAAAAAGGGAGGTGATATTAAACAACAAGCTACAGATAAGAGTACTGAAGAATAACAGGTCGCAGAGGCTGAAGCAGCTCCTATAACTATACTTCCCATTACTGATAGGACAGTGGTACAACCTGAGTTGGGCATTATACATGTTAAAGGCTACAAACCTTTCTCGGGGGTGATTTGGAGACCTTGAAACGGAGGTTTCCTCAGTTCTATACAAATACCCATAAATCTATAAAAGAATATAAATGGGCCATGAGACTTTACAACCCAACATTTGAGGACATGGAATTGCTCCTATCAGAATTATACATCCCTAGTGAGAAAGCAAAGTTTATAGCCAAAACAAGAAGCAACCCCAATCTTGCCTCGTGGCCAGAACAACACCAGGACTTAGAACTCTTCTCACATGCAAACATGGCTTATCTTAAAATGTGTAGGGAGGATTTAGCAGAAGCAATGAGGCTCCACAGCAAGAAGATCAAATGCATGGGGGTTCTTTGAGAAATTAAGGCAGGGGGAGGAAGAACACCCAAGCCTTTACCTGGACAGGCTCTTAGAGGCAGGCGAAACTATCCTGGTTTCAGGGACATGACAGCTGAGGATAACATCCAGCATGTCAGGAGGCAGTTTGTAAAGTGCAGTCTAAACCACATCCAGGCTTATTTCAAGTTGCATTGCCCACAATGGGAGACCACGCCCACTGAAGAACTAAGGAAGACTGCTGCATACGTCTATGAGTCTAGGGATAGCAAGCCTAAGCAATAGAAGGCCTCTGAAAAGGATAGGGAGATTGCAGAACTGAAGAGACAACTAAAGGAAGCTCAAAAGGCCAAGGAGATAGAGGAAATTAAGAATATGGCTCTGATGTCCAACAATCAGAGGAGCCAGAGCAGGCCTAGGAAATCTTCTGGCAATACTAACAACTCTGTCAAACACTGCTTCTTGTGCTCGAAACTTGGACATAGTGTTCATAAATGTAGGTTTAAATCTCAAACTTTGGGAATAGAAGCAATAACAATAATAACGACAACAGGAGAAATGCCTACTATAATTCTAGATATAGCAGCAATAATAGTAGCAACAACAGGGATAACAACAGATAGAGTGACAAAGTAAAGGCCAGATGTTGTGACCATAACTGTGCTAAATTTGGTAATTCCCCTCATTTATCAAAAATGGAGGAATACATGTCCCAAGGAACGAGACCTCATACCTTATGAACCAAGAAAGCAGCCTTAGTTGTTGCAAGGACAGATAAGGGCAATGACAATGATGTGGCAGAGGAATGTGGGAAAGACAAAATGGGTGCAGAAGAAATGTTGTTTTCCATGTTGCACTCTCAATCCACTGAGTCACCCAGCTGCTCCTTTGGAGGCAGTGTTAGAGGAAAGGAAGGGGGGATATTTGAGCAATGCTACATAAGTGAAGTTGACAGGCCTTAGCAACAGATTGATATGGGATGAGTGTGGGAGAAGAGAGGAGACTAGGATGACTCCTGGGTTGCCAGCATGAGGGGCTGGGAAAATGATGTGTTGCCCTCTACAATAATAGGGAAAATAGGCGGGGGCGGGAGGAGTTTAGGGGAATGATCATGAATTCTATTTTGGATGCACTCAACTTACATAAATAGAGGTAATAGAGTTGAGCCAGAAATTACTAACCAGTTAATCACCTGAGTTAAAGTTTGATGTCTCAGCTAAATTCTGCAGGTTCTAGCATGGTTATGGCTTGCTGTCTCAAGCAAATAGTGGCAATAGAACCAAGTCAGAAAAATCCTCCTGTAATAATAGATTTAATTAAATAGGCATTTATTTTAAGTTTCAACTATATGCTAGGCACTGTACTAAGGATCACGGTAGAAATAAAAATGTTTTTTAAAAGGAGCTAATAATTACCATTGTTGCATGGTCAAAGAGGTTGCTTTTTTTCACACTAAGGTGCTCTGGCTCTGGGTGTTTGTTTAGTAGACTAGATTTGATCCTGGGTGAGCCTGATCAAGAGAGGACCAGACTTTTCTTGTATTCTTAGGTATATCATCAAGTCTCTCATCCGGCATTCCAGAGAAACCTCCTTAGGTAAAGTTTTGATTTGGCTACTGTTTATGATCTCCTCAAAAGTGTGGTTGGCAGATCATCTCTTCTGGAAAAGTTACATGGATGTCCAAAGTATAGATATATGGTATAGGACAGCTATTTATTTGTTCCACCACAAAAGAAATGCTTAAAACAAAAAAAAGACCCATAAGTGTACACTGACAAATATTTGAACATGAAATAGTAACCTATAACAAAAAATATTCACAGGAGCCCATTAACAGATATAGAAAACACAAGAGTCATTTAAGAATAAAATTAATAATAATTAATAATATTAATAACTTAAGCCCATCACTACTAGCTACTATTTTTTTCCAGGCAATAAAAACTCTTATAAGATTAATAGCACTGATGAACAGATTCCCCTCTTACTTCATCCACAGTTTAAGCAGGAAAGAGGGAGAAAGGAAAAAAGCATTTAGATAGTACCCACTATGTTTCAGGCACTGTGCTAAGAATTTTCTTAATAAAAAAATTAATTTATTTATAATTTTATGAATAAAAAATGTTTTATTATTTGATCCTCACAACCCTGTGAATTAGGTATATGTTATTATCATTAATTAAGAAAACTGAAGCTAACAGAGGTGTTGGCTTGTGCAGGTTTGCCAAGCTAATAAGTGTCTAAGGCAGTAATGGTGAACCTTTTAGAGATGAAGTGCCAAGCTGCCCCACCCTCTTACCCCAGACAGAGGAGGGAAGAAGCACTCCCACTGGGCTGCTGGTCAGAGGGTTGGATGAAGTGAGGAATGTCCTCAGGTGCAGTGGAGAGAAGAAGGGGAACAGCTCCTTCTTGAGTTCCTCTGGCTTTCTAGTAAGGAACTCTGGCAAACAACTATAGGTGTGCCCACAGAGAGGGCTCTATGTGCCTTTTTGGCAAGTGTACCATAGGCTCACCATTATGAGTTTAAGGTGTCAACCTTGAAAAACAGAACCACCAAAGTAGTTAGAAAGAGCAAGTCTTTAATCAGGACAAGGAAGACATTAAATTTGTCAGCCACCATACAGAGTCATTCAAAAGACACCACACAGAGACAGGCTCTGGGACCGTGGGAATTGTCTTAGGGAAAATGGATATTAAAAGGAGATTTGTCCATAGAATTGAAGAACATGAGGTTGTGTATATATTTGGGGGTGGGGGCTAGACTCCCTGGGAGAGGGAGAAACTTCTAAGATAAAAGGGTACTTAAATTTTGATTATATCTGCTAATTCTATTTAGGCTGAGGTCATTTGGTATTTTATGGTTTATTGTTCAGTCTAAGTCAAGGGTCAGACTGGGAGTTCCTTAAAGGCAAGTTCCCAAGGGACAAAGGTAAATTTGGGGATTCTATAAAATAAGGTCAGTAAAAGGGAGACCAGAGCTCATTCACTTCTGATTCCCAGCTGCCTCACAGAGCAACCCATTCCTGATCCATGACTACTGGGAACCCAGGTAGGGATGGTTCATCTTCCTGACAGTAGTGGCAGGGATCTCTCAATAACTCCGAAATTATGAAGTTCTTACTTAAGTAGTTAAAAACAAGCCAACAACAATAGCTGGTATTTAGATAGCGCTTACAATGTGCCAGGTACTGTGCTAAGCACTTTACAAATATTGCTTCATTTGATCCTCTTAACAGCCCTGTAGGAAAGTGCTTTATTATTCTTCCTTTTATAGTTGATGAAATTAAGGCAGATAGAAGTTAAACAATCCTTGCCCTCAAGGTGCTCACATTCTCCTAGGTATGTAGCCACTAAGAGTTGGAAACATCTCTCACTCAGGAATTCAGTTTCATCACCTCTGCTGTAAGGAAGAAAAATAGCAGAAGAGGATGCCAAGGACTTGGGATTCAGGCATTTTTGTCTCAGGCTTATCTAGGCAAACAAAAGTATAGTCTGAAATGAATGTAGTCACTGTAGCTGCTGCTAGGAAGAGGGGTGTAGGAAGGGGGAAGACTTTCCTCTCTATCAAAGTAATGATCTAGGGCAGTGATGGCAAACCTTTTAGAGACCACATGTCATGCCTCCCCCCCTCACCTCCCCACCCCACCCCCAAGTTCAGGGGCAGGGGCTGGGCTCCCAGTTGACTGGTGCCTGGGGAAGCTGCCTCCTGCTGTCACAGGGACCTGCTGCTTCATCAAACCACACCAGGAGCCAAGTGAGGGAGCTGCTGCAGGACTTCCGCTCTGCAGGAGAAGACTAGTAGGGTCAGGAAGGTGGAGGAAGGCTAGGGGGACAGGTGGCTTCTTATTACAACACAAGGTTCATGTCCTTGTCCAGTCCAATTCAAATGCAGCCCCATGTGGCTTCTGCTAGGCTCAGTTGCAGAGATGCAGCCTCAGCACCTTTTAGGCTGCTTATATTTGCATAATATTGGTGCACCCATGAGGCAACCATTGTGCTGGGAGTGGGGTTGCCTACTGGCCTGCTACCCATTTGGAGGTGGAAGCAGGGGGCATAAGGAGTGCAGTTAGCCTTTGGGAGGTGGGGCCAACCCCCAGACTGGTGGCTAGTGGGGAAGGAATGAAAGTGGAGATCTTTTAGGGGGTGGGATGGCATGGTGGTGAGAGACACCCAACCCCATTCCCCTGTAGCCCCTAATCCCAGACAGGGGAGGAAGTAAAGGGAAGGGCGAAGTGTGGTGTAGAGGGGGAAGGGAGCATCTTTGCTGGAGTCCCTCTGACTTTCTAATAACTAACTCTGCCAAGGATGGCGAATGTGCATCTTTGGCATGCACGCCATAGGTTTGCCATCATGGACCTAGGAGGAAAGAGAAAGCCCAAAATTAAATCTGGTTTCTCCTTCCTAGCCTACTTAGGGTTGGGGGTGGGGTTCCTCTTTTTAGAATCACTGATTGATTTCTTTCTTAACTCCTACCTTCATCAATACTAAATATCAGTTCCAAGGCAGAAGACAGGTAATGGTTAAACAATGGGGATTAAGTGACTTGCCCAGGGTCATACAGCTAAGAAGTATCTAAAGTCAAATCTGAACACTGGCCATCCTATCTTCAGGCTTGGCTGTCTTTCCACTTAGCCACCTAGTTGCACTGACCAATCATTTTCAGCACAGCCCTGATATGTTCTGTTGAGAGGATACAATAGTTACACACATAAATGGAAAAAAATATACAAAGTACGTTGTAATTTTGTATAATACAATAGACACAGTCATAAATGGAAAACATATACACAATAAGTACATAGTAATTTTGTATAATAAGAAAACACCAACAATTTCTGTGATCAGCAAAAACCTCCTGTAGGAGGCTGCTCTTAAATGGAGTCAAAGGGAGCTAGGGATTCCAAGAAGCAGGAGTGAAGAGGGAGAGCATTCCAGGCATGGATGATGGAGGTGGGGGAGGGAAAGACTGGACAAACAAACAAACTGCAGAGGCCAGATATGGAATATTATGTCATATAGATAAGGAACCAGTTGGGCTGGAATGCAGAGCGAGGGGGAGTGATGTGAAACCAGTCTGGAAGTCTAGATTGTAGCCAGATTGTGAAAATCTTTAACCATCAGAGGAGTGTTGTATTTGATCCTAGAGGCAATGGGGGGGGAGACATTTCCTAGGCTGGAAGTGACAAGATCAGACTTGCAAATGGAGAGTCTTCTCCTTAGAGATGAGAATTGAAGCTGAGAGACAATGAGATAACCAAGGGAGAGGCTGGTGAGAGAGGGTGGAGCCAGGAGCCCAGAAGAGCCTTGAGGGGATACCCTAGATTACAGGGAGGAGAGATGATTACAAACCAGCCCTGGAGACTGTGCAGAGGCTGGAGGAAGAGAAGTCTCTCCTTTCCCTAACCTCACCCACCCACCCCAAACTCTAATCATTTGTTCAGCCTAACATAGTCCACTTCTATGGTACATTGGTCCCACTTGGCCCCCTCTTCCCATTCGGACAACCACCACTCTAGTACAGTCCCTTCCTTAATCACTTCTTGGCAGGCCTACTCCAATAGGCTCCTAGATCCACCTAATTCTTTTTTTTTTTTTTTTTAATCGTTATCTTCTACCTTAGAATCAATACTGTGTATTGGTTCCAAGGCAGAAGGCCTAGTAAGGCCCAAGTAATGGGGGTTAAGTGACTTGCCCAGGGTCACACAGCTAGGAAGTATCTGAGGCCAGATTTGAACCTACTGCCTAATTCTTCTGTTCTCACCTCCACCAGTCCTTCACACAAGGCCAAAATAAACTTTGGGTCTGGCCATGTCACACCTTTCCAAAAAACTATTGCTGATAAAATAAAACAAAATCTCAACTGGACATTTAAGGGACTCTTATATGAATCTAGTTCAACCTTGCATTCTTTTTTTATATCACTCCTTCATGTTACCTTGTAGCCAAAAAACAAATTACTACGGTTAGCATTTATATAGTACTTTAAGGTTTGCAAAGCACCTTACAAAATTACCTCATTGCATCCTCATGACTATCCTGGGAGGTAGGTACTATTATTATCCCTAATTTATAGATGAATAAACTAAGGCAGTAAAGTGACTTGCTTAGGGTTACACGGCTACTAAGTATTTGAGGTCAGATTTACACAGAGGTCTTCTTGAGTCCAAGTCTAACACACTATCTAACTTGCTACCTATCTAGGTTATTAGCTGTCTCTGAACTCAATATAACTTCCTCTCTTCCACATATTTTCATGGGCTATGCCTCCTCCATGCTGGAAATACACTCCATTCTCATTTTTGCCTCTTGAAAACCATCTCTTGCTTCTAGACTCAGCTCAGAAACCATTTCTTCCATGAACACTTCACTGATTCTTCTAGGTAAGCATGTTTTCACTCTCCTCAAATTTTTACTTTGATCTCTCTTTCCTATTTCATCATTATTACTTACCCTATATTAGTCTTGTCTGTATAAATAATGATCATCTCCTAGAAGGGTAAGAAAAATGTGAAAAATTACCCCAATCCTATTTACAAACCCTCAGACTTGGTGAGAAGTCTAAGTGGAAAACCTAGGCGGGAAGGGGATCAGAGTGCTAGATCAATCAATATCCCAAAAGAAGTCTTTTAAACACCCATTGGACTTCAAAAGCTAGAGGCAGGATCCTAGCTTTTTCCAAAATGGAGGCTTTACAGGAAACATGGAAAGTTACAGTCTTCCAAAGTATCTGAAGTTGTTTGCTTGGGAATTTTCACAAGGAACATTAATCTTCTTCCCCTCCTCCCACCCTAAACCATGCAGTCAACCGGTACCTTCTCAGGTGTCTGGTCCCATAGACCAGAGTCAAACTGAGAGAGAGATCAGGAACAAGAGAGTGAGACTTAGTTATAACGTAGTTTTCTATACTCCTTTAGTTACCCTCCTTCCCTCTCATAAAGATGAGCATCTCCACCCCAGCTTGAAATAACTTCGTATTTATTTTTCTTTGTCAAACATATCTCCCTCTGAAGAGTGTCAATTCCTTGGACAAATCAGTAACTGTTTGATTTTGGTCTTTGTATCTCTGAATCTCCTTCTAGGATAGACACATATTAGATTTCTAATATATTATCTATTCTGAAATGAATGGAAGTAAGAATTTGTAATATAACTGTCACCAATCACACTCAATAGAAAGAGTGAAGGAAGAATTTGGTAATGAGACAGACACAAAATGGATGGTTGAATAAATGAATGAAAAAAGCTTTTGTTAAACTGCTTACCACATTTCAAGGACTGTGCTAAATTCAGGGAATACAAAAATCGGAGTCCCCCATCTTAAGAAGTTTCCACTTTAAAAGGGAGAAATAACAGGTACAGGGGAGTGCTAGCCAGGGAAGGTTGTTCTGTTCTGTCGAGGAGGAATATAGGCTTTGGAACAATGGACAATCCAATCAATTGACAGGCCCTTCTTAAGAGGCCATGTAATTGTTTATTTGATTCGTTTTCAGAGCAGAAGATAGAAAGTAAAAATAATGATAGTATTTATATATTGCTTTAAATTTGCAAAGTGCCTTACAATATATTATCTTGTTTGATCCTCACCACCCGGGAGGTAGGTGCTATTATAATTCCCATTTCACAGCTGAAGAAACTGAGTTAGAGAGGTGAAGTGACTTCCCTACGCTCCTCCCCCCACCCTACTCCCACTCCCATACCCAGCTAGTAAGTATTTGGGAGCTGAATTTGAATTCTAGTCTTTCTGACTTCAGGTCTGGTGCTCTATCTAGGTACCACTATTTTATAGATGAGGAAACCGAGGCAAGGGAACCCAAAAGATAAGAGGGAAGAGGATGAGGAGGGTGGCCAATCACACTACATTTGGTTTTATAAGCTCGGACCTCAGTTTCCATTTTCAACTCGGAGGGGAGGGTGGATGATAGATCTGACACCTCCAATAGCGCTAAGACGCAGCCGATGGAGCTCCCCAGGCGACCCAACGGAACCAGGACAAGGCGGCGCGCTAGTCCCTACGCAACGACATACCGTGCGTGCTAGGGCTTCAGGGAAAACGCTACCCGGACGCAGGACGCATGCGTCCCAAGCCAGTCATCAGTCTCCGCCTCAATCTCCATCCCCCTTCGAACTCCTCCCACTTCACCGCCTCGGTGGCCCAGCCCTCTCCCCCATTCCAGGCCCCGCGCGGCCGCGCCTGCTCTCGCGAGAGCCGAGCCTTGGCACAAGATGGCGGCGACGTGAGCGTGTCCCCGCAGCGGGAGGAGCTGCAGCGGGAGCCACAGAACAAAGGCAGCGTGCGGACACGGGGAGGGATGGTGAGCGCGCGCTGGGGCCGGGACCGGGGCTGGGACCCAAATAGGAGGAGGGGATGGAGAAGATCCGCCGCGGAGGGAAAGGGGGATGAGGGGGCGGGGCGCGAAATTGACAGACTGACTGACAGCTGGGGAGACAAGGACAGAGACACGCCCTGCCTGCATTCTTAGCTCCACCCCTCTTCCAGGCCCTGCCCCATCACGTTCCAAATCCCGCCTCTATTCTATGTTCCGCCCCCGCAGAGACTCGCTGCCTCTGCTTAGTGCCGCCCCCTGAGGCCCAAACTCCGCCTCTGTTCTGGGCTCCACCCTCGCATACATAAGGCCTCTATTCTGTGCTTTCCTTCCCCCCACCCCTCCTTAACCACAACCCTGGCACTTCTCCCTCGGAACTCTAGTCTATATCCT
Source organism: Gracilinanus agilis (assembly GCF_016433145.1). Lineage (NCBI taxonomy): Eukaryota > Metazoa > Chordata > Mammalia > Didelphimorphia > Didelphidae > Gracilinanus > Gracilinanus agilis. The sequence goes on along the minus strand of NC_058130.1, from coordinate 737,842,208 downwards.
GGGCCCGCCCCAGACAGGGTCTTAGTCCAAGACGTTGTCTCTGGCCTTCCCCCCTCTCCCCACTCCGTCAATATCTTAGGTCCCGCTCCCCAGTGTTTCTGTTCGTGTCCTGGGCTCACCCCCTCAATGTTCCAAATCTATCTGTTCTAGGCCTCTCCTTTATTTTAGGCCCCCGCCCGTGCAGATTCTACTTTTGTTTGAGATGTTGTGGAAATTCCCCAGTTTCTTTCTAGATCTCAGTCCTATAAATACTTAACCTCTTTTCTATGCCCCTCCCCTACAGGGTTTGCCTCTTCTGTTGCAAGGCCCTATCCTTCTATAGTCCAACCCAGCCCTTCAGAACCCTGGCTGTTCCAAACTGGTGCTATAGTGAAAGGAGCTCTAGTTCTGGTGAATTCAAACTCTGCCTTTGACAACATCTGGGTGTGACCTTAGGCTGGTCACTTAACCTAAACTCAGTTTGAGTTGGGCCTCAGTTTCCTTACTTATAAAATGAGAGGATTAAACTGTTGAGGACCTTATTCTAGCCCTACCTTTTATACTCTGCTTCAAAATTGCCTTCAACCCATTCTAGGCTGTGCTTTGTCTCAGTCTTTGTTCTTTGCCTGGGCTCTTCCACAGAAACAAACTCTTCCCTGCCCCATATACTTCTAGTCTCTGGTGAGATCTAGGATTTCCCCATGCCCAGTCCATCTACCCTACCCTTACCTTTTGTCTAAGTATCTATTCTAAGGGCAGAAGAGTAATAAGGGTTCTGCAATAGGGGTTAAGTGACTTGCCCAAGGTCACATAGTTAGGAAGGGTCTGAGGCCAAATTTGAATCCAGGACCCCAATTCCAGGCCTGGTGCCACCTCTGTTCCATCTTTTCTATAACTGGAAATAGGCCCTAATCGAGAACTAGTCCTTATCTCCAACTCTGACTCCATTTTTTTTTTAAACCCTTACCTTCCATCTTGGAGTCAATACTGTGTATTGGCTCCAAGGCAGAAGAGTGGTAAGGGTAGGCAATGGAGGTCAAGTGATTTGCCCAGGGTCACACAGCTGGGAAGTGTTTGAGGCCAGATTTGAACCCAGGACCTCCCGTCTCTAGGTCTGGCTCTCAATCCACTGAGCTACCCAGCTGCCCCCCCCCACTCCATTTCTAAGGAAAAGGGGGAAAAAAAAGCAGCAGCATTTGTTAAATCTGATGTGCCAGGTACTGTGCTAAATATCTTGTTTGATTTTCCAAGGCAGCTCATATAGAAATGGACTCCCAGGTGGCATATTGACTTAGAAAACCACATTATATCGATATCTTTACTTTGTGAAACATTTCCCAATTACATTGTAATCTGTTTCAGGCTTCACCCAGGAGTTTTGCAGGCAATTTTGACAACTTTGTCCTAAGAGACTTTAGAATTTGGCAATAGTGTTACTTTTAGAATCAGAAGACCTGGGTTTGAAACCGCTTTTGTCACTAAACTACTTGGGTGACTGTGTTGATTTATTGTCTCTGTACCTTGGTTTCCTCATCTGGAAAATGAAGGAGGGGGTTGGATTAGATGACTTCCAAGATCCTTTTCATCTTTAAGTCTATGATTTAGTGTGACCCATCCCCTCCTCCATTTATAGAGATAATGAAAACAGAGGTGTTTGGTGACTTATCCAAGATCATATAGGTAATAAGTAACAAAATTGGCTTGAAGGCAGATCCTCTGTCATCAAATCCAAGAGTGTTTCCAAAATAGTAGATTATCATTTCTTGCCTTAGTCCAGCCTTCCCCCTAACTCCACTCCACCAACTCCAAATCTCCTGGATCCTAGCTACTTAGGCCAACCTCCAACAACCCCAGCCAGTCTATGGCAACTATGGAATGGCATCAGGTCAATGTGAGCAGACTGAGCCAATCAATATTGTCCTTCTCAGCCCACCTTTCTCTTTCCATTCTTCTTTTCCCCACCTGGGACAGCCTAACTTAACTCTATAGCTAGGCACTACAATGTAGCCCCTGCTTTTTATCCTCTCAGTATACTACTGGAGGTTGGGGTCTACTTTGGACCTGAAGAAGGGGTACCCAGTGACAGCAAGCATTTTCTGGCAGGGAAGCAGAGGTAGGTGGATTCAAAGTCAAGCCATCTAGCATTCGAACCCCAGACTTGCTGGGAGATTTGGCCCAGGTTCGGTTCCTACCACCTTCCCATTCTGTCAAGTGAGGGCATTGGATTTGATGGTCCCTACATTTCTCATCTAGTGCTGTTTTATGACTCCCAGCCTGACATTCTATGGGTGGTTCTAGGCCTAGTCCCCTGGATTGGAGAACGTGAAGGGAGCCTGAGGCAAGGACTAGGACTTCACTAAGGCATTTCTGAACCCAAGTTTCCTTGTTGCTGCTCCCCCTCCTCTGGGTTGGTCTGGGGACAAAAGATTGGTGGAAGGGATGAAGCAAGCAGAGATTTGGGGTTGGGGCGCAGGGGGTGAGGGGAAAGAGGGAAGTTTGAGAGTGAAAGCCCAAGGGCTGACTTTTCCATATCTGATTCATTGCCCTTAGGAGGAGAGTTCTGGGATGGGGCCTGGGGTCCAGGCATGTCCTGCACCATTGCCCTACTCGGACGTCTATGGCAGCCCCAGTCAGAGCCCAGCAACCAAACCAGAGAAGGAGCAGCTGTCTCCAGCCTTCTCAGCGGAGGGTGAGTTGGGGAAGGACCATGGATTGGCATTTAGAAATGGGCTTTTCTTTGTAATCTTCAGGCCCAGGGACCTCCTAGGGAGGACTGTTGGTTTGGTGGGGCAAGGGGTATATAAGGAACCTGTCTTCCCTCTGTAGAATGCAAGCACTCCAGCAGGACCAACACAGGAGGGGGTGTAAACAGCAGCCCCAGTGAGGAGCCACGCCTTCCAAAGCGCAGGCCCCCCTCTTCTGGTGAGGAACTACAGCCTGTGGGGTACAGGGACCAAATGAGAGGGTGATGGGCACACACGTGGAGGCCTGGTAGGGAGTTGTGAAACCAGCTTGGGGTGAGAGAGCACAAGCCATAGCATCTGCCTCCATTATTCTCCTGACACCTCTTCCTCTGGTTACCAGTGCCTGCTCATCACTAATTCCAATGTTCTTTTCTCAAACCTTGTTCTCCTTGACTTATCTGCAGTATTTAACACCGTTGACCATAACTTTGCTTGTCTGACCGCTACTCATTGTGGGGCTTTGCTGGCTGCTCCTTCTTGGAGATGCAAAGCTACCTCTCATAGGTTAAATTGTCACTTCTCTGCAGGTGACACCCCCAACTAATATCTGTATTGCTACAGTCCATATCAAGCTTCTGGTCCACATTTCCAAGATCTTGGTCCACTAAGGGCCTAGGCTCATCTACCAGCTCTGTTCCTTCCTAGCTAGCTATGTGACCATATGCTGATCTCTTACTTCTCTGCGTCTTAATTTCCTCCTCTAAAATGAGAAAGTTGGTGGGCAGCTGGGTGGCTCAATGGTTTGAGAACCAGGCCCAGAGATGGCAGATCCTGGGTTCAGAATTGGCCTCAGACACTTCCTAGCCCTTATGACCCTGGACAAGTCATTTAATCCCAATTTCTAACCCTTACTGCTCTCTTTTGCCTTGGAACCAATACACAGTAAGGAAATGAGGGGCTTGGACTAGATGCTAAGGTCTCTTCTTGTTCCAAATCCTAGAATTCATTTAGGTATTGCTTTGGCAGCTCAAACTCACAGTGTCTGTGACTGAACTTTTGGTCATTTCCCCCCCAGAGCTGTTCCATCATCTGAGAGACAGCAGCATCTCTGTCCTCTCTGATTATCCTCAACCCCTTCTGTCCTTCCACTTAGGGGGTCCTGACCTTTTCGTTGTAATCCCTCTTGCAAATGGCCTTTTTTCATTCCAATTGCTTTTCCCTAAGAAAAAGCACTTACCTCTCTTCAGGAGTCTCCTAACTTGTTTTCCAGCCTTGAGTGACCAAGCTCATGCTAGTGTGGGAGGGTGGAGAAAGGAATCTTTCTAAAGCCCAGCCCTGATCAGACCATACTCAGAACTAGTGATTACCTTAGAGGACATCTAGTTCCCAAAGCCAGGCCAGGAGTCTCATGACCAGTTATTTCTGCTACCCATCCTTTGCTCAGATGCAAGCCTGTAGGTAGCCTGCCTGGCCCAACAGAAAGAGCCTTGGACTGGGTGGGAGTCTGGGTTCTAGTTTCAGGTCTGCCATTTTCCTGATGTGTACAAACAAGTAGACAAATGACTTCTCTTCCTGAGCCTCACTTTCCTTCCGTGGAGGGGGATAGGTGAAGTGAAGCAAGTGTAGAGGGGGCAGTTGAGTGGCCTGAGTGCTCTGCTCCCCTCCAGCTCTGGCCTGTTAGCTGCCCATCTTATCCCCTGGGCACTCCCATTGGGCAGCTGGGCAGAGGGGGTGGGGGATGTGAAAGAATGTCATTAGGAGGAGTGGAGAAAAGCAGCTCTGCCTGAGTGTCTGCCTTTCTAATAATGAATTGAGTCAGGGGGAGGGAGCAGCTGTGTGCCCAGAGAGGTCTCTACATGCCATCTTTGGCACCCGTGCCATTGGTTCACCATCACTGGGCTAGGCAATGAGCATTAAGTGACTTGCCCAGGGTCACGCACCTAGGACATATCTGAGACCAGGTTTGAAATTAGGATCTCCCACCTGTAGGCCTGGCTCTCCATTCACTGAGCCACCTAGCAGCCCCTACTTCCAGTTCTCATGTTGTAGAAAATTCTGTTTCCAGTGATCAGGCAGTCCATCTCAAAGATGGGCTCATCACTGGATAACTAACTGTTAATAAGTCATAGACTCAGCCTTCTTAAAAGGTCCTCCCCCTCTGGTCTTAGTACTTCCTTCTGGAGCGGAGAATGAGATTCCAGCCTTCTTCACAGTAATGGCAGTTTGAGGGCCAACATCATTTACTCCCTAAAGGTTCTCTTTTCCAGATTAGATAACCTCAGTTTGACTAATCTTCCCATGACATAATTTTAAGTCCTTTCTCTAGTCTAGCCACTCACTGTCCCATTACCTTCTTGCCCCAAACCCTTTGGTAGAATCTAAACTTCTGGACCAACATCTTTCTTCAGGCCAGAGTTGTCATTTATTCATTTTCAGTTGTGTCCAACTGTTTGTGACCCCTTTGGGGTTTTCTTGGCAGAGATACTGGAGCACTTTGCCATTTCCTCCTCCAGCTCATTTTCCAGATGAGGAAACTGAGGCCAACAGGATGAAGTGAATTGCCCAGGGCCACATAGGCTGGATTTGAACTGAGGATGATGAGTCTCTTTCAGGTCCAGTGCATTATCCCCTGCTCCTCCTAGCTGTCCCCCAGACAGAGAGGCCACATACTTTCCTTTGCACCTCTGTTCCCAGCCTCTTCTTGGCCTGGAATGCCCACCCTCACTCCTTCCCACCATCTCGATTCCTGTGTCCTTCAAGGCCTTTCATTCAGATCATGAGATTGCTTCTCTGTGGTCTCTAGTCCATTCTGCCAGGCACCTGCTCTTGCAGATAGAGAAGTTTGTGGCTCTCCTCCTCACCCCACAGAAGAGAGAAGAGAGAACAGTGTGAGGAAGACCTGGGCTCAAATCCATTTATTGTGACCTGTTGCAGGCCATTCCGTCTCCAGAGCCTGTACAGCAGGGGTCAGCAACCTTTTTGGCCGTGAGAGCCATAAACGCCACATTTTTTAAAATGTAATTTCGTGAGAGCCGTACAGTGCTCACAGTGCCGCTCCTGTAACAGTGCCTGAAAAAAAATGGACTTTATGGCTCCTGCAGAAAGAGCCATATGTTGCCGACCCCTGCTGTAGAGCCTCACCTGCTCGAGGCTTCGGTGAGATGATGCAGGTCATTCAGCTGGGAGCTCCTTGGAGGCCAGGCCCGGATCCTCCTGAGAGCTTGGCATGTGTGGGTCATGCTGGGGGTCCTCTGCAGTCTAGGGCCTGGCTCGGCGTGGGGAAGTGTGACCACTGCCCGCTTTGTGCCCTAGGGCGACAGTTCCCTTGCTCCAGCTATGGTTGCCGCCTGGCCTTCCCCAACCCTGGGGAACTGGCTCAGCACCTGCACAGTCACTTGCAGCCCACACAGTCCATGGAAGGTAAGCCTGGGGATCAGGGGATGGGGTGGGACTTCCTTCCCAGAATCCTCTCTGCCCTGACGGGGGTGTCCCCTCATGGGGATTCCTAGTCTTGGCTCCCAGTGGGAATGGTTCAGAAGCCTCTCCCTGGAGAGCCAGGAGTGGGACAGAAGGCTAGATTTGGAGTCAAGAGGACCTGGATTCCAGTCCTGGTTCTGTCACCGTCTGGCCTGGGGCAAGCCACCCGCTTGCCAGTTTGTGAACTGATGTCAGGAGGCCTTCTGCTTCTGGAGCTGGGATGTTGGGGCATGCGGGCGGCCCCCAGTGCCACAGCCTCGGGCCCTGTTCCTCCACAGGGAAACTCTTCTACTGCTCCACGGCCAGCTGCGCAGAGAGCTTCCCCAGCATGCAGGAGCTGATGGTCCACACCAAGCTGCACTATAAGCCCAATCGATACTTCAAGTGAGGTCTCTCCCCTCCCCCACTGTCCCTCTGGGCTCTGGGTGGTGGCCTTGGCCCATGTGCTCCAACTCTGGCCGGGCTGTTCCTGCCACCCCCTCAGCCAGCCTCTGTCTCCCCCACCCCAGGTGTGAAAATTGCCTTCTCCGCTTCCGGACGCACCGCTCCCTCTTCAAGCACCTCCATGTCTGCTCCGACCAGTCCCACAGCCCAGCCCCGGCCCCCCAGCCCCCTGCCCTGGAGAAGGAGCTGCCTGATGCTCAGAGACCGGCCGGCCCCAGCCCTGACAAGGCCCCGCTGCTCACGCCGCTGACCCTGCAGCCGGATCCTCTTCCCCGGGGCCCATTCCCACTGCTGGAGGCCTCACTCTACAGCTCTGCCGCTCTGCCCTCCTACTCTGGCCAGGCCTCGGGCTCTGTGCCACCCCCCTTCCTACCCTACCTTGGTCCCTCTCCCTATGGGCTGGCCCCTGGCTCTGGTCCCCAGCGCCTCCGTCCCTTCTTGCCTGCCCAGGCCCAGGGTCTCCCTAGCTCTGGTCCTGGCTCCAGCTCCAACACTAATGCCGCTGTTTGGAAAAAAAATCAGGGTGAGCACAGGGTCCAGAGTCAGCCCTTATGTCCAAGCAGGGGTCCCCCAAGTCATTGCTGTGTATGTTCTCTCCAAGCAGGGACCAGAAGAGGGAGAGGTAGGTAGCAGGTGAGACCATGAGACAACCCTCTCCTGATTCCTTCCTTCCTCCTCCTGCAGGTTCCAGCAATAGCCCCAGAAGGCCTCCGGGGAGCTCTGAAGGACCTTCAGGTCAGTGGCATCCTGGGGGGAAGGGGACACCCTGAGATCTAGGCCCTGTCATTCAGAGAGCCCCAAGTCTGGTAGAGTCCAGATTGCTCAACTTTCCTCAGGAAGGTGACCCAAGTTAGGACTTAAACTTACCCAAGTGCAGCCCAGGATTGTGTAAGCCCCCTCTGAAGACCTCCTCCTTCCTTGCCAGGCCACTCTTCTACCAGCCGAATCGTATGGGAGCACACCAGGGGCCGCTACACCTGCATGCAGTGCCCCTTCTCCACTGCCTCCAGGCCAGCCATGACCCTTCACTTGGAGGATCATCGCAAGACTCCGCCCCCTGCACCACCCCCACAGCCACCATCACCCTCCACACCCCCTCAGCTAGAGGCTCAGGGGGGTACAGTCTGGCCACTGGAACCTAGTCCAGGATCATCAAGCGGGCCTCCTTTACTCACAACTCAGTCACCCAGGGCCCAGGGCCCCTCAGGCTCAGGGGAGGACTGGGATTTCTAGGGCTGCCTCCCCCCCCCAACAAGGCACCCCCTGAGGTATGGAGCCACTGGCTGCCAGGCAGACTTTGCAGGTGGCTACAGAGACGGTCCACTCTCAGAGGCCCAGGCCCTGGTGACTGCAGGGGGTAGGGAGGTAGAAAACTATTTTTATAAATAACTTAAATGTTGCATTGGAACTCTGGGTCCAGTTGACCTGGCATGGCCCAGGCTCAGCTGGGGTGAGGATAATAAAACAGTTGTATAGGAAGAATTGGCCTGTCTAAGGATATGGGGGTCCAAGAGTCATTGGGGTGGGGCCTGGGGCCCTTGTAGTCAACAGTGGATAACTCAGGGCCCGCTCCCTCCCAACCCAATCACTATTTGCACTAGACAAAATAAAAAAACTCCAGTTTTTATTTATTTAAAAAGACCAATAAGAGGGAAGAGGGAGGGGGCTGCAAGGTTTATCCTGAGAAAGTGCCAGAGCCCCTGCCCCTTCGGGGCCCAGGCAGGGCATGGGACATGGTTTTCTTGGAAACAAAGATTTAGAAAGAATTCCAACAAATTGTTGCACAAAACACCCCTGAAAACGGAGAGAACCTTTGGTCACCAAATCCCCTGGCCAAGCAGTGCCTGTTGAGCCCCTTCTGGAAGAGAACAGACCCCAGAGCCAGCAGTGCCCAGGGCTGGGGGAGCAAAGGGCAAGGGCAAGCTGGCAGAGTCCATCCACAAGCCACTGCTCACTCCCTGACAGCAGGGCAGGGCAGCTGGCTCAGTCCTCCTCGTCATCCTCACTGTCCTCACCCTCATCATCTGTGGCTCGCTTCCTTTTCTCTCCATGCTGGGGTTCTGAAGCCAGAGAAGTCAGGGTCAGTGGAGTAAGGAAGAGAAAGACCCCAGAGAAGAGGGACCAGCACAAGTGTCCAGAGGCCCCCAGGCCAACCAGCAACCTCCCACCAAAGGTTCTAGAATTCAGAGTAAATTCATCAGGGTTGGGGCTGGAATGAAGAACAATGCAGGAAGGGCCAGGCCTGGTCAGTGGGCATGGGCAAGGGGTGTGGTTGACTAGAGCTGCCCCACCCAGGGCTACTGGAATTTTTAGCTCCCTCTCAGGAACCAAGCCCGTGGCAACTTATGGGGGGGAAAGACAAAGCCACCATTTCTGGGCCCTTCACTTGTTCCCTATTAGGGGATAGAATCTAGAATGTGGTTCCAGAGGATTGAGACTCACCTTCTCCCTCCTCTTCTTCATCTTCTTCCCCATCATCATCTTCATCTTCCTCATTCTCCTGAAGGGTTGGGTAAGATAGGGAAGATTGAATTTAAGAACAAGGGGAGCTAGCCTGACACCCTCATCATGGTACAAATGAGGAAATCAAAGACCTTAGAGGAGTAGAGACTGGCCAATGGTTACAAAGGAAAGAAGGGACAGAAAGAGAATTCAAACCCAAGTCTTCAGATTTCTCCTCCACCCCCATCAGGAACCCTCTTGATGGAAGTGAAATCTAGTGGAATGAACCTTAGATTGGGAACGGCCTTTGACTAAAAACCATGACCAATCCCAGACTTGATGCTCACCTTCTCTCTTAGGTTATAGCATCTCTGATGGGGGAGGACATAAGCTCTGTACTCTGATCTTCTCAGGGGAAAAAAGACAACAAAGGGTCAACTTGTTCCTTACCTCATCCTCTATGCCATCTTCCTCCTCCTCCTCTTCTTCCTCTTCATCCTCCTCCTCCTCTCCATCAACATCTTCATCCTCATCTTCATCCTCATCATCCTCGTCATCCTCATCATCAATGACATCCTCATCAAGCTCCTCTTCTTCTTCCTCCTCCTCCTCCTCCTCTTCACCTATCACTAACAATAAAAAGTTCATGACCAAATAACCCAGGCCCAAGAGTTTGCCCAACTTGGGCTTCCTGCCCCAAACAGGTGAACATGGCTTATTGCTGTGCCTTGATTTCCTCATTTATGCAGTGGGGAGGTCCATCCTCACTGACAGCAAAGACCAGAATAGTTCCACTTGAATTTGGGAGTTCACCTCAAGATGGAAGAAAGCCAACTCTTGACAGACCCTCACCTTCCCCATTCTCCCCGCAAACACTATCCAGGCCTTCCCTATCAGCCTCAGGGTCAGAGTCTGGAGCTTCTTTGTCATCGGCACTGTAGCCATCGAGGTAGGTGAGCTGGGGCAAGAGGTCAAATACGCTCTCCCGGTAGCTCATCAACATGGTTACATCGCAGTTAAAAAGGTCCAGGCTCTTGAGGTTAGGCAGTTTTTTCTACAAGAAACAAGGAGAAAATGTCAGAACCCAAGCCTTGATCTCATCCCACCCTGGCCCCAATGCTATTTGAGAATCTTGTCCTATCTCCATCTTTGCCAAGGGTACCCGAGAGTCTGGAACATCCCAGGAAAACTATGCTACCTCTGCAAGGCAGGCAAAGAGGTCCTCAAAGGTACTCAGAAAATGGAATGAATAAATTGGGGTAGAGAAAGGACTAGATTATATTTACCATTCAGTTGGGGAAAAAAAAAACACTTTAGCCCCATACTATGTGTGTAATAAGCAACCCACCCTGGGGAAGTCCAAATTTAGATAAGGAACAGTCTCTGCCCTCAGAAAGCACAATCTATTAAGGGTTCAAGTCCAGGCAGCCTCACCAGGGGCTCCAGTGTGTTGATGTCCTTGATTTTGTTCCTACTGAGGTTTAACTGGGCCAGACTGGGTGTTCGCTCCGCCAGGACCTCCAGGCCTCCAGAGATGTGGTTATCACTGAGGTCCAACTGTAGGGCCCAGGCAGAAAAGGGTAGGGAGAGTCAGGGGCCCAGGCCTCAGCCAGACATTCATCTGTATTCCCTGGCTCCCCCTCCAACCCCTGCTCCCATGCTTAAGGGCTTCCCAATGGCTGCCAGCTCCAACCCCCAAGTTCTCTCCACCCTATCACCTTTCGCAGCCGGGAAAGCTTGGGAAGGTTGGCCAAAGACACAAGGCTGATGTTGATCATGCTGAGAAACTCAAGGTTTTCAAATTCTGAAGACAGGCCCCCAATCTTGCCATCATCTGAGGAGCAGTTATCCAAGACCAGATCCTTCACCTGGGGGCGGGCAACAAGGGCTCGCTGGGTTACCTCTCAAATGGCCAGTCTGGGCCTCACCCCCCACCCCGCACAGTCCGGGGGCAATCCCACTTCTGCTCCCCACTGGGCCCCATGACCACCGCCGCCCCCCCTCTCCCGAACTGCCAGTATAACTTGACTTGACACTCCCTTAATGATCCCCCAAGCAGCCCAGCTCTTGTCACCCCAGGCCCTGGCTCGGCCCATCCTTCCCTTAGGTCATTCTGGGCTCCAGTCCACACATCCTGGCTCAGCTTAGTCCCTGTGACTCCAGAGAAACCAGGCCCTTTAGGCCCCTGGAAGGAGAGGGGACCCTAAAGCCTAACTTTCTCTTCTCTAAAGGAGGGAATCCTTCCGCTTCAAGCTTTGGACCCTGAACCCGAGCCCGCTTGTTCCGAAGCCCAAAGGCTCAGAATTTCTACACGGAAAGCCTGGGGGTGGGGAGGCGGCAAGCTTTACTGGAGGAAAAACTGAATATGGCTCCTTCCTCGGCTCTTCCGAGCTACCCTCGTCCCAGCCGCAGTCCTTCCGACTCTGGGACCCTCCACCTTCCCTCCTACCTGCGAGCCAGGGCCCACGTGCAGCGTCCTTCCGCTGAAAGGGCTCAGTGCTGCCTGCGGGCAGCCCCAGCGGGGTCCTGGCGCCATCCCCGACCTCCTAGATCCGCTCGGGCCCGCACGGACCGGTCCTTAAAGCCTGTATTCCCAAACTCCGGTCCCGACCAAGGCTTTCTAACCCCACATCCTGGCTCTGGACTTCCTAGTACGTAACTCGGGCCCTCAGCACCAAAGCCCGGGATCTCCTAGCGCACTCCAGACCCCACGCCTTCAACCCCAAAGCCCGAATTCTCCTGGGACACTCCGGACCCCGAGCCATGATCCCTAAAGCCCGGGGTCTCCTTAGAGCACTCCGGACCCCGGGCCCGCTGGGCCTTCAATGGCAAAAACCGGGCTCTCCAAGCGCACGTCCGGGTCGGCCTCCTTCCCAGGCCCCACATCTCGATCCCGCGCACGCAAAGCCCACATTCCCGGCCTCCAGGGGTCCATGTGCCGGGCCCTAAAGGCCACGTCCCCGGATCTCGGCACCCGCACTCCCCGGCCTCCCCTCCCGGGCCTTCGGCGCCAGCACCGCCGGTCTCCGTGAGGGGCCTTGGAGGCCACGTCTTCGGATTCCGGCGCCCCAGGCCCGGGCTCTAGTCCGAGCCGGCCAGCTTGCCCTGGCTGCGGCCCCCGCGCGGCTGCCCACGTGCGGCGCCCCCAACCCCGGGCCCACGTGCTCCGGCCCGCGCGGGCCTCACCTCCCCCGGCTTCCTGTTCCGCAGCTCCAGCGTAAGCCGCTTCTTGATGTCCATGGCCGCGCAGCCCGAGCCCAGCCCAGCCAGGGAGCCCCGAGAGCCCCGAGAGCCGCCGCCGCCGGGGAGACCGCCAGGAAGGCGCCAAAGGCACACAAAGGGGCGGGGGGAGGAGATCGCGCCCCCGAGGTCCCCGGAGCGCGCTCCCGGGCGGCCCAGACTATCCCCAGCACGCCCTCTGTCGGCCCCAGAGCGCTAAAATCCACCCCCCACCGCGTGGCCCCGCCTTTTGAAGCGCGCGGTCCCTCCCCCACAGCGCTAGTGCCGGTGGCCCGAGGGTGACCCCAGAGCGCCCTCTGCCGGCCCCACAGAGTAGCCCCGCCTATGCCGGCGCACGTTCCCGTCTCCACGGCGCCCTCTTTCGCCTGGGAGCATCAATACCCAGCCCCGCTCGGTCGCGAAGCCCCGCCTGTCAGCGCGTGACTCCGCCAATCCTAGCGCGCCTCGCCCCGTGGCTCCTCCTGCCGACCGTGGAGTGTCCCCACGTTTTCTGCCGCGACTTAACCCCTAGGAGGCTGAGCCTAGAAAGCTTCCCTCTCTTTCTGGCCTGCTGGGGCAGGAAACTGGCCTCCACACGCCCCCTGCTGGCCGAGAAACGCAGCCCCTCTGTCACCAAGACGCCCCCTGCCGGCGGAGCCTGGAGCCCCATTCTGCTCTCCCACCCCAATTCCGAAGAGGTTCCTGCAGCCCTGTCCAGCCCAGCTTGTCCCTAAGGGCCTTTTCGGACCGGGTCCTCATGCCTGGGACGGAGAAGGAAAAGCAGGGTCTGGGGCTCAACCCCGCAGCCGCGCCGTTTCCCCACCTTGTACCCCAAGACCCAATACCCCTGGGCTCCCTTGGGGCAGTGGGTTATTAGACAGGCAGAGACTGGCAAGAGAACCTGCCTTCCTGGACTCTTTCATTCCCTGGTGAAGAAACCTCTGCTATCCATGCAAGCCTTACGCCTGAAATGCCTTGTTCAGCGTCACATTGCCGATATGTAGCTGTCAACATGGAAGCTAGAACCCAGGTCTTCTTGGCTTTGAGACCAACCCTCTCCCCCTCTTCTCCAGCAGCCTTCCCCAGCCACTGCTGTCCTTATGCCTAGCTTTCTTTCTTAACTCTTACTTTCAGTCTTAGTAACAAGGGCTAGGCAAATGATGTTAAGTGACTGGCCCAGGGTCACACAGCTAGGAAGTATCTGAGCTAACATTTGAACTCGGGTCCTCTCCATTCCAGGCCTGATGCTTTTAACACTGTGCCACTTAGCGCATTTCCCTGTTGGAATGTAAGCCCCTTGAAAAGTAGGAATCATCTTGGTTTCTTGTATTATTTCCCTAGCACTTAACACACTGCCTGGCATATAATAGATGCTTAATATATTCCCTTTCAGGGCAGCTGGGGATAGAGAGCCTGGCCTAGAGGTGGGAAGTCCTGGGTTCAAATATGACCTCAGACACTTGCTAGCTGTGTGGCCTTGGGCAAGTCACTTAATCTCCATTGTCTGTCTCTGACCACTCTTCTGCCTTAGAAAACACAGTATGGATTCTAAGACAGAAGATAAGGTTGGGGGTTTTTTTTGTTTGTTTGTTTTGTTTTGTTTTAAATGCTCTATCCATTGTTTTAGATATTCCTACCTATCTGTTATCATTTGTTGCTTTTTAGAGTATCCTGATTCTTTGGCAGGTAGGTCGTCCAGTGGATAGAATGCTAGACCTGAAGTCAGGAAGACCTTAGTTCAAATGCTGCCTTAGAGAATTGTTACCTAGGTGACCTTGGGACATCAGTTTTTTTTTAACCCTTAATTTCTGTGTATTGGTTCCTACCTGGAAGAGTGGTAAGGGTGGGCAATAGGGGTCAAGTGACTTGCCCAGGATCACATAGCTGGGAAGTGTCTGAGGCTGGATTTGAACCTAGGACCTCCTGTCTCTAGGCCTGACTCTCAATCCACTGAGCTACCCAGCTGCCCCGCCTAGGTGACCTTGGGCAAGTCACTTAATATCTCTTTTCTCATCTAAAATGGGTACGATGATAGCACCTATCTCTTAGGGTTGCTGTGAAGATCAACTGAAACAATATTTATAAAGCCATTGTTGGGATTATTGATGGAACCTAGAGAAACGAAGAGGTAGATGTCGGTGGTCTTCCTACCTCCAAGACCATCATGACTAGCCATTGCACTCCTCTGCTTCTTCGTGCCACTCTCCCTCTTCAGGTACGGTCCTCTTTCTCTCTTCTCTCCAGGCTCCTGTCCTATGTTCCATGACCAAGTGAGGATGGAGATCTCTTGGTGGTAGAAGTCTCCCTCATGACCATTCATGGTTGGACAAGGGGTTGATCAGTAATCAGTCAATGAGTATTTTTAAAGTCCTCAGTATGTGCCAAGCCTTGTGCTGAGTGAGTTCTGTGGAAACAACAAAAAAAAGTTTATATTCTATCAAAGGAAGTAACCTGTGAGTACATACACACCCAGGTATATATGCATGTGTGTACGTATATATGAAATAAAATAATACAAGGTGCTTTCCAGGGTGGAAGGAGGAAGGAGAGACAAAGGCATGAGGGAAACTGGAGGGATCAGGAAAGGCTTTCTGTGGGAAATGGTGTCTGAGCTGGGATAAGAAAATTAGGCATGCTAAGAGGCAGACCCCAGAGGAAGAGGACGGAAGGCCATAGGGGATTGCTAGTTCAAAGGCATGGAGATGAGAGATGTCTTATGGGGGAGGAAGAGCAAAAAGGTCCAACAGGCACGAGAGCAATGTCTATTCAATCAAGAAAGCTTTGTCAAAGTCTGGTTGTAAAGGACTTTAATTTGGGTCCATTGTAAAGCATTGGTTTCTCCCTGATAATCCTGTCTAGAACCCCTCATTTTCTTTGTTGTCCTTGTAAAGCCAATCAACTCTGCTCCCTGTCCTCAGTCCCCTAAACGGTACATAAGTCCCCCAAATTCTGTCAGCTGATTGGTGTTCCCAGGGGTCTGCAGCCAGGATAGCCAGAGTCTCAGGCTCTGTGTGGGTTTGTGGCGTACAAGCTCATGTGGTTTTTCTGACTATTTAATAGTTCTGTGTTTTTTCCAGCTCAACACCCTTAAAAGCTGTATTTTAATTTACTTGCTGAGATAATAGTGGCTCCAAACCCCTTGAATTTCCCTAGGAACATCTCTGTCTCCTCCAATGCCCCTGAACCCTGACAGTTTCCTGGGGAAGCCTCTGAAGGGTCAACAGAGTATAGGGCTGGGAATCAAGAGATTCCATTCTACTTCCAGCTCTGTTGCACTGGACAAATGCCTTCCCCTCTCTGGACCTCAGTTTCCTTATTAGGAACATTGGGGCCAATGGCCTTCTGGGTCTGAAATTTTAACATTTTATGACCCCATTGCCAAGAATCTAGGGGGCCACTGTGAGGAATGAGCATGATCTTAGTTGAGTCAGATCTCCTCAGTCAGGGACTGGTCATGGGTTGGCAGGTCCAACATTCAAACACAGAAGGAAGTCTTTGGTAGGTGATTTGGGGTGATTTGGCTAGACGCTAGAGCTTCTTCTAGGACTAGAAACTCAAGGACTCATTCCCTCCTCTAGTGTTTGGAGGATTCAGTTCCTGCTCTCCCAGAGACAGGAGAGTTTAGGTTAGGCTCAATAAACCCTTAGCCTTGGTCCCAGGCCCATTTCTCCTGGAGCCCAGCAATACACTTCAATCTCCCTCTGCTAGGCGGCAACATAGTACACAGAGGAATGGACCTGGAGTCAAGAAGACCCGAGTTCAAATGCAGCTTCAGACATTTACTAACTGTGGGACCCTGAGCAGGTCACAGTTTTCTCAGCTTTAAAATGGGGAAAATAACCAATGTCTCCTACCATACTCTAGGATAAAGTAAAAAGTGGATGTTTGATCTAGAAATAAAGGGTGATGCCATAGGCAAATCAGAGAAATATGGAAAAGTTTACCTATCAGACTTATGGACAAGGGAAGAATTTATGACCAAACAAGACATAGAGAACATTACAAAAATTAAATAGATAATTTTGATTACATTAAATTAAATTACATTACATTTGATTACATTAAATTAAAACTGTTTTGCAAATGCAAAACCAAGATTAGAAGGAAAACAGGAAATTTGGAAAAAATATTTTATAGCAAGTGTCTCCAACACTTTTGAGTCTCAAATTCTCACCCTCTTACCTCTCTCACTGGAGCTGGGAAGCCATCTGATGCAGATTTTACACGTATAATAATCATGTAAAGCATTTCCCCATATTAATCCTTTTGTGGAAGGAAACTTGAGCAAAAAAAAATTAAGATAATATGGAAATAGGTCTTGATCAATGACTTGTAAAACCCAGGGGAATTACTTGCTGGCTGATGGGGGCAGGGGGAAGAAAGGGAGAGAAAGAACATAAATCATGTAACCATGGAAAAATATTCTAAATCAATTAATTAAATAAACATTTTCAATAAAAAAATTAAAAATTAAAAAAAATTAAGAAAGTGAAAAAAGTTAGCTTTGGTCCGGATTCAGTTCTTTCTCTGGAAGGAGATGGCATTTTTTTTTATCATGATTTCTTTGACATTCTTTTGGACCACTGTATTGCTAGGGTTAGCCAAGTTATTCACAGTTTTTGTGAGTATTCTTGTCACTGTGTACAATGTTCTCCTGGTTCTGCTTATTTCACTGTGCTTCAGTTCTTATAAATCTTTCCAGGTTTTTCTGAGCTCCTCCTGCTTGACATTTCCTACAGCACAAAAGTATTCCATTACAATCATATACTATAACTTAGTCATTCTCCAATTCTTTGCTCCCACAAAAAAAGCTGCTTTAAATATTTTTGTACATATAGGTCCTTCCCCCTCCCCCCCCTTTTTTTTTTATCTCTTTGGAATACAAACCTAGTAAGAGTATTGCTGGGTCAAAGGGAATATACTGTTTTTTAAAAGCCTTTTGGGCATAGATGCAAATTGCTCTCCAGAATGGTTGAACCAGTTCACAACTCCCTCAACAGTGCATAAAAATATAAACAGGAAAGAGAAATCAAGGCATTCAATAAGATTAAACTTCCTACATCCCTATATGTTTATATTTTTATGCTTCTTTTGAGTCTTGTATTTGAGAGTCAAATTTTCCATTCAGTTCTGGTATTTTCATCAGAAATATTACAAAGTCCTCTATTTCATCAAATATCATTTTTTTCCCCTTGAAGGATTATGCTCAGCTTTGATTCTTGGAACACTGCATATTCTTTGATCCTGTAATACCACTACTGGGTCTGTATACCAAAAAGATCATAAAAAAGAGGAAAGGACCTACTTGCACAAAAATACTTATAGCAGTTCTTTTTGTGATGGCAAAGAATTTGGAAATTGAGGGCATGCCCATCAATTGGGGAATGGCTGAACAAACTGGGGCACATGTTGGTGACATAATACTATTGTGCTATAAGAAATGATAAGCAGGATGATTTAATGATGCAGAGCAAAATAAGCAGAACCAGGAGAACATTATACACAGTAACAGCAATATTGTGGAATGATCAACAGGGAAAGACCTAACTACTTTCAGCAATGTAATGATCTGGGACAATTCTGAAAGACTTATGACAAAAAGTGCTATCCACCTTCAGAGAAAGAACTGTTGAATCTGAAGGATTAAAGAATTCTTCAGAAGAATCTGAAGAAGTTTCAGCTGAAACTGAAAGAATCAGAGGCAGATCAAAGCATACTATCTTTCATTTTATTTACAGTTTTATTTTGGGGTTTGGGTTTTGTAAGAGTATTATCTTTCAACAGTGACCAATATGGAAGTATGTTTTGCATGATAATTTATGTTTAATCCACATCAAATTGCCTACCATTTCCTACAGGGAAGGGAAGGGAAGGAGGGAGACAATTTGGATCTTATAATTTTGGAAAACTTATGTTAAAAATTATTATTACATGTAATTGGGAAAAGAAAATATCTCTGAATAAAAAAAAAATCCTGGTTGAAATCCTAGCTCTTTGCTCCCTGGAATATCACATTCTTGACTATGGATTCATGATACCTGAATTATTTCCTTTTGGCTGTTTGCAATTTTTTCTCCTTAACCTTCAAGTCCTGGAATTTGGCTATAATATTCCTGGGAGTTATCCTTTTGAGATCTCTTTCAAGAGGTGATTGATGGATTCTTTCAATTTCTATTTTACTCTCTGTTCCAAGCACTGTTCCAAGCTTCAAGTTCTTTGTGTAACTGTCTTCAGAACTAGCTGTGGGAATCTATCTGCTTTCAGTTCTTCCAGGGTAGTATGATGTAAGGTGAGGTAAGTTTAATACTCTCTTGGCCTATCTGGGAGCATTCTTTTTTTTTTTTTTTTTTCCCCGCCTTGGAACTATGATAGGGACCCCTGCTCTCCTGTGGCCACACGCATTGGTGTGTGCTAGTCCTCCTCCTCACCCTGAGACCAAGAACCAGGACTGTGACCTGGATCTGTGTATTGGTAATGCAATAAGAGTCTTGCACCCAGGACCAGCAAAGGGACTCCTGTGATCTCCTTCTGAACAATTGTCCCACTCCCCTTCCATCTGTGGCTGAGAGTGTTTCTTTTGCTGTTTGCTCATTTTCCCAGACTGTGTGTGTGTGTGTGTGTAATGGTAATTCTGAAAACTGCTTGCTGATTGTCTCCTCTGCTGCTGGCTTGCAGAGATTAGCACTGTGAGCTGTTTTGCTCTGGGGTTAGATCTTCACCACAGCAGTGCAGACTTGAAAGGGCCCAGTGCTATGGACTTCTGGGGCTCACTGCAGGCTGGTGCCAGGGCTGGGGACTTCAAGGGGTGGGTCTGAGGTACTCTTATGTTGGCGTAGCCTGCTTCCCCAGATCCCTAAGTTAGCCTATACCCAGTCTTGGAACCTACTGCAGTAGGCATGGGGGTGATTGGCCAGCATTCCTCTGTGTGCAGTTTTGCTTCCCATTCCCACTTGTCCTTTGAAAATCAACTTTCTCTGCCTGCTTTTCAAATTGTGTTCAGTGGGAAAGCCCCCTCACTTCATCTTGGTTTTTGGCTCCTGTTGCTTTGAAGTGCCCTTTAAAGATTGGTTTGGAAGGATCTTCAGAGTGATTTCAGCTTTCACTGCTACTAAGCCACCATCTTGTCCCTCTGATGGCTTCAAGTTGTTTTGGGTTGAAAAATTATTTCACTCCATCTTTTTGTGTGTTGTGCTGCTCCAGAATTCATTTTTGAGGTGTTATATCATAGTTTTTTGGAGGGTAATTTGGTAAAAGTCAGGTAAATTTGTGTACTTTCTTTTCTATCATCTTGGCTCCCCCATTTCTTTAATATTTAGAGAAATGAGCCAAATTTATAAGAATACAAAGCACTGCACAAGTGAAAAATGGTCAAACGATATGTATGAAGAGGTAATTCTCAGATAAAGAAATTAAAACTATATTTTGATACGAAAATCATATGAAAAAATTCTCCACATCACTATTGATAAGAGAAATGCAAATTAAAACAACTCTGAGATACCAACTCTCAGTTTGGTTAACATGACCAAAAAGGAAAATGATAAATGTTGGAGAGGATGTGGGAAAACTAAGACACTGATACACCATTGGTGGTACTGTGAACTGAAACAAATCATTCTGGAGAGCAATATGGAACCATGCTCAAAGGGCCAAAAACTATGCATACCCTTTGACCCAACAATAACACTACTGGATCTGTATCCAAAGAGATCAGAGATAAGGGGAAAGGATCTACCTATACCAAAATATTTTTAGTAGCTTTTTTTGTAATGGCAAAGAATTGGAAACTGAGGGGGTGTACATCATTTGGGGCACGGCTGAACAAGTTATGGTATATGATTGTAATGGAATACTCTTGTGCTATAATGATAAGCAATGATGAACAGGATGAGTTCAGAAAAACCTGGAAAGACTTATATGAACTGGTACAAAATGAAGTAAGTAGAATCAGGAGAACAATGTATACAGTAACAGAAAAATTATACGATGAAGAACTGTGAAGCAAAGCAAGTTCCCAAGATATCCACAAGGGACCTATTGTTATCCACAGCTGAAGAAGGAACTATTGTAAGTTTGATTGTAGACCACATATGCCATCTTCCATTTTATTTCCTTCATGAGTTTTTTATTGTATGTGTGATACTTATGCTCTGCATGAGCAATATGAAAATACGCATTCTGTGAAATCATTGATATAACCTATATCAGACCATTTTGCTGCCACTGGGAGAGGGGAGGAAAAGAGGGAGGAAGGGAGGAAGAAAATCTGAATTGTAAAATGTCAGAAAACAATTGTTAAGAATTGTTTCTATTTAATTGTAATGAATAACTTTTTTTAAATAGGTATATTGATAACACCTGCTATTATTATTATTGCTACCAAGATCAAATGAGATAATATTTGTAAAATACTTAGCAAAAAGTCAGTGCTATATACATGCATGTTCCCTTCCCTTTATTCCACTTTACAGAGCTAAGACTCTGGTGGTGACAACAGTGTCAACACAGCCCCAACCTCCTATAAAAGACTTCTCCTAATTCTCTTTAGTTCCTTTCTTCCTACCTTACCCATCATGCTTATTTTATATGATCATTGTGTTGTATACTGGCTGTGTATATAACCTTGTGCAAATCACTTAGCCCCTCGGCAATTGCCTAAGACTAAATTGCTCAAGTCACAGATTTGCATTGATAGAAGTAGTTTTATTACCTGGAATTTTCTACACTGATTAAATCACAGGTCCAGAGAAAATGAGGAGTATGTATATACATAAAAAATAAATTTCATACATACACTAATTTTTTAAAATTTTTTGAAAGTTTTATTTAATTAATTAATTTAGAACATTTTTCCATGGTTATAGGATTCATGTTCTATCTCTCCCATCCCTCCAGCCCCCTTCCATAGCCAACACACAATTCCCCTGGGTTTTACATGTGTCATGGATCAAGACCTATTTCCATATTATTAATATTTGCACTAGGGTGATTGTTTAGAGTCAATATCCCCATCAACCCATGTGATACAGTAGTTGTTTTTCTTCTGTTTCTGCTCCCACAGTTCTTTCTCTGGATGAGGATAGTGTTCTTTCTCTTAAGTCCCTGAGAGTTGTCCTGGATCATTGCATTGCTGCTAGTAGAGAAGTCCATTACATTGGATTGTACCACAGTGTATCAGTCTCTGTGCATACATACACTAATTTAAAAAAAAATCTACCCAATTATTTTAACAGGGTGTGACATACCTATCTGTGGATTTCAGGCTCATTGAGGGCAGGCACTACTTAATTGTATTTCTTGTACATGCACATAGAAGGTGCTTAATGAAAGCTTGGAGAAGGAAATGAATGAATTAATGTTAAGACACTGAAAGAGAAGATCAAAAGATTAGAGAATAAACAAATATAGAAAATTGAGTCAATTCCAATGAAAAAGAAAGTGGACAAACAATTCTCTTCAAAAGAATGGAAAACTTTAAACAATCATATGAAAGACTGTTCCAAATCACTTATGGTAAGAGAAATGCAATGAAAACAACTCTGAAATTTTATTGACTGGCAATTGGCAAAGATCACAAAAGACTGGAATGGTCAGTGTTGGAGAGGTTTTGGAAAGACAGGTGCCCTTATACCCTGTTGTGGATGTGTAAATTGATTAAACTATTGGGGAAAGCAATTTGAAATTGTGTTTTAAAAAAAGTAGTCACTAACCCGTTCATTCCCTTTGAACCACAGTTCCCACTGGTAGGCATAGATATATCCCCAAAAGGTCACAGGCAGAAAGAAAAGCCCCAAATGCATTCTCACATTTATAGCAGTACTTTACTATAGTATCAAAGAACTGGAAACAAAAGATCTAGTGATCGGGGAATGGATAAACCAATTGTGTTGCACAGATGGGATGGAATGTTGGTGTACTGTAAAAAATGAATTCAGAGAAGCATTGGAAAAAGTTCACTCCTGCAAAATGGAGCAGGAAAACAATACACACAATGATTGTTATGATGTATATGTAATAACAAAAATGAAACTCAGTGCTATGTTATTCTTTTACAAACCCTTACCTTCCATCTTAGAATCAATACTGCTTATTGGTTGCAAGGCAGAAGAGCAATAAGGCTAGGCAATGAAGATGAAGTGACTTGCCCAAGGTCACATAGCTAAGAAGTATCAGAGGCCAAATTTGAACTCAGAGCTTCCCATCTGGGGCTTGCCTCTCAATCAACTGAGCCACCCAGCTGCCCCTTATTGTTATGTAATTTTAAGGACAAAAGTTGGCTCAATAAATAGGTGAGAATGTGCATTTCTTCTCCCTCCCATTTTTGCAAAGATGGGAGAATTTGGGTACAGAAACTATATATATTGTCAGTCTTGATCAATGCTTCAGTTGATTTTACTAGATGGTTTTGTTTGTTGCTTTTTCAAAAGTCTTTGTAACAAGCATTGAGGATGGGGTAGGGATTTATTTGGAAATAAAGGTGATATAAAATATAAAATTTAAAAAAAGACCCATATGCATCAAAATATTCCCAATACGCTATTTGTGGTAGCAAAAAAAAAGTTTAGAAAGTCACACTTGAGGAATGACTAAGAAGACTGTGGTATATGAATGCCAGGGATTATTAGTATTATGCATATGAAGAATTAAGAAAAGAATGGGAGAGGTAGAAAAAGAAACACCATTTAAAATCACCCTAGGTAATATAAAATACTTAGGAATCTATCTACCAAAACAAACACAGGAATTATACAAAAACAACTACAAAACACTTTCCAAACAATTAAAACTAGATCTAAACAATTGGAAAAACATTGATTGCTCATGGGTAGGATGAGCTAACATAATAAAAATGACCATTCTACCCAAATTAATTTACCTATTTAGTGCCATACCTATCAAATTACTAAAAAACTTTTTTACTGAATTAGGAAAAACTATAACAAAGTTCATTTGGAATAACAAAAGATCAAGACTATCAAGGGAAATAATGAAAAAAGAGTGAAGGAAGGGGGCCTAGCAGTACCAGATATTAAGCTATACTATATAAAGCAGCAGTCATCAAAACGATATGGTACTGGCTAAGAGACAGGAGGGAGGATCAGTGGAATAGACTTAGGGTAAGTGACCTCGGCAAGACAGTGTATGATAAACCCAAAGAGCCCAACTTTTGGGACAAAAATCCACTATTTGACAAAAACTGCTGGGAAATTTGAAAAACAATATGGGAGAGATTAGGTTTGGAACAATATCTCACACCCTACACCAAGATAAATTCAGAATGGGTGAATGACTTGAATATAAAGAGGGAAACTATAAATAAGTTAAGTGAACACAGAATAGTATACTTGTCAGATCTCTGGGAAAGGAAAGATTTTAAAACCAAGCAAGAGTTAGAAAAAATTACAAAATGTAAAATAAATGATTTTGATTATATAAAACTAAAAAGCTTTTGTACAAACCAAAACAATGTAGTCAAGATCAGAAGGGAAATGACAAATTGGGAAAAAATCTTTATAACAAAAAACTCAGACAGGGGTCTAATTACTCAAATATACAAGGAGTTAAATCAATTGTATAAAAAATCAAGCCATTCCCCAATTGATAAATGGGCCAGAGACATGAATAGGCAATTTTCAGATAAAGAAATCAAAGCTATCAATAAGCACATGAGAAAGTGTTCTAAATCTCTAATAATTAGAGAAATGCAAATCAAAACAACTCTGAGGTATCGTAGAAGGGGAGAATAATGAATGTTGGAAGGGATGTGGCCAAATTGGAACACTAATGGATTGCTGGTGGAGTTGTGAACTGATCCAACCATTCTGGATAGCAATTTGGAACTATGCTCAAAGGGCTATAAAAGAATGCCTGCCCTTTGATCCAGCCATACCATTGTTGGGTTTGTACCCCAAAGAGATCATAGATAAACAGACTTGCATGAAAATATTTATAGCCGCACTTTTTGTGGTGGCAAAAAACTGGAAAATGGGTATGCCTTTTAATTGGGGAATGGCTGAACAAAATGTGGTATATGCTAGTGATGGAATACTATTGTGCTCAAAGGAATAATAAACTGGAGGAATTCCATGTGAACTGGAAAGACCTCCAGGAACTAATGCAGAGCGAAGGGAGCAGAGCCAGAAGAACATTGTACACAGAGACTGATATATTATGGTAAAATCGAATGTAATGGACTTCTGTACTAGCAGCAATGCAATGACCCAAGACAATTCTGAGGGATTTATGGAAAAGAAAGCTACCAACATTCAGAGGAAGAACTGCAGGAGAGGAAACACAGAAGAAAAACAACTGCTTGAATACATGGGTTGAGGCGGACATGATTGGGGATGTAGACCCAAAACTATCACACCAATGCAACTATCAACAATTTGGAAATAGGTCTTGATCAATGACACATGTTAAAACCAGTAGAAATGCATATCGGCCATGGGAGGGGAGGACGTCAGAGGGGGAAGGGGAAAGTAAGAGCATAAATCATGTAACCATGTTAACTTTTCTAAAAAATAAATATTAATAAATGTTAAAAAAAAGAAAAGCATGGGAAGATTTGTGTGAACTGATATAAAGTAAAATTAACAGAACCAGGGAAATATAGAGAATAACTACAGCAATATAAATGTAAAGAGAAAAAAAACCTGAATGCTATATAATTAAGATGACCAAGCTTGGCCGTGGAGAGTAGATGAGAAAATGCACCTTCCTACTTTCTTTTCCTAGTGAGGGGCTATGACTATGGAACATTGTATATACCAGTAATTCCCAAAGTGGGTGCCACTGCCCCCTGGTGGGTGCTACAGTGATCCAGAGGATGGTGGTGGCCATAGGTGTATTTATCTTTCCTATTAATTGCTATTAAAATTTTTAAAAAATTATTTTCCAGGGGGCTAAATATTTTTTTCTGGAAAGGGGGCGGTAGGCCAAAAAAGTTTGGGAACCACTGCTATATACTATCAGACTTTTTGGGTGTGAGGGGTAGTTTTGCTGAACCACTTTCCACTCCTTTTTCATTTTTATTCTTTGTTATGAGGGATAACTGGCTAGATTGAGGGGAAGGGGAATGATATATATAGAAATAAAGGTAATATAAGAACAAAAGATAGTAATATAAATTAAACTTTTTTTTAAAAATCCTTACCTTCCGTCTTGGAGTCAATACTGTGTCTTAGAATCTGTGTATTGACTCCAAGGCAGAAGAGTGGTAAGGGTAGGCAATGGGGGTCAAGTGATTTGCCCAGGGTCACACAGCTGGGAAGTGTCTGAGGCCAGATTGGAACCTAGGGCCTCCCGTCTCTAGGTCTGGCTCTCAATTCACTGAGCTACCCAGCTGCCCCCAATATAAATTAAACTAAAAAAAAAAAAAAGAATGAGGGCCAGCTGGTTGGATTGAGAGCCAGGTCTAGAGACCAGAGGTCCTAGGTTCAAATCTGATCTCAGACATTTCCTAGCTGTGTGACCCTGGGCAAGTCACTTAACCCCTAGCCCTTACTACACTTCTGCCTTGGAACCAATAAACAGTACTGATTCTAAGACAGAAGGTCAGGGTTTAAAAAAAAAAAAAAGAATGAGATGGTCAGTGGTGGATTCAGTAAGCATGGGGTGGATATCTAGAAGGTTGTACCCCACCAGCCCTTCCTTCATCCCCAAATATAATCTTTTCTTTAGATGTATCTCATAAAGAAGGAAAAGAGGAAAAGGTCACTTAGCCTCCTGTGGTCTTGGGAGACTATCCTGTAGGACTATCCAGAACTCTCTGCATTTACTCTAAATTCATTTAGTCATGCCAAGCTACAGGGTCTTATTGCTATGGACCAGTTAGTTTTCCGAGTTCTGAGGGCAGTCCAAAGTTTATTGAGTCCCAAAGATCTTTAGGTCAATGATTCAGAGGGTCTGAAGTTTAGCAGGTTCTAGGGTCTTTGGACCAAGGGTTGTTCCTTGGTCCAGTGGGTCATTAGGTCGGAAGATTCTCAGGTAGATGGGTCATTAGGTCAGAGATATACTCCTCCTTTCATTTACTCTAGAGTTCCAAATCCAACTGTTGTACGTCACACCATCTAGAGGTCAAACTTAGTATGCCTCATACTGAACTTATCCTTTATCTTCTTAAATCCTCATCACCAGCATTTGGCGTAGAACCAAGAATACATCATAAGTATTTCATAAATGTCACCTGAACTGACTTGGAGGTCAGTAGGTGCATTCATTCAGGCCATTGGGTCAGGGGATGAAGGTCAGTGGACCCTCTGGTAGATGGGTCTGAAGGTGAGACGCAAGGTTCAACAGGTCTCTCAGGTCAGTAGGGCTTCAGCCTGTCCTAGTGACTGCCAGGCCTCAAAACACTGGTCCTTCCCATCGGATAAAAGTAGAGGAACCCAGACTTGGGTTCTGCTCTGACTCTAGGACTCCCCATTAGAGGAAACCCAGAGAGAGACACACACATTCACCCATATACAGACTCTAACCATATCTGGGTTTAGGAAAGAAGTTGTTTAGAACCAAAAGATATCACCTAGAACTAGAACGGTCTTGGAGTGATTCCTGGAAGAGGCCCATGTGGAAGGAGGCCTTGGCATTGGGGGGGACACCTGTAGAAATCAGGAAGGTCCTTCCCCATTGTCCCCACCCCTTTTAACCTCCTGGTTTCTCTCCTTTCCTTCCTCCTTTCTCTGCCTCCCCCCCAACACATAGCATCATCTGGGTGTTTGGACTTACTTCCTAGAAGTAGCCCCAGTCATTGCTGCCACTCCTGCGCCCCTGGGGGGGTCCCAGAAACCAGCAGAACACTTCGATCCAGAGGCCACTGAAGCGAAGGACCTGGAGAGCCATGGTAAGTGGCCCTTTCTCCACCTTCCTCCCTGCTAAGCCCTCACACTCACTCTCCGGGGACGTCTGAAGAAAGCAGAAGTAGAAAGCCCCGTCCTAACAAGCTCCTTCAGCGCGGTCAAACCTGAGGGGTTCTCGTCCATATGTGTGTGTGGAGGGAGGGCGGTGGGGGGCGAAGGATGCCATATAGCAGAGGGAAAGGGAGGAGAGCAGCCGTCCTGGGGACTCAGGCTGTGTGTGTATGATGGAGGCCGGCTCTGAAAAGGTGGACAGAGGCGTTTGGGCTTTGTCTTCTGAGAAGCCTCCCTGGGCTACAGTGGAAAGACTTGGAGTCGGGAAAACCTGGTTCAAGGCTCGGCTCTGACGTTTTCCAACTTTGTACTTTTTGGATAAGTCATCCAACCGCTCTTGGCTTCAGTTTCCTCCTTTGTAAGATGGGAGACTGTGCACTACCGACCTTAGGTGGTTGCTGCGGGGATCAAATAAGGCAAAGGAAAGCAGCTTTGTGGTCCTTCGTGGGTAACCTGCCATTGTCCTTGGACCCACGCCAGCCTGGGACGGACTGGTTTAGGGACAGAAAACAGCCGACAGTGGCTGACTCCAGGGGCTGGGCAAGCCCCTGGGACCAGCCTCTTCTCCCAGGCCAGGTTCCTTTCTCCTTGGCTCCTGCCCAAGATGGTAGACCCTCTCTGGAGTTTCTCCAGGTGATAGTCACAGGACTTTCATAGAAGGTTCTGCCCATTACCCAGCCCTTTCCATCTCTCCTAGTTCTTGATTTTTTGTTTTGTTTTGTTCTTTTTCTCTCCCATTGGCATCCTAACTCATCCTTCTGAGTCTGGGGCAGCCCTAGTGGAAGTGAAGATTGGGCAAGGTTAGTAGCATGGCAGAGCTCCCGGTATCTGGAGTGAGGGAGTGTGGCAGGAAACATGAGGTCATGGCAGGGGGGAATGTGGGAAGGGGGAGAATGATAGTTAAACTAAGGGGAGGGCCTAGGTGGTGACCTGAAAACGGAGTCCCAAGTGGGTGGGGGCTTCCTGTGGGCCTCAGGGGTGCTGACTGCTAGGCAAAGTAGGTCAGAAGGACGTGCCCCTTCTTATGGGGTTGAGATGGGGTTAGCACAATATTTGTTACAACACTGAAGGTGATATTTTGGTCTTCAACCCGTCTTTCCCCTTAGTGCCTTAGTTTACTTGCCCCTGAAGCAGGGGTGTGCTAGTAAATGTTTAACAACCAGCTTTGGGGAGGAGGGAATGTATGCACATGACATACTTTAAAATCAAGTCTATTATTAACACTTTCTGCATTACTCTCTTAAATCTAGACAATTAGAAAAATAATAAATCTGTTGATTTCTGAAGTGTACATTAAAAATTGGCTTCATTTTCTTGAGAGCTCTATGGCTCAGGCTCTTCCTTCTATGAAAGCTTTCTCTCTCTCTCTTTCACTCTCTCTCTCCCCTCTGTCTGTCTCTCTTTCTCTCTCTCTCTCCTCTGTCTGTCTACCTGTCTCTCTCTCTGGTCCCACAAACTCACTTAAAAACCTTTTTAAAATTGTATTTTGTAATTTGAAAATATTGACATCTTTTGTTTTTAGATTGCCCAGATTTCCCTCTGTATTTTTCTTCCTTCCTCCCCCCAAAGAGTCTTCTCTTACCACAAAGCTATTTTTTAAAGGAGAGGAAAAATAAACGAGTCAAACAGATCAGTATTACAATATTACAAAAACAAATCTGCAGGTCTATGAGTGATCCACACCCGTGGAGTCTCTGACCCTGCCATGGACGGGGTGGACGTACCTTCTCCTATCTCTTCTTTTGGGGCTAAGTTTGTACTTTAAGATTTCACAACATTCCTCTTAGATTGCTGTGTGGAGATTGTTCTTTACGTTTACATCGCTGCAGGCATTTGGACCATTACTAGAAATATTCTCATGCTCCTGGAGATTGCTTGGTGTCAGTGACCTCCTTGGAGCACATGGTGCGGCCCAGAGGCTCACTTTCTAAAAGACCATCGGACGCTCACTTTTCCTAATGGAGTGAGAGAAACAGCAACAGTGTGTGTGTGTGTGTGTGTGTGTGTGTGTGTGTGTGTGTGTGTGTGTGTGTGTGTGTGTGTGTTTATCTGTGCATTCACATATTTCTGCCCATCTGTGCTCGTAAGATAAACAGATTTTGGCCTGATAGCAGAAAAAACATTCCAACAGTCAGAATTATCCCGAAGTCGAATGGCCTCCTGGGCGCTGCTGAACACCAATGACCCCATTGCTGAGAGTTTTCGAGAAGAAGCTGGCTAAGCACTGAGCAGGGATGATGGATACTGTAGAAAGGATTCCTGCTCACCCACGAGTTGGATTAGATTGGTCCGATGTCCTCCATTTCTGAATTCTGGGGTTCTGTGACGCTTTGTGTCTTACAGGGGAGTCATCAGGACTTTCAGAACCTTAAAGCAAAGTTCCAGGGCTTACAGGCTGGGTTTAGTGAAGTACCCAAGAAGCCGCCGCTGCCCAAGGGCTCTCAGCTGCCAGGCCTAGGGCGAGCCCATCCTGCTCCAGAGGGTTCCCCCGCTGCTAGGGCTCCTGATACTAACCAACGGAGGCCTCCGTGGCAAAGGCAAGAAGAAGCCCCAGTCAGCCCTTGGCCCCCTAACCTAGGGAGAGGCTCTCTAGCCAGCCCCAGGACCAGGGAGGTTCCCAGAGACCAGCAACCACCGTGGAGAATTGCAGGGAGTGCTGGAGAGAAGCCGTCCTCGGCTCCAACCTCTACCTCCTTGGGTTCTCCAAGGACTCCTAGAAAAGAGCTGGGCCAGGGTGTCCCTCGCAGGAGGCCGCTGCCACCTCTCAAGACTCTTGGTCCTCAGCCTCCCAAGCCCCCTCTTCCACCTGGTACCCTGCACCTAGAACAATTCAGGAGGACTGCAGGTGGGTGTTTGAAGCATGTCAAGAAAATTCTGGGAAAGGTCCCAGGGGAGGGTGACACTCAGATTTTGGACCTGGGGTTGGAGCTCCAATATGACTTGGGTTTAATTGTTCTGTTCCCTGTTTGACAGACTGATTTGCTCACGGGATTATTTAGCTCGGGTTGGCAGCGGGATTCAAACTCGGTGCTTGCTGTACAATCTTCCTCGTTGTGAGGAAAAGAGAAATTTCAAATCTTCCTAATAAACATTACGTAATTTGTAGGACAATGAAATGCATTGGGCTCCATTGGGTGGGTAAATGGGGTTAGACCCTCCTGAAAGCCATCGATTATCCTGGTATAATAACTATCTAGGCAAGAAAACCATCTCGGAT
Organism: Gracilinanus agilis; assembly: GCF_016433145.1. Taxonomy (NCBI): domain Eukaryota; kingdom Metazoa; phylum Chordata; class Mammalia; order Didelphimorphia; family Didelphidae; genus Gracilinanus; species Gracilinanus agilis. The sequence goes on along the minus strand of NC_058130.1, from coordinate 737,811,834 downwards.
GGGAGGACTCAAGTGATAGCTCTTTGCAAGTCAGGATCCTTCTCCAGTCGTTCCTGCCTGGATCCCCCAGTTCCTCCCATCCCACAGTAAGTCTGGGGACTTGGGGAGGGGGTGGGACATTTGGGGAATACTGAGGGAATCCCTAATCCCAACTCTCCCCTCAGAAATCAAGATGAGATCTATGACGATGTGGAGCCTATAAGCCTTTGCCCACCAAGTCCCAAGAAGAGAGGTGGGTATTTGTGAGGAGAGCTCAAAGGAAGGTGGTGTGGACTTCCCAGTCTACAGCCACGTTTAGGGTACTAGCTTACTTCTAAAGCACTTCCCTCCCAGAGGTCTCCATTGTATTTTTTTTAAAAGCCTCACCTTCCATCTTGAAGTCAATACTGCATATTAGTTCTACGGCAGAAGAGTGGGAAGGGCTAAGCAATGGGGGTTAAGTGACTTGCTCAGGGTCACACAGCTAGGAAGAGTCTGAGGTCAGATTGGAACCCAGGACTTCCCATCTTTAGGCCTGCCTCTCTAACCACTGAACTACCCAGCTGCCCGCAGGTCTCCATTTTAAAAAGAAAACTGATGGCCCAGTCTGGAAGTTACCAGGCCAGGGTCTGGGGATGAAGTTCCTAGAGGGGGCAGCTTTATTGCCAGCCAGATTCTAGTCATGCTCAAGACCAAGTTCCTCTAATCTAGCTGGGCTAGTCGATTGATGGGGTCCAAGTCTGTGGTGTGGGGGCAAAAACAAGGCTAGCAATTCTTAAGTGTTTTAGTTTCAGGGCCCTCCCTTCACACTCCTCAAAATTATTGAAGACCACCCCCTAAAGAGCTTTCCTTTATGTGGGTTTTATCTATGGAGAGTTACTGTATTAGAAATGAAAATGGATAAATTTTAGGAATATTTGAGTTCATTTTATAATCATAAACCCATGATCATGAACATAAACATTCTCAATGAAAATAACCATTTTTGAAAACAAACAAAAAACCTAGTAGAGTAGCATCGTTTGAATCTTTTCAAACTCTCTTTAATGTCTGGCTTCATAGAAGCTCAATTCTCCTGTGCATTCTGCTGCAATCTTATTTTGGTTGAGGTTAAAAAAATCCTGCTTCACCTAGTTGGAAAAGGGAGTATTTTAGGATGCGACATCTTGGAATGATGAAAAGTTCTGACCTACTGGACTCCCATTAAAAGGTCCCATTGTCCCCCCACTTCCGTGGCTTTTCCGTGGTGATCTCAGACCACTTAGCTATTCAGGGAGCACCTCTCCGAGTTTCCATTCGCCATTTACTACGTGACCTTGAGTAAGCTGCTTTCCTTTTCCCAGGCCCAGTTCCCTGAGTTGTAAAATGAGTTCAAAGCTGGTCCTCCGACCCGAAATTCCTTTTCTCTATGCCATTCGGGCTTTGGCAGAGGTCAAGGGAGACATGGAACAAAGGCCTCATGAATCCTAATGCTTTAGAGAAAGCTCTGGGGAGCCACTTGGAGGTTCCAATATCGCCCCTGCATCAATTTCCATATTCCTCCTCACTGGGTCCTGTTGGGTTTGTTGCCTTTAGGGATGCTGTGTGTCCCTAGGCGCCCCCATCATGCTTGCCCTGCTCCCCAAAGTCCCTTACTTTCTGTGTTAGTATTTCTAAGAAGAGTGATAAGGAGTGGCCAGAGTTAAGTGACTTGCCCAGGGTCACACAGCTAGGACGTGTCGGAGATCAGATTTGAGCCCAAGTCCTTCTCGGGTCCAGGGACATGCTTCAGTTCTGTCCAGCAGTGAGACGAGCTGCCTCTGCACTAGGGAGTTTTGGCTCTCCAGGCTGTCCTGCCCCTTCTGGGCCGCCCGGACCCTTGAGCAATCCAAGGGAGGGCTGCTTCTGATTGGTTTTTGTCTCTCCTGGCCTTTTCCTGAGGTTGCTGCTGCCGCTTGCAACATCTCATGAGCACACAGTTGACCACAGAAGCTCTGCCTTCCTACCACCGCCTCTCCTGGGTTTCCGGGCAAAGGCTGGAGGATGAAGCATCTCCACCTGCAGGTTCCCCTTCCAAAAGGGCTGAAATCTTGGTTGGGGCTGCTCTGGTGAGAGGCGGTCAGTGGCTGTTTTTCCAAGCCTGTAAGTCTTACCTGATCCCATCAGGCTTCATCATTTTTTAAACCCATAACTTCTTAGAATCAACATCAGGTATTGGTTTCAAGGCCAAAAAATAGTAAAGGCTAGTGGTTGACTTAACCTGGGTCTTACACCTAGAAATTGTCTCAGACTGGATTTGAACCCAGGACCTCCCACTCTATCCAATGAGCCACCTAGTTGCTCCTAGGTCTCATCATTTTTGACCCTAACCCTTCAACTACCTTATGGCCTAGTGAACTCTCCACAACCACACTTGCAGTGGAGAATTAAAATGGATTTAGCGGGGGCAGCTGGGTGGCTCAGTGGATTGAGAGTCAGGCCCAGAGATAGGGGTGGGGAGGGGGGGGCTTGGGTTCATATCAGGCTTCAGACACTTCCTAGCTGTGTGACCCTGAACAAGTCACTTAGCCTCCATCACCTAATCCTTATTGCTCTTCTGCCTTGGGACTAAGAACAGTGTTGATTCTAACATGGAAGATAAGGGTTTTAAAAAAATAAAATGGATTTAGCCCTGGAGAATGAAAAGCCGCTCTGGTTCTCCTCTTCCATTTGTTGTTTCTGATCCATTTGGCCATGAGTGACTATTCATAACTGTGGACCATGGCACATCAGGACCTCAAGCCCAGCTCATCTTCGGGTCATTGCTTTTAGCTTCTTATATAGCTATGTGGCTTTCTTGGCAAAGATCCTGGGCATTGCCATTTCCTTCTCCAGCTAACCACCTGGCAGAGCTTTCTGCTATGACCTGTTTGTTTTAGCATGACAAAGCTCACAGTTTCACTGAGCTACACAAGTCCCTCTGCCGCACTGAGGTAGTGATCCATGGGGGCTTCTCCCTATTTAATTTCAGGCAGTCCCAGGAACCTTATTCACTGCCCCATAAATCTCTTCTGGCTTCCCAAAGGCTGCTTTATTAGCAGATGTTGGATGCTCTGAGTCCCTCTTGTATTTTTGGTCTGCTTTCTGAGCAATAATGCAGCACAGAAGAGACTGCTGGGCTTGGACTCAGGAAGACCCGAGTTCAACTCCAACCTTGGGTGGACACTTCCCAGATGTGTGACTCTGGACAAGTCACTTAACCACTTAGTGCATTGGAGAAGCAAATGGCAAAATGTTCCATATCTTTGTGAAAGAAAACCCCAAGGACAGTTTTGGGGCGCTACGTAAGGTCCACAGGGACACGAAGAGGCTGACACCGCTGAATAAGATCTCTGGAGCATTCCTTCAACTGTTCTTTCAGAGACAAATTTGAGACTTCTGATCCTTCTTCCTGTTAGGGACCAATTGCTCAACCCCCACCCATCTTTCCAAAATGTAGTTGCCTAAGTGAAGAATGGTCTTTGGAGCCTGGTCTCTCAGTGATTCTAGCAGAAAAAAGAGTCTGACTCATTTTACAATAGTTGGTTAAGCCCAGGAAGGTGGAATATCTGCCCAAAGGAGCAGAGTTTGCCCTCGAACTGGCAATTCAGTTCAGCCTTTTTTCAAGTTTCATTCTACATTTCTCTGAGTGTTAAGGCTGAGAGAGGGGTGGGGTTGGGGTCTGAGCTTGCAGGACTCAGATGCAGTCAGCTTCCAGATCCTGGGGAGGGGAAGCCACCATGAATCTCAGGGCCATGTGTTACGGGGCCTCCTAATGCCAGTTTTTAAGATGGGGTTATTTCATGTACTATCCTCTCATGCTTGCTTGCTTATGCTTTGTAAACTTTCGAGAACTACATAAAAGTGATTTATTCTAAGTTAGGTAATAACATTTGTGAAGGGAGAGTAGATAAAGAGTCCAGCTTCAGAGTCCATTTCCTTAGGTCTTTGGTCTCCAAACACCAAACTATTTCTTGGCCCTGAGTAACTCCTTGAGATTCAATTCTCCCACTCTGTTCTGAACTAAGCTTAGCTTCTCACAACTATCCAGGAAAGGTGTCTTATGGATCTGAAGTTATGCAGGCCCATGTATAAGAATTCCATCGATGAGACCACCACCAAGGGGTCATTCAGAGATAGTTTGACAACTACCTGTGTGAGACCTTTTATCGCCTAATGCAATTCATTCTACTTTTGGACCACTCTTGCGTCTCTGCAACTTCCATCCACTGTTGCCTAGTTTTATCTGCTAATGCCAAGGAGAATGAGTCTAAGCCATCTTCCAACCATGACAGATGTTCTAATACTTTCCCTACTTAAGTCTTCTCATAATCCAGGTTCTTTTAGGTGCACAGAGGGCAGCGTCTCCAGTCTACTGATTCTGGTCATTTTCTATTCCTCCATCTATGGTCCTATCTGAGAAGAGCAGCATAACAGGACTTTAGCCTTCTGGTGTCAGGCTTGAAATGCGATTTGGTCAGATCTTTCATTTTTAGGTTTCTGGGTCTGACTTGCTTTATAGATATCCAGTATCTATCTCCAAGCTACCCTGGTTAATATTTCAAGTCATCATCATTCCTTCTTCATCTAGCCATTTCCCCCACATTCTTTCTCCACATTCATTGCATCTCTCCCTCATGATGCTCTGCCCAGCAGCGTTCTGGGGCAGTGTAGATGTGAGCTGCAGTTATCTACAAACATAGCCATCTTAAAGGATCCTCACCATCTACAGAGAAATCTCTCTTCACCTCGTCCACACAGATGATCCTCCACACCACACTGTTAAGTTTATTCTGTTCTTTCAATTCAAGTCCAAATTTCAAAACTAATCTCTTTCCTTGCTCCCTCCAGGCAGGAACTTCACTCAGACGTGTTGTTACTGTTTTTAATCCCAAAATTGACTTTCACCTTTCCTGTGGAAGACAGAACCTCCTTAGTTCATTCATAAATGACTCTGTTAAAGCGGGAACTTGTAGACACTATACACTCAAATCTATAGCATGGGGGCGGGGCAAAGAGGAAGATATATTATGGAGCACCAAGAATTAGGGGGATGGTGAGAACACAGGCTCTATGTCCCCCTTTGCCAGCCCAGCTCTTTGGCTTCCTCAGATGACCTGCTGGTCGCAGAGAGAACTCTCAAAGATTTCCAACCACGTGGCCTGCAACTACGGTAATTCAGGGCTCAAGGGAGGCCAGGGCTAGAGGGGCAAGACGTCTGTATGCTGTTACAGTTAAGAATGTGATTCTCCTTCAGGAGCAGCTGGAAATCCTCAGAAGAGGATAAGGTAAAGGAAATCCCCAAAGCCCTGAAGCCCCTGAAGCAGTACAAGAAGGAAGAGAAAGCAGAAAGGGAATTCAGAAAGAAATTTAAGGTCAGAAGTAAATATCTCTGCACCATCCCCACCTTCTCCCAAGTATGAACTGGACCTGGTGGAGTTTTAGGGTCTGGGGATGGTGATCAGAGTAGCTGTAATTGCAGCACTCTATTTAATAGACTTCCAGGGGATTCTATAAATATCTGGATGATTAACTGAGGGCAAAAGAAAGTCCCAGATAAGTGCCTGAAGCTAGACTACCACACTAAATTACCTTATGTGCTCCAGTTTGAAGGGGACATCGTGACTTTGACAAGGATGATGATTGACCCCAATGCCAATACCCGTCGTGGGGGTGGTAGAAACTTGGCTATCAGACGTGGGGAGATCCTGGACGTGATCCAGTTCACCAGCCGAGAACAGATTCTATGCCGGGATGTCAGAGGAAAATGTGAGTTGGTTATAGGCTCTAGGCATGGGTGGGCACTTGTCCTTATAACCCAAGCAATCCTAATGTTCCTTTCTTGCAGATGGTTTCATCCCTAGAACAGCTCTTCTCCCCCTGTAAGTGATCAAGTTGAAAACATATGGGCAAAAGCATGGGTGTTGGGAGGGTTAGTCTATCCTCCAGTCTACTTAGAGATGGGCTGGCATTTGCTGACTACTTATGGTCCATTTTCTCTCGACAGGGAGACAGAAGTATATGACGACGTTAGCTTCTGAGGTAGGTACCTGCTAGGCTATACACACTCACCAAGATTGGCTTCCAATGTGCATTCCCAAGTCATTTGTGGGGCAGCTGCAGCAGCAGGACCCAGGGTTGGGCCAAGTGTTCTATTTGCTCAGCTCTGTTCTCTTTGGACAGCAAGGGAGGTCCACAGGACTATTCCATCCGATCCAGCTCCCATCTCTTTAGGGAAACTTAGGAAGAGAAGCAAATAAAACCACTGACCTGCCTGAAAGGCCGTTGAATCCCATTTTCCTTTGCAGAACATCTTTGGAATCCAGGCACTGTCCTCCTCCTCCGTGGTGGGTCCAGAGAAAATTATATGCTTCTCCTTTATGCATTTAACCCATCAGCCTATACTGTTCTGTTCTCATGCATGAACACTGACTGTATTAAAATGACGTCTGAAGTAGTTCTCTGCTTCCTCACTTCTGTGTTCCCATCTCCTGTACCCTCTCCCTCTAGGGAGATGTGGGAAAGAGTTGGGTCAGATGAAAGGGGGAAAAGCATTGGAAGATGAAATGTTTACACTCCAGGGTTATATCTCACTTCACTCTCTCCTAGTAAAGTGATGGGCAAACTACACCTGGCCAGATGCGGCCCCCTGAAATGTTCTATCCGGCCACACAACATTATCCCTAATCTGACCAATACAATGAGTAGGATACAGTACAATGAAACTTTGAAAGAGTTGCCTTAGAAACAGACTGACAGATGAGCATTTCCTTTGGCCTCCTCTTTAAATAGTTATTTTGGTCTATCAAAAGAAAGTGGGAAATTCTTGAAGAATTAGCCCGAGGGGACTAATATAGAAAATACATTGATTTATATTTTCAACTTGATCACTTACAGGGGGAGAAGAGCTGTTCTAGGGATGAAACCATCTGCAAGAAGGGAACATTAGGATTGCTTGGGTTATAAGGACAAGTGCCCACCCATGCCTAGAGCTGGAGAGAGGTAGCTCTATTGGGGGAATATAAATATATTTTGCAGACAGTTAACTGTAAACTTAGGCTTGGATCTAACATACTGGTCAGGTTGTCATTGTGATTTCATTTGGTGTTTCCTTGGCAAAAATATTGGAGTGAATTGCCATTTCCTTCTCCAGCTCATTTGACAGATGAGGAGTCTGTGGGCAAGGGGGGGGTGGGGGTGGGAGTAGGGGGAAGGATTAAGTGACTTGTCCAGGGTTTACACATAGTTGGGTGTCTGGGGCCAAATTTGAACTCAGGTCTTCTTGACTCTATCCACTAAGCACCAAGTTGCCTCACAGCATGGGTACAGTGTAGGTGCATCTTAAATTATGTTAAAACAAACAAGCAAACCCCCACCAACTTCAAACTGTAAAATTGTGAAAGCACTAGTAGCAACTACTCTATCCATTATGTCGACCTATTTGTTCAACTTTTTTGCTCTTTGTAACCATTGTTGCTCTGAGGACTAGGGTCTGAGTATATAAGAGACAAGTTATGTCTCAAAACCTGTTGCCTGAATCCTCAGCACTGACAATAAAAGTAGTGAACTAGGACTCTATGAAGGGGAGAAATGGAAGGCGAGAATCCTAAGTATTAGATCTCCAGATATCTGAACACAATGTAATGACCATGACCTATTTAAATGGCCACCTCTTTTTAACAACCCCACCCAGACCCAGTTCTAGTAGACTATGAATTAAAAATCATTCATACTAAAACAGAGATGTTCAGAATATAATAAATACTTCCAACAAACTTCACAACAAGGTTAAGAGGCTTTCAGTAACTGGTATTTATTATCAAAGTCGTAATGTCAACAAGATGCCACAACTACAAAAAAAATTGCGTACATTGCAATCTCAATGCAAACAGTCAAATGGAATCCCAGTCATTAAAAAAGTAATTAAAATCACCCCAGAAAGCAACTGAATTTTAACATCTTTATACATCCAGCCAACAAATTAAAATGGTTAACAAGGAAAACAAAATACAAATTTGGAAGTCTGGTATTGATGTTAAAAAAAAAAAAAGGCAACTGCTTAAGCATTTCTATCAATTCGCACATCAATCTCTCTGCCACTGAGTTTTATCCCATTCATCATCCGGCAGGCTCTCTCTGCCACCTCCGGGGACTCAAACTTAACCACGCCACAACCCTTGGATTTGCCATTCTCCATCTTGATGTCTGCATACAACACATGGCCTGAACAGAGAAGGAGAAAAGACCAAACTAGATTAAGCCACCAGACAAATGAGAAAGTCTCATGTTCTTAAGCTTTTGGGGTGTGTGTGTGTGTGTGTGTATGTGAGAGAGAGAGAGAGAGAGAGAGAGAGAGAGAGAGAGAGAGAGAGAGAGAGAGATGCCTCCATCTTCATTTTCAGTCCAGAACATTTGCTGGATTCTGGGGTCAATAGTTACCCAGAAATAATTCCTTTCAAATTCTAACGCACTGACAAATACTTGAAATACGAACACTAAAATACAACAGTGTTTTTGATAGCTGAGCTGCTGCTGTTCCCCTCCTATGTCGACTGTATTTGTAAACCCATCAAATGAAAGAGGTTTCAGGAAATCAGATTTCATCTCAAAGGCTTTGGGATTTTGTCCCTTGACTTGGGTAGGTATACATACACATGCTTTTCCATGTTATTTATTGAATTGCCTAAGGAACTCTGATAAGTCAATTATTACACAGTGCCATAAAATCAACATAAAAGTTGATCTGTAGTTTTTAAATATCATCATGCATAAATTAGAATCTGATTGGCCATACTAGTTTAGTTGTGATTTAAAGGGAAATAGCTTCATTTACCACTATTATAGATCGTCTGATAACAAGATCTGTTTATCCATGCCAAGCTCTAAGAAATAGGGGCTGGGGAAGAAGATGGGCTTTTTTCGATTCCCACAAGCACAGGAGAAGGGAACCCTGAAGAACCAAGGAATGAGTTTCATCAGAGAAAAGACTTCAGGAACACAAAACCACAGGAGATATCAGGGTATTCAATGACATGTAAAACTGAGGAGGATGACTGCTGAGAGACTTAGACTTTAGATAATCGTTATCAAGCATTTTACACACAAAACATTGCAAAACTGTTAGTGGTAGGTAAATTCAAAAGTAATAGTTTAAAAAGTATTTACTGAGGCAATTTGAAATTTTAAAATGACATAAAAAAATGTTAGCAAACACAGCTATATATACACACACACCTGACCTAAAGAATTAGGGAAGTATTAAAAATTAAATGAAATTATTCAGGATGGGTAGAAAACCTCATGGAAGAAAGCTTATTTAGGAAAGACTAGTTGAAAAAGTTTAGGGATGGAGGCAAGCAGCCTGGTTAAGCAGATGTAGAAAATAGACTGAAATCGGTTGACAGAATTGATCAAGTGTCTACTGTCTGCCAATCACTATTCAAAGAGCTGGGGATACAAAGAAAGCCAAGAACTGGAGGTCTTCTGGCTAGTGGGAAGGACTTCAAGCTAATAGGAAAAGTCTGGGCAAAGGGACAAAACAGCATGGGCAATATTAAAAGATACCCATCAGCAAAACTATTAGGAAAGGCTTAATCTCATACAATGCCAATGAAAGGGATGCCAGGCATCTTCTAATAGACTGCCTAGGGAAGGTACAAAGGCTTCTCTTAAATTACTTTTAGTTTCATGTCTACCAAAGACAAAGTTTGCCCCAAAGTGATGAATCCAATATAAATAATCACTGGCAACTTTCACATGGGGTCAAGCAGGGTTGATAAAGAGAAATTTCCATGCTGCTAATTTTCTCTCACGGGAAGAAAGGTGTTAAGAAGGTAGAGAGGAGAAGGGATGGCAGCATACCCCAGGCCAACTGGGGCTCCTGGAGGTATGACTAAGGGAATGCTGACTGGATGGAGAGAAAAACTAGTTAATACCAAGTTTGGCAAGGCTGTTCTAGTGTGCAAGAAAATCCAACTACCATGAACTTTTTGGCAAAAGATGGATGGATATTGGCAGACCTTACTGTTTTCCCTCAAAACAACTTCACCCCCAAATCCTGGGCTTTCACAGTCTGGAAGCATGCTTATAAATATCTTAAAACACTTACCACATTCATTGAATTTATCTTTTAGCATTTTCCATGTAAAGTCAAAAGGGAGCTGAAGGGAGGAAAAAAACACATCACTACACTGTCAATTAAGAGATTACAGTTGTATAGTCAGCAAAAAATCTGTTATCAAGAAAATCAGCAATATTACTTCTGAGGTTAAAAGTACTCATTATAGAGAAGCTGATATAGTACTGATTTCAAAGGTAAGAAATTCTTGAATTATTTAACATTCCTTTACCATCAGTTCCATGAAAGGAAGGAGATTTCTAAGATTGTAACATGGAAGCTTCCCATAGCAATGAAAAGGCTGATCATTTGACAAATGCAAAGATGCATCAGATAGTCAACAAGGTGCCCTCCAACTCTAGAATTATGAAATTCTGTTTTGCTAATTCAAAAGAACTGCTGAGAAAAGGGGGACAGTAAGGAGAAGTTCTCATTCCCTGTCCTTTTTTGTGGGTGATTAAAGAAGAACAATAGAACATACTGCTGCTCAGATTGGGGTTTTGTTATTGGGGGGTGCGGTGGGGGCTTTGGTGGTTATTTTTTAAACCGTTGAAAGCAACTAGTTCCACAAACTGGCTATAAAGTCTGACTACAGTCATATGGGAGGGCAAAACACCGAATATCTACTACTGTTATTTTCTGTTAACCTCCTATGGAGCTGGGTGCCCATAGATCTGACAAGAGAGTTGAGGGCTAATGTCCTAGCAAGGACTAGAGGGGCTTTCTGAATTCTGAGTGCACCAGGTTATTTTGAGAACAGGCTAGAAACAAAGCAAGATAAGAGCCCTCAGTCCTCACCTAGTTCATGTGAAGGTTTACTAAAACAAATTCTAAAACAGTCAAAAATGGCAGTCCCACACACACCAAAATAAGTATTTTTTATAATAGCAAAGAATTAGGGACAAGGCCACATTCCAAAGAATGCATGAGAAAACTTCTATGAAGTTTCCTGATACAAAGTTAAGGGAACAGGAAAAGATTACACACTTAAATGGAGAAAATAACAATCAAAATTGAAAGTTAAGAAGTCAAAATGACTCCAAAGATACGAAAATGAATTCATTTTTTCCATGGGAGACTCTGGGAGAGCAAATTTCTAGCTTCTCTAGTATCAAACATGAATGCAACATAAAGCCTCACTGGACTAATCTTATTAGTAGGATCTTAAAAAACCATTGATCCCACTGAAATTCTATGGTCTCAGTATTATTATTATTTTTTGAACTAAAGGTGGCCCCCCTCCCGGCAGCAGTGTCTATTCAGAGAATACACTTCAAAATTTATGGAATTGCTGAATTTGATTTGATTTGCAGGTCTGATTATGCATTCTAGTATAATAGGAAAGGCAAGATTTTATGAACTTAACTATCACTAATGTTTTAATCATCAGATGGTCCATATGTAGTATGTGTGTGTACATATACAAAAATATGACTAAAAGTAGATTTGACTTATTGTAAAATATTCAGATGCAACACACATTACTAAATAGAGCTATCTTGGCTGGCCTTTGGACAACACAATACTGATTATGGAAGGTTTCCTGGGGTTTTGGACATTGAAAAGCCAAGGCAAGAGTGAAAATAAAAAGGTAGTAGACTTACATTTCTCACAAATATCTGGCAGGCTTTTCGAGCAACCCCAGGCACGTGGCCACCAGCACCTCCAAAAGATCCTGCAAAACTGCCTCCAAAGTTTCCCCTATCCATTTCCATAGCTCTGTCAAAACTACCTCCCATGGCAAGTCCCATGCGCTCCATTCCTGAACCTAGGGCTGGTCCCATAGTGGGACCCATTCTTTCTATGTTATTGGCTCCCATACGGTCCAATCCCATGCGCTCTATGTTATTGGCACCCATACGGTCCAATCCCATGCGCTCCATGTTATTGGCACCCATACGGTCCAAACCAGTAGACATTCGATCCATAACTGGGCCCATGCGATCTATGCCAGTTCCCATGCCAGCAGGCACCATCCGATCCATACTTAGACCCATGCGATCCATGGTGGTACCCATGCGATCCACACCTGATCCCATCCTCTCTATAGTTGAGCCAACCCGATCTATAGGAGCAGCCATTCTCTCAATACCAAAACCCATGCCAGCTCCCATTCGTTCTACACCGGAACCTATCCTATCCATGGTCTGGCCCATTCTCTCGATGCTTGTTGTCATGTGGTCTATGCCAAGAGGACCCATCCGTTCTATTCCTGACCCCATTCTCTCTACAGTAGACCCCATACGATCCATGACAAGGCCCATTCTCTCCATCTCAGACCCCACTCTATCCATTCCATGGCCTAGGCCAGAACCCATTCTTTCCATCCCAGCACCACCTATACGATCAATCCCAGGCCCCATCCTCTCGATTCCTGGAACACTGCCACCACCACCACCTAAAACAGGAAAACACAGAGGCAAATATTAGGGACTTTGGAGTAGCCAATGGAGGAAATACTATTAACTGGCTTAAAAGGAAACTTTCATAAAACTGTGACTTCCTTAAGCATTTTTTTACCAAGTTGGAAACATAATTGTAAGAAAAACAATGCATCTAATATAGATAGATAGATAGATAGATAGATAGGGTTTTCTTGGCAAAAAAACACTAGAGTGGTTTGTTATTTTTTTTCAGTAGCTCATTTTGCAGAAGAGAAATTGAGGCTACAGGGTTAAGTGAACTGCCCAGGTCATACATCTAAATAAATAATTGTCTGAAGATAGATTTAACTCAAGAAGATGAGTCTTCCTGACTATGGGGGCCAGGGTATCCTATCCATTGTGCAAACCTACATTTTAGAACAATTCTTCCCCTTACACCCATAGTTGATTCCCTGACCATAACTAAATGATCAGATGTTGGCGGGGAGTCCAAAAGACAGGAATTTGGTTTAATAACAAATCGTGTATTGTTTCTCTGCCTATGAGCTCACATTTCCAAAAGCAGGTCATTCAAGCAACTGTAGAGTTAAATCAAAATGTTTACAAGGCAATGGCTCTCCGAATCAATTAGAAATATGGGAATTAAGAATGTACAGCCTCATTTTAGCATTTACAAATAGGTCAAAAATTCAATATCCTATTAGTAAGTCATTTATTTGGAGGTTAGGCCCCTGCCAAATGGACAGTTTATACTTTTCCCCAAGATCTTGGAATTGCCACTTGGTAAAGTACATTAAAACTAGATGGAAACTAGGTAGGTCTACACCTTTATAGATATAGATGAAAAATGATAGTAGCATAGGGAACAAAAGACTAAGTCACATAGGAGCCATGTTGTTGTTTTTAACCCTTATCTTCTCAGAATCAATACTAAGTATCGGTTCCAAAGCAGACTTGGGGTAAACATTAGGCATTGGGGGTTAAATGACTTCCAGGGTCACATAGCTACCTAGCTGTCACTATGTTTTGAAAACATGTTAAGAGAAGAAAAAAAACAACAAATATTTTATACCATAATAATTCCAAGATACTCAGCTCAGCACACAATTTATCCTCTAAGACTCACACTATTATGTTGGATTCAAATGGCTTACCCATTCCCCTGCCAAGAGGTTCTCCAAAACTCCGAGCCATTCCCATCTCATTCCGTGCAAAGTCTCTCTCAAATCCTCCACCCATTCCTCGATCCATCTCTGTGGAAAGAATCACCTTGGGGGTTACAAAATTCTCAGCCTAAGTTTGGGCTATTCCCCAAAGAACCAACTATCACAAAGATGAAATGGTTATTTCTTCCATAGGCAATTCTATTTCTCATTCTTACTTCTTGAACAGTTTTCTTCAGAGAGGCTCACAACACTTTACTAGTACCTCTCCAAAGTATATGAATTCTGTTATTTGTCCACTACTCCAAAGGCAGTGAACTCATTTCGAATGGGAATTCATTTTAATTGCTATCTAGTCAGCAACTCAAAGGACAGTACAAGACAACCCCAATCTTCTGACTGAATGTCCAATGGCCTACTAGAAGGATGGCATGACAGAGATCAGGGATCTCAAATGCCTATTTCCTACTTCCTTGATATGGGACCATTTTTTCAGAACCTCTTTCATCATTTATAAAATGAGAATAATTATGCATTTTCCTACTTCTTAAGAAGGATGTTTTAAGGACTAATAAAGCACTCTTGACTTGATACACCACCATCCAAAAAGTCAGTTTATATTGGCTCTTACAGAGAACTGAAATTTTATATTATTTCCTCTCCAAAGAAGCAGGTCATTGATGAATTAATAAGCCTATCTTTTTTCCTCCCTCTGAAATTAAGTAATCTTTTTAGTTGATAGAGGTTGGCATTAGAATACTTCTCAAAATAAGATTTGTCCTACAGCTCTGTGCTCTTAGAATCAAGTTGATTTTAATCAGCTGGCCATTCTCTCAACACTGAGTAATAAGTAATATGTTAGTACCAACTCAGTCACTCTTTCTAATTAAAAGGGAATTAACATTTCCTTAACCATTTCATCTTCCACTTCACTTAAAAACTTTCCTCAGTTAGATCTACCTATGGGTGAAGTCTAAAGTCACTAAACATGAATTATACATCAATTACAGCTATATTACATTAAGTAACATGTATTTTCAACACGTTTATAATAATCATATTGAAAAGGTTCAATACTTGACATTTATTCTGCTGCATTTACTTTGCAGACATGCATACTCTGATTTTAATTCTCTATGCCTCCACTGGCCAACAAAGACACTAATAAATCACCTCTCCCTCTTTCTTTAGAGAATTAACTCAATGGTGAGAGCTAGGCTTTCTAAAGCACTTTACAGACACCATCTCATTTAATCTCAAGAACCAGTAGGTATGCAAACATTATCTCCATTTTAGAGATAGGGAAATTGAGGATCAGTGAAGTCAAGATTTGCTAGATCACCCAACTAATAAGCATCAGGTTAGAGCAGATCTTAGGATTCCAAACCTAGCTCTAGCCATCTTGTATATCTAGATGAGTTCCAAGTTCCCCGTCAGCTCTTAAAAGTCTGACAAAGGAATTAAAAAAAAAAAATCAAATACTGAAACAAGAATGCCATTAGTGGGACTCTCTTTACATTGGCCTATTCCCAAATAGTTTTCAAAACTGACTGGTTATTATGGAATAATCATGTTTTAGGAAAAAGTAGTGATTCATAACATATCTGAATTTATGAGCTGAACAAAAATCGTAAAAACGAAAACAAAAAAATCTTTACATTATGGGTTTTTTCATATTTCTCTTTTTTGTGTCAGACTTTACATAAATCCTTTAAACCCATCATATTCATATTTAAATTTGAGAATGTTTTGAAAAAGCTTTAAAACTATTTACTGTTTAGTGGGAAATTAATCGTAAGGCATTTTGGTGTTTAAGACAATCAACATCAAAGTTTTGTAAATTGGCTGGGAAATTCCTGATAAAATAGTACACCACTGTTAAGCCTGAAAAACCAAAGACAGCATCTAAAATAAATGTACATTGCATTTCCTGATTTTTTGGGCAAATTTAGAACATGTCTATGCTTAGAAAGCCTTTGTTGGTTTAGCGGCAGAGTGGAAGTGGAAATTGGTTTTACTAATAGTTTTTGGGGGAAAATACTGCTTTGCACCAAGCTGGGTCTTCCATCTCAAAACAGAAGACTCGGAGTCTAAATACTATAGCAACCAGATCCTCACCACTCATTCGGCCCATGTTCATGCCAGATCCAAACCGACCCATGTTTTCCATGCCGCCACCACCAAAGGGGCCCTCCATGCCTGAAATTAAAATGAAACCTTTAATCTCACTGCTAGGGAGCCATTGACACTAATTGGGGAAAACGGCACTTTTCATATGCTTCCAGCTAGGAACTGACCAGCACAGTGTTTGTGCCTTTGGAAACAAGCATATTACCTACCGTACTGGTTCTCATACCAGAGGGTATAAGGGGGCCTGCTGAACTAATATCAGGGGCAAAGGTAGTTCCTAGACTCAAATTCAAAAATTCACAGAGGGTGCTAAGAATGAGCTAGGGAGGGAAGATAAAAGATCACACAAATACTGGTTATATTAAGAATTTCTTACCTCCCATTTTGTTTATTCCAAATCCCATGCCTTCCATTCCCATTCCTTAAAAAGAAAAATTCAATGCAAACAAACTCTATCAAAATAGTAAATGATGCTTCTTAGATGAACAGTAACAATGTAACAAAAAGTGAAAAGCTATTCTCAATAGCACCTCACATTTGTTTAATGCCTTTTGTTACAAAGTACTTTCACATTTAAATCTTCAACAAGGCACAAGTGAATTAACCAAGTTTATAAGAAAAAAATTGAGGTTCAGAGATTAAGTGACTAGGATAAAGACTATACAGGAAAAAAAAAGACTATACAGAAATCTCTGACCAAGTCTAGTGTTCTTTCTACAACACATCATAAAATATTGCCCCATTAAATGAATAACTATAAAGAGATCATTCAGCCCATTGCTCTACCTAGCCCTTCCAGTTCTTGTTAAGACCCTAATTCTGTCATCTAACATATTGACTATCCCTCCCAGCTTCCATGTTTGATATCTGTTACTTAGGTCTTCACACAAAGAACTGTTAAGGCCACAAGCACAGGAGCTCCTATATCTCCTGCAGGCACCATGCTGCTTGCTGAACTGGAAAATTGAAAATGCACAGAAATTCTCAATTATGATGATACCAGACTTGATACCATCAGGCCCAATGTGAGATAAATACCCCCAATGCTATAGAAAATGATTCTATAACACACAGGTCATATTTAAGTCCATTTATATAATACAACTTTTCATGTGCCTTGTAAATACAAATTATTTTTTCTAACAGAAAACTGAAAGAGTGCCCGAGGAAATAAGAAAATGAGGAAGACCGAAAGTCTTTAAAAAAATCCAACTATTTTCTCCAAATATTGTTACTACTGCTCAATTAACTGACATCACAAGGAAAGAGGTTTACAAAAACCAATGAAAATAGTTCACATATTTTCCAAATAACTAATTAAAGCTCATCTACTTTAAGAACCATTAAATTATTCCTAAACTTAATTAATTCCTTGATAAAATAATTATGACCATCAAGGCTCAGAACTATTGATATTCATAGTTGTTTGTTCCAACACTAAAGGGGCTCCGGAGGCTGTTGCCTCTTTCAAGTTTACTGTCACTCATATTTTTTATGACCTTTCAACTCCCACACTTTGTAGATAGGAATTGTTCCTTGCCATAAGGTGTGTGCCTACTTTTAAGGGAAGGCTTTAAAATGAAACGAAAAATAAATAAATAAAGCAACCAAATGGTTCATGTTCACATCACCAAAAAGATTTGACAAAAAAAATTTACTAGTCTTTTACAAACTTGTTTTGTTTGTTTCTTTAGCAACAAATCTCTCTGGTAACAAGGAAACTATAGATGAAAAGGTCAAGACATGGAATTCAGGGCTGGCTTGCTATCACTGTCTGACCTGAATATAACACTGTACCTCCTCTCTGAATCAGCTTCTTCATCTGCCAAATGGAAGAAATAACTAAGTAACCAACTCCACAAGGAAAAGACCTATTTTATCTTCTGTATTTCTCTCTGGCAAGTATCACAGTCAATCACATATTTAAAGCACACAAATGTTTTAAATAAATATTTCAAATCAACTTACCTATTTTAAAGATTGTTTTAAGAATAAAAATTAAAATATGAAATCACTAAATAATAATTTTCTTTAACATCACACATTAATCAATATATTTACTTTCACTATCCTCCAGATGAAATCTGGTTTCTTCTCAACATAAGCAATAGAACAGAATACAGGGAACTCTGCCCTTACCTGCAGGTCCTATGTTGCCCATTCCTATGCCTTTGTTTAGATGATTGGCATCAATAGGCTGTCCTCCTGGTCCTAGCCCCATGCCAATGCCACCAAGTCCATCTAGAGAGAAGAGAGCAAGGTCACAAGCACAGATTTTTATATTTAAGAAGGCTCTAGGAACAAATCCAATTTGTTATTCAAATATCTGTAATACCTGCCACACTCGCTAAAGTACAAGAGTCTTCAACATACAATATTCATAGTCATATGTTGTAGAAAATTCTTCAAAACTTCCTTTTGTTTCCTTTAGAAGAGTGAAGTGACTATTCTAGAATTATAAATCATTTAATTGTATATAATCTATATTTTACTGATAACCTCTTCCCTTTCCATTCTGATATGGAACCAGGGAGTGACCGAACTATAATTACATATTAGGAAAAACATTAAGCAATTTACTTGTGGTCCAGGAGTTTCTACCCCGACCATTCTCCTCTCTCTTCAACTCGAATCTGGAGATAAAGTATTTAGGATGTAAACCTGTAATGCATGTTTTTATCTCAGGAACATTATGTTTTTATGAGCTGACCTAGGAAGTTAGTCATTAGTTATAAAATCTAAAGAGTTGGGAAGGCCACACAAATGAACAATGCACTAAGAAATACCCATACTGGCTGATTAATAGCACTGACAGTCAATAGCCACACAGAGTAATCACAAATCAATTCTTTTCCTGAAGCAGTTACTTGGAAAGTAATTTTTGAGTACAACTAAACCAGAATACATTTACAGCTTAGCAGGCTTAAGGCTTCTATATAGTTATACACTGTTGGGCTGTAGGACAATCCAGTGTTGTGCTATGTTTTGCACAGTATTCTAGAGTTGAAATCAAGCCAAAATAGACTAATGGGAGGGGGAGGGAAAAGAATCCTAGGAGAAGAAATATTCATGGAAAGATCCATCCTTGCAAGTTAATCTGGTCACTAGCAGCCTAGCTGCTTCTATTATCAAGTAGCACAGAATCGATCTCTATGGTTATGTGGTCCCAAATCACACAGGTCTTTAGATTTCAGTCAACACCTGGAAAGGGACTTGGGGTGGCACATAAACAGTCAATGAAAACAGGAGAGCACAGGAATAATAGGTTTCCTGGGACCAATATCCTATTATCAAGTTAAAAACTACATCTGTACCAGCTGAGGTTGAGAATGAGTCAGCTTCTCTATTAACACAGTTTTCCAAAAGGTTACATTTATTTCTTATAATTTTGAGTTCTCTCTCTGTATCCCTGCCTCCCCTATCACATTCATAACCTGAAGGGACAGATTAGTGGACTTTTTAGTTCTCTAGATATATATTTACAAAAATTCAAAATAAACAAGAACCACAGAACTGAACATTACTTACGAGGGAGTTGCTGGGGGCGCTCAGGAGGGAAAAAGTCACCTTTTGGTAAGGCCCTTTCATCCTGAAAAAAGAAAATAGCAATCAATCTCATTGATAGATGAGAACAGATTATCAACCTAACAAAAACTAATTATTTTGCACAAGTTAATTGAATGCAACAATAAAAACACAATTTTACTCTGAAACCAGGTTGTTTTAGGAGCACAGGAAACCATCTTCTGATTGGAATTGTCTCAAATATGTCAATTTGTAAAATCCTAAATCCAAAGAAAGCCTTTCTGGAGAAAGGCATCAAAGAGAAACAGACAACAGCAAAACAAACCCAAAGGTGGTACCACCATGACTAGATTTTTGACTGGGAGCTCCTGTAACTTTTGTAACATGCAACAGTAGAATTTAAGTGGAGCATAGATTCCCTTGCCTGATATAGCTTTGTGGTACTTGTGAGGCTGGTAAAGCCATGTTTTGGATAACATTGTTTTCTTAGATGGTCAATACTCATGTATTCATCCCAATAGCACAGAATTAAAAGACAGCAGATGAAAAAGCATCTTTAATCTTAATAGTACTTTCTGAGTTTTTAACTTGGGCAAATATAAAAGTGAATTTGTATGGCTTGATTAGATGCACTCCAAATAAGAGCTGGAGGAGGAACCCAGAGATGCTAGGTGAAGGGAGGAAATCTAAGATTAAGAATTGTTCAAAAAAATCTATTATGCATATACCAAGCAGTTAACAACCATTACATTTTGTTAGAGGGGGATTATTTCAATAAGAATAAATTCTAGCTATTTTTTTAAAAAAAGTAAACCCTTACCTTCCATCTTAGAATCAACACTAAGTATTGGTGCAAAGCTGCTAGTTATTTCTTTATGAATTATCCCATTATCTCTATTACTGAATTAGACAGTAATATAATCAGGGAAAATAAGAGCTAGATCATGTTGATTGTTAATGATTTAATATCAGGGGACTTCGGCTGAATATCCCAGGTACATTCAGTATTTTAAAATTTCTAGCTAAAATAAAGTTGGGAGACATAATCAACTCCATGAATGGAAAATGGGAGGAAATGAATAGTTGAGTTGTTCTAAAAAGAATCTAAGACGTTATCCAGAGCACTGTGTTTTATTCTGGACATTAGAATGGTAAAAGGTCTTAATAAATAATAATAATAAAGCAATAAAGTATCATGTGAAGAAAAAAGGCATATTTGGCTTAGAAAGGAGAAAACATAGGGAAGACAAGACAGCTATCTTCAAGCAGAGTCTCTCATGTGAAGGAAGACTATTCTACTTGGTCTCATTGGGCAAAAGCAGAAGCATTGGGGTGTACATTGCAGATAAGCAGCATTTAGGCTTGATATAAGAAAAACTTCTCAACAACGAGAGCGGCTAAACAGTTAAACAGGCAGTCTTGGTCTTTATACTGTGAGTCAGGTATATTATAGAAGGATTTCTTTCAGGTATGAGTTAGATCAGATGCCTGCTGTGGTCCCAATTCTCAAATTTCATGATTCTGTAATTCTTCTGTCAAACTTACCATCTTCACATGCATTGGTCTATCGAATAGCAGCTGGCCATTGAACATTGCTGATATATTAGTTAAGTTAAAATAAGTCATTTGCTATTTTCAAATCGAGGATCTCAAACTAATAAGGAAACCCGTGTGATTTATTTCCAATTATGTTCAAGTTCACTGTAAGCCCCATCACAACCCTGTTTTCATACATCTAACTTTTCTTCTTCTTTTCAGTTTTCTTCACCAAATCAACTATTTCTCTAACCATGGCACTATGGCTATAAGAGTCATGGCAATGTAAACCTGGGACTGATCTACACACAAAAATGAGGAAAGGAACACAATTCAATGATTAATTAATATAACAAAGATGGACAAGTATGAAGAATATAAAGAACCTAAAGCTAAAACATAAGAACAGAATGCATGTTAAATATAATCATAAAATAATGATGGCCAACCTTTTAGAGACTTTGTGTTATTCAATCTCCCCACCCCTCAAAGCACTCCCATTGGGTTGCCTGGCAGAGGTGAAGTGAAAAAATGTCCTCGTTATGATGGAGAAAAAGGGAGCAGCTCCCTCAGTTTCTCCACCTTTCTAGTAGGGAAGTCTGGGGGTGCAATGGCTTGTGAGCCAACAGAGGGCTCTGTGTGCCCTTTTTGGCATACAGGCCATCATAGATATAAAGGGAAAGGTGACCAAGACCAAACTTAAAAGAATCCTGGACACATATAGTTATTAAAGAATTTTGATACTTAAGTGTTGAAATTTATTAATTATAGCTACTAAAAAGCAAGCTTAGTATTGATGTTGTTTTAGCATCTAAATTATTTTTATAGCACATCAAAGATACTGAGATTTTAAGGAATACAAGGCCTATCTAATCTGCAATGGATCCTATTATGTACAATAATAATGCTGACCACAAATCAACATTTATGTAAGCAATTTCAAATTTTATAAAGCATATAACATGCCATTTTACTCTTTCAGCAACAACTCTGGGAAGTCCTAGTGCTACAGGTTTTACCTTGACTTTACAAGTGAGGAAATAAGTCCAGGGGAATCCAAGGGACCAGCCCATGGTCCCTCAAATAGTAACAAGTGTCAGCAGTTTCAAACCTTGATTCTTTCCTCAACTAAACCTGGCGGTCTTTCCACTATGCTATACTGACTTTCTCTGCAACATTAAAACATTTCCTATGGGAAAAGTAGAGATGTGATAGATAGCCTTAGTAAAAATTGATAGGACTGAAGGTTAATCCTGCTAGGATATGAAGGTCCAGAAGAAGCTAGGATATCCTGTAAGAAATTGAGAATAGATCTTTTTACAAACCAGTTCAATGGATCATACTGTGAAAACAATGGTGTTTTTAAGTCTGTCTGTCTGTCTGTCTGTCTGTCTGTCTGTCTGTCTGTCTCTCTTAACCACCGCCACCCTTCTCCATAAATGTAGGGGAGAGCACCGGTTGGCATCATTTTCTGGGAAGAGTTGAGATACATTAATGCAAGCAATGAATAAAAAAATAGAGAAAACTGTGGGAAGAAATAAGATTATAAAAAACAATAGGATCATTATTTTGTTAACCTTCCTCAGATAGTTTGTTTTACCCCAAAGTACTTTTAAATTTCACACTACTCTTTTCAAACATGTCTTCCCATATCCCAAGTAAAATGATACAGTATAATTTCCTTCCCTCCCCAACCAAACCTGCTTTAATCATTAGGAAGGTACTGATATAGACTGAAAAGGATACATATAGCCTGAACTGCTTCAATCGACTGTTCAAAAGTAACAGTGCCAATTCCACGACTTTTCCCATCTTTATCTTCAAGAATATCTGCTCTAACCACTACGCCAGCCATACAGAACACTTCTTTCAGTTTCTTCCAGCCAACTTTATAATCCAGCTGAAAAGGAAAGGACTCTATATCATGGGACATTTTATAAGCAATTTTTACTGAATAACAGGATACAATACTTGTTGAAAAGCATGTGTTAGAAAATGAGACAGGTTAAGACGACTAAACCAATTGCAATGTAATTTCTGAAAAATGGAAATGCCAGATGGCATGCACTTCAACACACATTCATATTTTTTGGAGGAAGTTGTCTTGTACATCCATTACTATAAAATGCACTATCTGAATTTTAGATACAGTGATTTTTAAGTTACATACAGACCTGGCCTGTTCTTCTCCTTCTTGGCCATTCATTATTTGTTTGCCCAGCATCCAAATTATAGAAAAATTAAACTTCCTAAGATTAAGGGCAAGAATGCAGAACCTTTGCACTTTCCATTTTAAAATATATTTGATTTTGTTAAATATTTCCTAATAAAGTACACATAATTGTTAACAATTTTTTAAAAGTCTGAGTTGCAAATTCCTTTGGCCCCTCCAGAAGGCAAACAATACAATAATGATTATATGTGTTAAGTTGTGTAAAACATTTTCATAAAGCTATGTGTACCTCTTGCTTTAATTTTTTTATTAGGTCATGGGACCTATGTGTGACCTACCCAAGACCTACCCAAAATATTATCAAGAACCCAGTGGATTGAGAGCCAAGCCTAGAGATGGGAGGCTCTAGGTTAAAATCTGGCTTCAGACACTTCTTAGCTGTGTGACCCTGGGCAAGTCACTTGACTCCCATTGCCTTACTGCTCTTCTGCCTTGGAACCAATATAGTATTGATTCTAAGATGGAAGGTAAGGGTTTAATAATAAAAAAGAAAGAAAGAGCATTACCCTAAAAGGGAGCACACCAACATATAAGGACAGGTTAAGTACTAGCCTTAAAAATAAGTTTTGTTTGCTCCAAAACTTCCATTTTCAATTTTTCAGTCTGTTTGGAACTTGAAATCCTTCTCCCATATGGAAACTACTTGTTCTGGAAGGCTAAATTTCCACAGCAGTCCACAAATACTTATTTGGTCCTCAAGAGAAGTGAATATGCTTAACATTTTAAAAGTATATTCTGAAGGGAGAACCAGGTGGCTCAGTGGATTGCGAGCCAAGAGTTACTGGGTTCAAATGTGGCCTCAGACCACTTTCTAGCTGTGTGACTCAGAGCAAATTGCTTACCAACCCCGGGCCCCCCATTACTGTTGTCCCGGTGACATCTCTTTCAAGGCCCCTCCCCATCAAACTAGTTTCCTTCTCTTCAAAATCAATGCCTAGTTTTGATTCTAAGACAGAACGTAAGGATCAAATATATATACACACACACACACACACACACACACACACACACACACACACACACACACACACACACATATATATAAAATATAA
>NC_058130.1:737764218-737787693 GCF_016433145.1 Gracilinanus agilis | reverse complement strand
ATTTGGTCCTCAAGAGAAGTGAATATGCTTAACATTTTAAAAGTATATTCTGAAGGGAGAACCAGGTGGCTCAGTGGATTGCGAGCCAAGAGTTACTGGGTTCAAATGTGGCCTCAGACCACTTTCTAGCTGTGTGACTCAGAGCAAATTGCTTACCAACCCCGGGCCCCCCATTACTGTTGTCCCGGTGACATCTCTTTCAAGGCCCCTCCCCATCAAACTAGTTTCCTTCTCTTCAAAATCAATGCCTAGTTTTGATTCTAAGACAGAACGTAAGGATCAAATATACACACACACACACACACACACACACACACACACACACACACACACACACATATATAAAATATAAAATATATATATATATATATATATATCTCCAAATTAGGACCAGTTCTGAACCCTCACCTCTAAGTTTCTCTTACCAATGGCTTCTGAGACTTGAAGGTAAGGGTTTTTGAGTATCATTGAAGAATAGATCCTAAGGCCTGAAAGTCCCTCCTCCATAGCCATTTTGGGAGGGAAGGCTATAATTGACATTGAGGGGGAAATGGGTTTATTTTCCTGGCAGCTGCTTCTAAACATGATTTCTCACCATGGGAAGTCTGGTACACAACCCTATTTTAAAAAAGTCATTTTTCGGGGCAGCTGGGTAGCTCAGTGGAGTGAGAGTCAGGCCTAGAGACAGGAGGTCCTAGGTACAAACCCGGCCTCAGCCACTTCCCAACTGTGTGACCCTGGGCAAGTCACTTGACCCCCATTGCCCACCCTTACCAATCTTCCACCTATGAGACAACACACCGAAGTACAAGGGTTTAAAAAAAAATTAAAATTAAAAAAGTCATTTTTGTTTTTTAGTTTAAAAAAAAAAAATTTGCTGGTAAAGAGGAAAAGGAATAGACTCCCAGACTCACCCACCCTCACTCCATTTACAGTCCCCTCCCTTTTAAAATCCTTTTTCCTTTAGACTTTTCAGTGAAGAAAAAAAAAAGTCTACAACAGATACCTATATATTTAGGCTTAGGCTGTTTTGATAGAAAAGAGGCAAAATATTAGGAATTAAGGAGTTGGTAAGATAAGACCAGACAGGCCTCCCTTCTCCCTTAAGATCAAAGATTCTAAAACCCTTCCTGCAAATTTTAGTTCAACTCTCCAAGAGTCAGAAGCAAGTAGAGTTTAGGAACTTACCAGAGCCCAAGCAGCTCAAAACAAAGGTAAGTGGCCTTGGAGAGGAGAGTTACATGGCCATTAAAAACTTATGTCAAGATGAGACAAGTCCCGAACCTACCCCAATACATTTACAAAGATCTCTCAGAGGCAATTCAGTCCAATCCTCTCATTTAATAGATGAGGTGACTTGTCCAAGCTCACAGAAGAATGGCAGCAGAATTGACATTCAAACAAAGACCCTGGGACAACAAATCTCCTGTACCAAAATGCCTCAATTTAAACCTATTCCTAAAGATCACTCTCTCCTTTGCCTGTTCTTTGTATTTTTCCAGTGACAGTGTCTCTTTCAAGCCCCCCTCCCCCCATATACTAGTTTTTCCTCTCCAAACCTCCCATCTAAACACAGAAATTTAATTACCTTGATATGGAAAATTCCCTGTGCTAAAAGATCTGAACTCTCCCCAACCTTAGGTTTGAGACTAATGATGACATATTTTTCAGTTCAATAATCAACTGTTCCCAAGACAGTCTACCCACAAGAATGGGAAGAAGATGAACTAGAAAAGAGGCACCATTTACCTCAGAGAGTTAAAGAGCTACTCAACAAAGCAGATGAGGCCAGGGCTCAGCTAAAGATACAATAAACTGACCCTTGCTTGTTTCCATGCCTCCTTTACCTTCTTGGCCTCAATCCTCCCTTCCCTTGTGGCATGGGGAGATGGAAAGAGAATGAAATGCAAGGCTATAGATTTTTTTACACTATGGAATATTCTGAGTCAAATAAGCAATTCTACTGTTTATAGCTTTCACTGATTCTAACAGAAATTGCATGAGATTAGGAATCTGCTTTTCTTTCTTGCATTCTATTAATCTAAGCTACTTCTGCCTATTTCTATTCTGTCCAGGCAGCTATAAGAACCAAACATTTTAGGCTAATTGGGGGGATGGGGAGAAGAGGGGGTGATTTATCTTTCTCAGTCATGCAGATTTTCCTTTTCTCTAGTTAATTAGAACTTGAATAATCACCTTTATTCTCTGAACTGTGACACTAATAAACTGGCAACATCCAAACTTTGCATTTTAAAATATTATCATTTTACTTACATTTGCTACAAATACTGTGCTTCCAAGTCTTCCGGCCTGTAATGCATGGATAATCTCATTTGGGATGTTAGGATTATTTAGGATACTGGGTGGGATATTAATCATTCCTGGGCCACCTGGTCCCATACCCATCCCACCAGTTGTAGCCATCACCTTTTGCATTGCTCTCCTGGCATGTTCGCCATCAGGATCCTAAAACAAGCAAAATTACATTCAGTATATGTGATTCAATAACATCAAACATTAAGGGGTTGTATTCACATTTTTTTATTTCTTACTACTTCAGAAATTAAATACAAATTATAAACAAATAATTAAGGACCATAAGAAATTAAAGAGGTACACTAGCCAAAGCTCTCTACCAGAACTGTGGGGCTAAAATGTTAAACTGACAATACATACCCACTCTATGTATTCAGTAGCTTTCAACATATAATTGGAAGACTATATGAGAGGATTAAAGTAGGCCTTGAAAGAGAAATTTTCAATCACAAACAGAAGTGGGAAAAACCATCAAGGAAGAGCCCCATTTTCCAAACAAAATCAGAATGTAATGTTCTTGATGGCACCACCCTTCCTCCTTTGTACCCAGAGAACACAATCCAAGTCCTGGTTACTTGCAGATAGGCAATATAAACTTGCTAGAGAGTCATTTCATTGCTGCCAAGTTGTGGCAATGAGACTGCAGGATTAGGTCAGAGCCTGTTTCACACACACTCAAAAATAAAATTCTATGATTCACTTGATAGCTCTTTTAAGCAGCACCCATCAACATTCTGGATCCTTTTTGAATTGTGATGTGAAGGTTAGGTATATCACTTAAATTTACACAAGTTAATCTAAGACAGGCAAGCATGATGTAAGTGGCTAGAGTTTGTTTTAAACTCAGGTCTTTTTGGCTCCAAGCTCTCTACCTCTTGACAACATACCAGTTATGTGACCCTGGGAAGTCATTTATTTCTCAGAGTTTGCTTTGCTCTCCACAATTCTCTAAGATGTAGAGAAGATGCTGACCTGCGCTGGGTTAAGACTTTCCTAAAGAGGGAATTCCATATACCAACGGAACCATAGGTTTTAGCTCTATCCTTTATAATCTAAAGCTGACTCTAAAGATTATGACATTTAGTAACTAGGGATGAAGTAGAAAGATTAAAATATGTATACTCTTTTACAGCTAATTCGATTTTAAAAGTTTCTCATTTCTCCAGAACATATAAACATTAACTTTTCCTGACACTACGCAGTTTAATTCTCCTCCACACATAATTTAGGAGTTCATAAATTATACAAGACAAAGGAATACACTATCCCATAACAAAAGGTAGCTTTTCTAAAGCACTTTTAAGGTTTATAAAGTGGTTCACAAATATTATACTTTTTTCTTACGACGACTCTGGGAAGCAGACATCACTTTCTATTGCCAATTCTAACCCACTACAACTGAGCATTACTATGTGGACCACCTCAACCCCAATAGCTTAATTTGAAGCTCAAAGAAGGTCAAAGAATACATGAACAAAAGCAAGTTCCTGGTTTCAAAACCACTAGAATAAGAGCCTGAAAATTTCAGAATAAAGGAAAAGAGAAAATGGTCATTGACTGTACAGCATGTGCCAATGTTAAAGCTTCTAATAGGGAGGGCACAAAGCTACATTCAGGGCTTCAAGGGGAGCCCACACATTCTAAGTACTATGAAGCAGAGACACTTGTATTTCCTGACAAAGAACCTAGTGACCCATCCTCGAAATGCTTTTGCTTCAGAGCCATCCCTAAAGTAAATGTTAGCATGACATGGATAAAGGATGTCATCTCTTTAAGAAATAGAAAAGCAATTTAATTAAAAAAAAAAAAAGGAAATAAAAAGCAGGCTTAGGAGAAATAATCACCCACAATCAACTAAGAAATGAAAAAAAAAATGACATAAAATTTATTTTTAGAGGAAAGATAAAGATTAGAAAGTACCAGAGTACAAATTAACTTTTGAAAAGGGAAAATTTGAAAAACCCGAAATGAGAATTTTAAAATACAAAAAGCAAAATGTTTTTTTCATTTATATTCCATTGTGTCTTGTTTTCAAAGCCCAGTGGAACAAAACAAGTGAGTTCCCTCCAGGGTGCCAGTCATTAATTACTGTTAAATTTGACAATTCAACAAGTTCCACATCCCTCTAACCAATTTATTATACAAGCTTGCAAGGACAAAATGATTTGCCAAATGTACTAGGTGAAATCAAGATACACTAAATCTATGTCAATGCCTTGAGAGATAATGAAAAAGAAAAGCTGACTAGAGGAAAGCATGTAGATATGTAGATGCCTGGGTTCTTATTTTGGCCTACTACTAACCTCCAGAGGTTGCAGCTTCCTCTCTATAAAATGAAGGTGTTGGATCAGATGGATTAGGATTCCTTTTAGCTTTAATATATGAATTTCTCAACAATAAATGCAAAAGCAACTTTTATACTCTCACTCATATTTACAGTACATAACACAGAAAGGGAGATCAAATTAACTTATGAAACACAAAACTAATGTAATTATATTACAGTATCATTTCCTCACAACCACCCTGTCAGATAGGTTAATACAAATATTTATTTTAACCCCATTTTAGAGATGAAGAAATTGAAAACCAGGAAGGCCAAGTGACTTGTCCAGAAATTACAAATATTTGAGGCAGGATTTAATTCCAAGTCCTCCTGACTTCAACTATATCTACTTGATGCCACATTGCTTCTTAAAATCCAAATCAGGGATAACTCAAAACCTGGTTTCAGAAGCACAGGGTTACAGGTGTGAAAAGGATAGGGAAGGTCAGGTAAGTCAGCTGTTGCAGGATTCAAGATGTAAGAAGCTAAAGAGATGAACCAGAAAGGCAACGGTGAGAATCACAAGAGATATTAACAGGGTCTGACACATGAGAAATGCTTAGTCAGTTCTCTGGGGAATGAATGCATGCAGTTATTCACTGATATTATTTGTTTCACATATAAGTGATGGCGGTTGGCAGATGTTATGAGAAAAGCTCTATAAAAGGCCCTTTCCAATTGTGACGGTATTAAGGATAACAACCAAAAAGCTCTCTCATTTTCTTCCTACACAATTCAGTAGCTCAATAGTCATTAATTTCTGCACAACTGTTTGAAGAGAAATGTATTCAATTGACAGGCTTATTATGAAGGCCAGGTATTAAAGGAGCAGTTACATTTTTACCTGCTCTCTATTCTCTCTGAGAGACAAAAGACTTCTAGAGCACTCCAAGTAGGTCAAATTTTCCTATCCTTATCACTCTGTACTGAGGTAATAAACACAATTATTTTACCTGATCTCAAAACTGAAACTAGGAGCAGCTGGGTGGCTCAGTGGATTGAAAGTCAGACCTAGAGATGGGAGGTCCTGGGTTCAAATCTGGCCTCAGACCCTTCCTAGCTGTGTGACCCTGGACAAGTCACTTGACCCCCATTGCCTAGTCCGTACCACTCTGCCTTAGAACCAATACCCAGGATTGATTCTAAGTGGGAAGGTAAGGGTTTAAAAACAAAAACACCCCCCCCCCCCCCCAAACGGAAACTGCTCTCTTCATTGATCTTTTCTCGGTGCTCACCTTTCTTGGGCTCTCTGCTGCATTTGACATTCTGACCACCCTGTCACTACACACTCTTTTTGTGACACTGCTTGTTTCTTGGTTCTGCAACTTGTGACTGCTCCTCAGTTTCCTTTGATGCTTCATCATCCTTATTCTGCCCTCTAGCTGGGGAATACCTAGATATTTCCCAGGGCTTTGTCTTAGGCTCCCTTTTCTCTTTTTCTCGGTGACTTCATTAGCTCCTCTCGGTTTAATTATCCATTTCTTGTAGATGACTTAGAGATCTATATGACAAACCCCAGTCAATCTCCCAAGCTTTAGGCCAATATTCAAAAATTCTGATTAGACATTTCAGACTGGACATGCTAGAAAAATCTTATAACTCAATTGTCACTTCATCATCATCCTTAACTTCTTCCTCATTTTATACAGCCAACAAGTGCCAAATCTTGCCCATCCTATTACCTGAGGCAGTTAGTGGCAGTAGATAGAACGCTGGGCAAAATCAGGAGACCTGAATTCAAAACCTGCCCCAAGACACTTACTAACTGTGTGACTGGGCAAATTACTTACCCTGTCTGCCTTAATTTCCTCATCTGAAAAATGGGGATAACACTAGCACCTACCTCTCTTGGGGTTATGAGGAAGATCAAACAAAAATAGTTTTTAAGATGCTTAGCATAGTACATGGCAGAGAGTAGTGTAAAAACTTCACATACTTTATTATTTCTTATATCAGGGTCCTGAAGTAGAAAGGACTCAATTCCTGTATATAGAGAATTCCTCTCCAGCATCATCCAGTCAGGAGTATCTTCCTTTTAACAGAATTTGGTTAATAAATGAAAGGGACAATATGACAGCAAAGGAAAATAATAAATGTTTGAGGGGATGTGGCAAAATTGGGATACTAATGCATTACTGGTGGAAGGTGCGAATTGAGCCAAACATTCTAGAAGATAATTTGGAACTATGCCCAAAGGGCTTTTAAAATATTGCCTGCCCTTTGATCTAGCCACAACACTGCTGGGTTTCTACCCCAAAGAGATAATATGGAAAAATATGTGTTCAAAAATATTTATAGCCACACTCTTTGTGGTAGCAAAAAATTGGAAAATGAATGGGATGCCCTTCGATTGGGGAATGGCTGAACAAGTTGTGGTATCTGTTGTTGATGGAATACTACTGTGCTAAAAGAAATAATAAACTGGAGGAATTCAATGTGAACTGGAACCACCTCTGGGAATTGATGCAGGGTGAAAGAAGCAGAGAGAACATTTGTACACAGAGATGGATACACTGGTACAATCGAATGTAATGGATTTCTCCACTAGCAGCAATGCAACGACCCAGGACAATTCTGAGGGACTTATGAGAAAAAACGCTATCCACATCCAGAGAAAGAACTGTGGGAGCAGAAACACAGAAGAAAAACAACTGCTTGATCACATGGTTCAATGGGAAGGTAGACTCTAAACAATCAGCCTAGTGTAAATAATAATATGAAAATAGGTCTTACATGTAAAACCCAGTGGAATTGCTCATTGGCTATGGGAGGGGGGTGGGAGGAGGGGAGGGAAAGAACATGAATCATGTAACCATGGAATTCTAAATTAATTAAACTTAAACAAAAACCAAACAGGACAAGGGTTCTTTACCTATGTATATGCTCTCCATGACACCAGGATGGGGAAGAATGGATAGTTGATGAACCACCTCTTAATTAGCTATCTACCAATTAGAGATGTCTTGGAATGTTCAAGTGAGGGACCAAATAAGGAGCTCCTAAATTTCTTATTAAGTTGCCTGGCCAACCTCTTGGGTCTTTGGTCACTGAGAAGAGGTCTCTCTATTGGTTATGATCCTGGCCTAACAAATGAGCTAATATTCTCACTCAAAAATCAGCCTCTCAAAATCATTTTAATGTTAACAGTTAAGTGTTATTTAAATGCTAGCTATTATTACTATTTTCTTTACTTCCCACTTAAGATAATTCCAACAGCCTCCTAATTGGTCTCCTTGCCTCAAGTTTCTCCACCTATTCCAATTCATCCTACACAGAGACCACAAAAATGAGGCCTGATCCTATCATTCTTCTGCTACCTATCTGTTCCTTCACATCTGACCTTCTACTCTGTTCCTCACACACAACACTGCGTCTCTATACCTGGAACACAATCCCTTCTGATTCCTGTCCATAGAATCCCTTTCTTCATTCAAGTCACAGATCCACAACACCTTCCACACAAAACCTTTCTGATTCTCCTGTCCCAATTGCTAATACCTCTCTCCCTAACTACCTTATATTTATTCTCTTTATGGTTATTAAGGTATGTACATTAAAATGTATATTTCTCCCAATAATGTAAACTCCTCAAGAGCAAGGATTGTTTCATTCTTTGTAAACCAAACTTCTAGCATTGTGTCTGTGTATAACAATGTTTTAATAAAGGATTGTTGGTTGATTCTCCAAGTCAATGATAAAAATTTTAAATAGCAGAGGTAATACAGATTCTTGGGGGTATCCCAATACTTCTAAGCAGATGACAAGTACATTGTGGGTTTGAGCAAGCCACAATTTCCCTGGAACTTAGCTACTACTTTTGTACAATGAGCAGGGTGGGACTAGATGGACTCTTGAGGTCCCATTTAGCTCTATATCAATCATCTCGTGATTCTTGCCATTCAACCATTTCCAAGTCTTGTCCACATTTCCCTTATATTATTCACAATAAGATAATGAAACTAAAACTCTAAGGGACTTTGAAGATTATTTAGCTCAAGTTTCCTTCATTTACAGACAAAGAAACTAAAGGGGTATAGGAAGGTCAAGTAACTTGTCCAAAGTCACACAGTCAAGGGCATATTTGAACCCAGTATTACATTTTATAAGAATTCCTTACTGACACAAACTACTAATACTCTTCACTATAGACTGATATTGGTACAATGGGTAAAGTGCTGGGCTTGGAATCAGGAAGACCCGAGTTCAAATCCAGCCCTAGACACTTTCTAGCTGGACCAATCACTGAACTTCTGCCTGCCTCAGTGTCTTCATCTATAAAATGTAGATTTTAATAGTACCTATTTCCTAGGGTTTTGTAAAGATAAAATGAGCTAATATTTGTAAAGTTCTTAGCACAAGATCTGGCATAGTGGTGATTATTCCTCCTCCCTACTCCACTGACCTCTATCCTCCACTTGATTTATTCTGAATATACTTATATATATCTTTTAATTTCCCCCATTAGATACATGTAAGCTCCTGGTAAGAACTGTTTTCTTGCCAAGTCTCCTTAATTTATAGGACCACACCTGACACTTAGCAGGTACTTAAAGAAATGCTAGTTAATTTGATTGTTGATAAAAGAAGAAAACAAAGGTATTGTTTGAGTTCTCTCAAGCAGCAGGCCATTTAATTTGGTTCTCCCCCTAAAATGAATCTAATAAATATAGGAAAGAAGGCTGTTGAATTTGGTTCAAATATCAAGGAAAGAGGCACTCTCAAATTAGAGTGGGCAGTGGTGAAGCATTTGTAGCAAAGAACCACACAAAAAGAATCATGTAAGGAAGAGATATCTCCAAAATATGCCACTGTCAAAGAATTTATCCAGAGGGGAGGAAAAGATGGTGAGACAACAGACTTAAAACCCAAAGATTGGGGGGAGGGGGGAAGGCCAGCTGGGTAGCTCAGTGGATTGAGTCAGGCCTAGAGACGGGAGGTCCTAGGTTCAAATGTAACCGCAGACACTTCCCAGCTGTGTGACCTTGGGCAAGTCACTTGCCCACCCTTACCACTCTTCCACCTAGGAGCCAATACACAGAAGTTAAGGGTTTAAAAACAAAGCAAAACAACAAAGATGGGGAGGGTAAAACTTGAGAGGATAGCAAAATGATACCTATCATAGGCTGGCTCTTTGCGTTACTGATCTAGTTCTCTGCTTAGGGACTCACAAAAATCATATTAGAAGGTGTCCAGAGACCAATTTGGGGTTTAGTAACTAACTGGACAATAGTACTATTGTCTAAGATGGTATCAGGATTATAGATGGAGGACTAATCTCAAATTTGATGAACAAAACATGCCAGAAACTAGCACTTTTTTTGGTGAATTTGCAGTCTAGCTTCATTTAGAGGCAGCATGGTATAGCAGGAAGGACAATGGACTTAAGTTTGATAACCTGGGCTGGGGGTAAAAAAAACTTAGTAGTTAGCTGAATGACCAATCATCACATCTTTGTGGAAAAAAGGAGTGAGACTATTTCCATTAGTTATCTCATGAATATGAAAAGGGCTATATAAAAACGTCACTCTTAGGTTCCATAATTTAATCTTAGAGACTCTAAAAATCTTACTTCTTTGACTTTCAAAGGTCTTCCACTCAGACTATGCTTGTTCAAAACTTCAGCAGCTTTTTTCATGCTTTCTTCCATCTTGAATTCAACAACACTATGAAGAATCAAAAAGATATGAATGGAATGTTCTGTAACTTTGAAAACACAATCACCAGTAAAGAAATTAAAGAATACTTACGCACATCCCTTTAGAAGCAGCCAAAGACCAACCAGAAGGGCAAGGAAAAAGAAAAAGAAAAAAAAGTAAGTGCAAAGAATTTTTCAAAAAACAAAACTAAAAATAAAGTTTACATAAAATTAGTTTAAAAATTAGCCCTTTTAAGGGGGAAGGTGACAGAAGAAGTATCTTACCTATCCTTCCTTACTAAAAGCTGGACTCCATGATATCCTAGCTTCTACACATTACCAGGGTTGCACTGTAGTTTCTGAAGTTGTAATAAGCAGACCTAAATTCAGGTTCTCCAAGAACACTCCACAAACTTTAGATCTGCTCCCCTCTGTAGTCAATCAATTCCTTGTCCTACTCATCCTAAATCCAACCCTTCAATACATTAAGTAAGCTTGTCCTATTGATTGTTCTAAGCCATCCTATTACACTCAACAGAAAATAGTTTAATATCTATTTGCCAATTTTAAACTTTCAAAAGTTTTAAGTATATGATTTATGCTTTACTGGCACAAGGGCAACTTTTCAGAAACGTTTTTTCACACAACTTACAAATTCAGCAAACAACCAAAAATAACATTTTCTAGAACAAGAACACACGTTTTACATTAATATGCCACCGCCAGAGTTCCATGCATAATTCACACACAGCCAACTCCTCTATTAACAAAGAGACGATGCTACTATTGGTCCCCAGTTACCCAAATTAAACATCCAAACAGAATGCCAAAAAGCTCTTTGGACAATCATTTGGAGCAGTGGGACCCCCATTTGCAAGCCCTCCCCACCCCCTTTCAAAAGTATGGCAATGTCGAATATTACCTATTGGTAACATAGCTCTCACTACCTTCCTGAATTCATTCCACTCCACGCCACCATACAGTTACATTTGTCATGTAGTAAATCCACAGAAGAAATTCTCTCAAACACTTACCCTTGACTTTCCTTCAGCGTCCATTAAGAGCTCCACGTATGTTACCTCACCAACTACAAATCAGATTCCAGACGACACATATACCAAGGGAGAAAAGCCAAGAAAACAATGGGAATTTAGAACAATCATCAGCAACCTTGTATGGAGCCTCTGCCTTATAAGAAAGCCCAGAAACACTCCATATTCTCTAAACCACCAAGCTAGGCATTACAGGTGTGCAGTAAAAGTAGGTGAGACTAGTTTAACAATATGTCCTTGATTTTCCTCCCACCACAAACAAGCAATTTCCACAGACTTCCTTCCATGATATCAATTTCCTGTCTGGAATACTCATTCATGACTAGAGGCAATCCAAATCCATAGGAAATATGTCTACACATTAACTTTTTGGGAGGAAAACACATTTTTATGGCTGTTTTTAAAAGAATGCAGGTGAACAGTACACATTTGAATGCCACTAAATAGAAGATCCAAATGAACACACAGATCTTGGCTTGACACTTATCCTAGAAATAGGGTTCAACTGGTTTGCTACAAAACCACAAAACCAGAGCAGCATCTTCAACAAAATTATGATAGGCAATTATTTTCTACTGCTGCTTTTGACATCTTCCTTCAGGTGACGAAGAAACCAAAATTTAATGTTCACTTTACATCTGTAGCCAACAGCCGTTTACAATTCTGATCTTCTCAAAGGCCAAGACTAAAGAGCATTTCAAAAAGCTAATTCTGCAGGTTTTCCTCAAGATTTGGATTGCCAAATCATGACCACCATAACCAGATTGTTTACCACCAAGAATACAACTACCAAAATGGCTGCTGAGTTTGAAGAAGATGGCTTATTGAAGCTACAATTTTTAAAAATACAGCTTAAAAAAAAATCAGGTTGTCTATCTCTAGGCCAAGGTCTTATCCCCACAAAATTCAGAGTATCAGTTAAATACCACCAAAGACCAAGTTTATCTTCATTTGGTTTTCAACATTTCTAAGTAAGTACAAGTTGAAATAGGCTGGATTACGTACAAAAGCCATTCAAATTTCATAGGCTTCCTTTGTAGGATATTAGGTTGAATGCTACATGAACCATTTTAAATTTAATATGGCAAATTATTTTAAAAGTCAAGGAAAAACATTAGGATTTTCTTCAGGAGCAACACTTTGCTTTCTACCACAGTCATTAAAATCAAGTTCTAAATGTTGTAAAGTGTTTATGGTCAAGACAAGTAAATGAGTTAAAGTCTAAAATCTAGAGTACTTTATCCTTTCTAGGGTCTCCCCAAACAGCTAAATTGGTAAGCACTATGTGCCCAGAGCAGAGGGAGCAAGTAAAAAGAATTTTCAAGGAATCAATGGACCTTGTAGCAAAGTTTAACTTTTTGCAAATATGCACTGGTTTATGTACAATAAATTGAAAAATGCCCAAGCATAAACAAATCTAGCCAAAAGCTCTAAGTACACACTTCATTAAATTAGGATGGCCTCTATTTTACCATCTAAAATAAAAACAAATACATTTCTCAGAGGCCAGTTTTTTTAAATTGCCATTCATTTCAACAGCAGCAGCCATTAGAGGACCAACAGCCCTTGTCTACTATTTTAATGACAAAATATGTCAAACTGTGAAGACGAATCTCAAAATTTATTTGCTATAAGAACATAATTTACCAATGGCCTTTAAAAAAAAGAAAAAAGAATCACAAGGTCCGACTCAAGTCAGCTATAATTTACTGCCAGAATTCAATATTCATACATGTTAAAGTCAGTGTCCATGCTCACCATAGACATTTTATAAATAAGAGAGTTGTGACTGCTATCTAAAAGTCAAGACCAATCTATCTAAACCATACCTCCTTTCATAGTCATATAAAAACATTTTCTAACACTCTTTTCTTCTAGGCCACAAATAGGAATAGAAGGCTATTATTTATGTCATGTAGGTTTTGATTCAACAAAATGCTACCCTTGGTTTTTAATTATTTTGAGATTTAACCAGCAAAGGAGCTGGACTCTCTCAATTCTCATTCTATTAAACAAGGTCCCAAGCAAAACTTTAGGGTTTAAGTTTACCCTGAATAGAATGGAGTTAATGGTTTTAAGAGAGCTTCTAGAAGCTAGGCTAGACTTAGCAAATGTAGCTAAATTTAGCCTTTTTAAGAGTAGTTTAGCAGAAGCAAAAAATAATTTTAAAAGTAAATTTTGCTAAAGAATTCAAGAAAACTTTTGATTAAAAAAGTCAAGAGTACTTTCAGGGGGTAAGGACAGAGTCAGTAATAATATCAAAGATAGTCTTATAGCAACTGACCTTGGTATCAATCCTAGATGAAAACCACTAATGTGCATTCCTCCCCAGAATAGCATCCAGCACATATTAAGTAAGCAATCATTAAAATGTATGTATGAATGCATGCTTGCTTTCTTCCTTCTCCCCTTTTCATATGGATATGTGGGAGTTACTTCAGAAGCTACTTCAGTACTGGTACAAATTAATGCTTAAGACTACATCCAGCTTTAATTATTATAGAAAAGCCAATTCTATTACAGTGTGCAATAAAAAGAACCTGAATTCAAGACTCTGAAAACCCCAAACATGGCCTATTCTATAATGCATTTAAAACAAAAAAATCTGAAATTAAACAGATAACAAAACCCACTTTCTAGTTGTAATAAATGAATTTTGCTACTAGCAAGCAATGTTCAATCTAAATCAAGGCTCTAAGAATCCCCTAGAACTATGATTTATATCAATTTTAAATGTATAAGCTATTAGTGTCTCCTAACTGATTAAAATGGGATATGGTTCCCCCCTTCTTAGTCTGTAAAGAGCTGAAGGAAGGAATGAAATGTAGAGGACACAGTGTCAAAGAGAGCTCCTATTATATTTAAGTATTATAATAAAAATCTAGCAGAGATGTTTATGGACAACAGGGGATATACTGTAGCATTTTACAAAAAACACATCGCTCACCTCAAAAATTACTTATCCACACCCAGTATAAAGAAGCCATGGTATTTAAACTGGTTTCAAACTGGCTTTTCTGGGGATTCACAACATGTACGACAAATAATTTAAATCTGCCCAAGATGGTTCGACAGAATATAGAGGTGAACTAGAAGCTTCCTTTTCCCTAAATCCCAGGTGAGGACAGTCCTAACCTTCAAAAATGTCAACAGCAACAAAACAGATGCTCACCTCATAAGTTTTGATTATTGACTTCACAGTGTTAAACGGACATTTCAAGGAGATAAACCCAATTATAAAACTTGGTCTAATTCCTATTGGGCAGTTGAGAAAAATGTGTAGGGGAATTAAGTAGAAGAGATACTAGTTTTGAAAATATAGATTTGCCCCACAAATTCAATGTAGATAAATTAAGCCAAAACATTTTTGTGTGTCCTTGCATGTGCATATTTTCGGCCAATAACAACTTTCAAGTTATTTAGTATACTGCATGAGCTTTATTAAGGGAGGGTTGAGCACGTCATTAAATAAATCTTTGCTTACCTAGGTAAACTGGCCACCACTAAATGTGGTGTTAATAATAAATATACTACTGACCTGCCTTCTTTTCTTCCTCAGACTGTGATCCATGAAGAACTTACTGGTGGTCCACAGTCCTGCCTCTGCTCCATCTGCCCCATTCCCCAGTTAATCCAAGTGAACTAGCTGCTGAGAGATGGTGTTTCTTCATCCAAGGATAGAGATTCCACAATCTCATTCTCATACATCTTAAAAGATTCTATAACTGCTAGCTATTAAATGGAAAAGTTTTCTAGATCACCTTTAACTCAAATTAATCTAATATTCTTTTTACTCAGTTCTAATATGCAAACATTTTCGAAGACATATACCATATATCACATTTCAAGGAAAAAGTAATTCAAATTAGGTCAATTTTTGAAATTTTAAGATTGGTTTAGAAAGTAGTTCTTTTATTCTTCCATCTAGTATCCTTGTTGCTACCAGGAGTGGCTTGTCCTGCTCATCTCTCTAATCAGCAAAAACCAGAATGGAAGCAAAGTAAGAATGAGTCTCATCAAGAAGAGGGTAATAATGGGCAGGCAGTCAAAGTAAGTGTTTTGGGTAGCTAAACCATCTTCTTATTAGACTTCTAGATCTTAGAAAAGAGAAGGGTACTGATAAAGTAAAGTGGAGAATGTTATGTTTCTTCTAATCCACTTTTCAGTTCCCAACGGAGGAACATCATTCTTTGAAACAATTTTTTTGAGCAATGTAATTACTGGTAGTTTCAAGTCCATCACAAATCTTTCTTTAATGGAAAAAGTTTCTAAGTCACATAAAAGTCTCAGCTCTCCAAAAGTCTAATTTTCAAGAAGCTTTCAAGTTTCACAACTGATCATGTCACTATTAATAATCTAGAACCTTTACTATAATTAAAGGAAATAAATTAATGATGTAACATTTAGAAAACGAACTGGGAACAAAATATTTTTATTATTTAAGCCATGTAAAACATCAAGCACCCAAAGACCTGAAACCTAGAAGGAATCAGATCAGCATCACATAATGTGTATACTGTTAACAAGTAGTTTGGGGGGAAAAAAAAGTAACTGATTCATAGCACTAATGATAGGTTCATTTAGGCTAAGGCTCTTATATTTAAAGGCTAAATTTTAAAAAAAGGTCAACAAGAACTAAATTAATATTCCTTCTTCAAACAGCTAAAGCTATAAAGAACTAACAATGGTCTAGTTTATTTAAGGTACAGTTTGTTTTATGGACTTTTATAGTACATACTTATGAAAAACGATAGGGCACAATTGTCTTACAATTAGCTCAATATAATAAATAGCTTGTAGATCTATGGAAGAAAAATTAAAATAGATGGGAAAATATCCCCATATACTATTGCGGAAGGAGGATGTTAAAGCAGTAGTCTTAATACGAGCTCACTCTTGAAAAGAAAGATCCATCAGGGCAGCTAAGTGCAGATCTGGGTTCAAACACTTCCTAGCTGTGTGATGCTGGGCAAATCACTTAACCTTGACTGCCTAGCCCTTGCAGCTCTTCTGTCTCAGAACTGATACCAAGATAGGTCAGTAGTTTTTTTAATCACTATTCAGAAATAGGTAGTATAGCATACTAGACCAGAGATTTCAGTTCAGATTCCTACACATGTGCTTCTGTTTACAAAATGGGTATACTTTCTGCCCTATTTCCTCTGTACATATATATATAATATGGTGATCGAGTGATATAATGTATCTAAAAAATGCTTTGTAACCATAAGGCACTATGTTAACACAATCCATTATCTAGTAAGAAATTATTTCATATTTTCACAAGAATGCCTACCATTCTAGGTTTTTATTTCCATTAGTTGTGTAACTAAAAGTGACTCTCACCAGGAGCCAGTCCTCTAAATACTGAATTGAGGCTTGTCTTATATAAACCAAACCTCTTTTGAGACTATATACAATTATTATTTGCTAAACCTTTACAAATGCTTTTAAATAAATGCATTATCTGTAGTTCTATACTGAGCAGTAGCCAATTTTCATAAAACAAACATATTTGCAACAAGTGTAAAGCATTTCTGTGAAAAAGATTTTCCATAATCATTGAAAAATAACTTGGGATACCTACGATGTAGAGAGAAAAAAGGGTTCCTAAACTAATAATAGAACAGTTTATCTTTTTAAGAATCATTGGTAGGTAAACATGGTAAAAATGGTTATTTTTTTAATTCAAATTCTCTTTTTAGACTTCACACACTGAAACTAGGCATACCATTTTTAAAAAAAATTCATTCTCTTTCTTATGAACCCCTTTACCAAAAGTCCAATACTGCTGACAATTATTTAAGTTCAACAGCAAATTCATTAACCAATACGGGGAGCTCTAAACAAGAACATTTTACAGTTCATTAAAAATACTGATTTACTGCACACCTGTAATTCTAAATTTCACCACCAAAAAAATACACAAAATGACTGAACCGGGCATTCAAAGCAATGCACCAGGGGACTATGAGAACCAGTTTGGAGAAATCTGAGTAAACCACCGTGCCGTCTCCATACTTGATATATCCAGTGCAAAATGGCAAATTGAGGTGAACTGCTTCTACATCCAGACACTTCACTGTTGCTACTAGCTTTAGATCTTCCAAACTTAATTGCTGAATGGTAAAGCAGTCAAAATATCACCTACTTTCTCCATTATGTCCCAAAACTGGTTCACACACTCCTAAAAAATGAAAAATTGGGCCTGTAGTCTCTTACAGAGTTCTAACAATTACATTTTCAAGCTACATTCCTGGTTCTTGGAACTACTATACCTTATATATCAAAAGAAATATCAATTCAGTGGTTCAAACAAATCACAAGAGCACAATTTTGGGAGTGATTCCAAAGACTAGTTAGAATAAGACCCAACTGTACTGTACAGCAATTCTAAACAGTGTTGAAGCAGCAGTCCCAAAAACCAAGAACAATGCATCTGGGATGTAACATGACAAGTCCTTCAGACAAAATGAATAAATTTCACTGTTGCCCTAGGAGCATGGAAGGAATGATTTGGCTGATCAAGGCAGAAAAACAAATCTCACACCCAACATTTTTCCATCCATGTTATCTGGAGAAAAACCACATAATACTTGGAACGGCATTTATAGTACTTAGGAAAAAACCATATAAAGATATTCATATTGCCTAATGATATTGCTTGCATATCATGGTGAAATTCAGTTATAGTGCAGTACTCTCTGTGGATCATTCATAACTGCAAAACTAAATGTGATGACCCCTAACCATACCAAAATGGCCAGCCAAAGCAACATCAATTCGTGTAATTTAAACTATTATCAGTTTGAAAATCAAACTCACATATTTGTTTATTATGAATGTCCCCTCCCCCCCACCAAATAGCCCAAACCCTGAAATCCTTCAAGAAACCCCATTACCTTTTAACTTTTGACTAACTGCCTCTAGGAAGGGAAAATTCAAAGTAATATATAAAATTTGTTCTTCCCACCCTCTATCAACATTTTATTCTAGAATAGGGTCCAAGCAACCTCTTATCTGAGTCCCACCAGTAAGGCTAAACCATTTCTATAAATACTAACAGGAATAAGAAAATAGAAAAGAAAAAAGAAAGGTAGGGAAAGGAGAATCTGGAATGGGAGGTAGACAAGGTAGACATGCAGAAGGGGGAAAAATGGATAAAAAACCAAATACCATCAAGATAGGTCTCAGATGCTGCATAGCATAGTACTTTAAGGCTGCTTAACCCCTGTTCTAGAGGAGATTAAACTTAAATTTAAGTTGTTACCAGGGTCACAACCATTGGATCATCTGAAGGCACTAAATTTCAAACATATGCCTATTTTAAGTAATCAAGTCTCCATCCTACTCTGCATTTTACATAAAAATGGCTATGGAGTGTCCCATTCCCCCAACCCCCACCCCAATTTAGACCCTAAGAACAAGTCAAGCTACAGAATTTTGATTACAGGACAGACATCCACTTGTACCAGGATCAGCAAACTACCTTGCCCAACTGAATTAAAGGCTTCAAAAACCCTCACTAATGTAGATAATTCAAAAAATATTCCTTAAGACAAAATGGCTCCTTTCAAACTTAATCGAAGCCCTATAATCCAGAGTTAGCCAATAGTATCTTTTGTAGGCCAAGTGACCACACAAACTACCCTCTTTGACAAGCAGTTGCATGACCATGAAAAACCAAAAAGGGCTTACTCTAAAACCTAAACAAAAACAAAAAACAAAAACAAAACAAAACAAAAAAAAAAAAACAACATAATCTACCCCAAACAGCCTCAACTGACAAAAAGATTAAAAATATAACCAAGGAAATAGCCATAAGGAAAAATGACAGACCAACCTTTTACCCTACTCAACACCAATACCATTACCTTTTTCTTTGACCAGGTCTTTAAGGGACTGCCATTTCACATCAAATGGTATATTTGTAATGAAGGCTCTGTATCTTTTAGTAGGATTGGCATAGGGTTCAAATCGATTCCCTCCTCTTTTCACATTTTTCTCCTTCCTCTTCTCATTTTGACTTGATCGTTCGCCTTCACTATATTAGAAAGAAAAAATACACTTTTAAATGTACAGCATAAGTTATCACCTTTATATTTGTAATTAAAGCAGTTATACCATTAAAAGTCTTTTCATTTTTGATTTGATAGACTCATCTAATATCAAACTATGGTACTGCATACACAAAACTGCCCTATCTACTAACTCTAACCTAAGAAACCAAACACAATGCCCCATGGTGGCCCCTGTCTGCCCCCACCCCCCATCTATTTTCCAACTGAGAAAACTGAGGTGAAGAACCACAGTAATTGAATACCACTGGAAAGAGCTGTAGAGAAACAAATCTCATAGATACTGTGGAGGCTACCTTTAATAAAGCACATGACTTTTCCCTCCCTCTCAAAAACCTTTTTTTCCAAACTATTTGTTTACTTATTTTTTTCATCACATACTCTTTCACTATATGTGAGGGATCCAAAGGTTTTTATTTAACTCCGAAGAAAGAACCAAAATTTAAACAAGAAAAACAACTTTCTTACTATATACATCTTTGATACAAGATCCAAACATTTCTTGTCCTACAAAAATTTGAAAAAATTTTCTTTGCACTTCAAAGCTGCTGCCTCCACCATATGCAGGTCACACTAGACTGAGCAGCTCTGGCTTTGCACAAATCTCCCTGTGACCAGTGGCATGCTTTTATGAAACAGCTAGCTTATAAGAGTCTTATTGTCGTGCAATAGTTATTGCTGTTTAGTTCTAGGCCTATATAATTCTGGACACATCAGCACTCCAACCTATCCAAGATAAATGGTTTGAACTTACTTCATGTATGAACCTTTAGTCTTTTGCTCCATTACAACAGGACAAGACTTTTCTTCCTTGGTATAAGTATAAATTACAAGTACTTACTATCAGTACTCAAAAGAAATTAGTTACAGTGTTAAGATAGATTAAACTTATCTTATTGCATTCTCCATTCAATCAGAAGCATTATAAGAGAGTGATATTAACAAAGATTAGAAAACAGAATAAAGAAATCTACCCACTCCTTCCCTTACCCCCATTATAGATAAGAGTTGCAGAACTAGGCTGGGACCCAAGGAAGCGTGTGAAACTGAAGAGTTTGGACCCTTAATCCCTCCTAGACTCATAACTGAGCAACACTT
The DNA here is from genome assembly GCF_016433145.1 of Gracilinanus agilis. Taxonomy (NCBI): domain Eukaryota; kingdom Metazoa; phylum Chordata; class Mammalia; order Didelphimorphia; family Didelphidae; genus Gracilinanus; species Gracilinanus agilis. The sequence goes on along the minus strand of NC_058130.1, from coordinate 737,767,188 downwards.
TTGAAGGTCAGGTGCAGGCTATAGGGTTAAAGGCTCTCTTTAACCATAGATGATGATTCCTTTTATCCCATAACAACATCAAACCTGGGATAAGAATGCATAACCATACCAGTGTATATTTAAAGTCTTGGCATACAACCAAAAAAATATTAAATAAATCAAAATTGCAGTAATTATTAGAAACATATCATATGCTATGTAACAAAGTATCTTCCCATACAGTTCACTTCTTTGTTACAGAAGAGTAGGAGAAACTGCTTTAGGTTAAAACAGGCAAGTGATTTTAAGGTATTTTGGAGAAATAGCCTGAGCATCTAACTTAGTCACTTAGAAGTGCTCTTCTTCAGATTTGTGGTTAATTTATATTATATGGCTAGCCTTCCAGGAATAAGCTCATAGCATATAATTCCCACGGGTACAGGAATATCACCAATGACCAAGAGGTGCTATGGAACGAAATTTGTTTGTGTTGTAAACTAAAACCTTCATTTAACATTTGACTTCTTTAACTTTTAACATTTAAGTGTCTTTATTTTTAAAAAATCCTAACCCCTTTGCTTGCTCTAAAAATCTTTTGAATTAGGACACAAATTCAAATACTCTAGTCCCAAAACACAATAAAAATGTCACAATGTAGAAAATCATCTAAAAGTTCATTGTAAGATCTAAAGAGATTTTAAATGGCTATTAAGGGTGGCTTAGACATTTTCTTAATAACTTTCTAGCAAAACAATCACTTTAAATTTTTTTAAACCCTTACCTTCTGTCTTAGAATAAATACTAAATATAAATTCCAAGGCTTTAGAGCAGTATGGGCTAGACAAAGGGGGTTAAGTGACTTGCCCAGGGTCATGAAGTTGGAAAGAGTCAGAGGCCAGATTTGAACCTAGGATCTCCCCTCTTTAGGTCTGGCTCTCAATCCAGCTGCCCCCCAAAACAATCACTTTAATTTCATGTTAAATTTGAATTAGGACTAAGCTTGCATGGACCATAAATAGCATTTGAAAATATGAGTTAAAAAAAAAGCATACATTAACTTTAGCTCATCTTACTACTAATATTCAATACTTGCTATCGAGTTAAACATTCACATTCCCTCTGACTCCTTTAAAATATAAACATATACTATCTGCTTAATACAAAGTAAATGCTAGTTTGTCATCCTATTAAAAATACTCAACGATTAATTTCTAATAATTTAGTTGTAATCTCCAATTAATAGTTTCTAACTGAAATACTGAAAAAGGCCTCCTTAATTCAGAAAGACATTTATTCACTGAAGTTCTACATATATAGAGAAGAGAGCAGTAATAGTTCAGAATGAGAAAGATAAGCAAGGTAGCTTTGGTGCTACCATGTTTAATTATTACATAACAACATATTCCTGGCTTCATATAGGATTGTTTTTCTGCTCTTCTTTAAATATAGAAATGTTGGTATTTGTCGAATTTACATTAAAACTACTTTGAAAAAAGGGAAGATTAGGATAGTGTAGCAAAGCCAGAATCAGAACCCAAGTACTTTCCCCACTATACCACACTAGGGACATTTGTCTAACATGATGTGGTCATAAACAAAATTCTTTTAGGTATCCTTCAAGTGCCTTTGATTTGTTTCCAGGGCCTTTATAAAAATACCAATCCTGACTTCTTTCCTCAAAGTTTGGAAAGAAGAACCTAAGAATTGTACTGGAGTCACATAGTAACTACAAATGCCTGTTGCTTTAAAAACTTCATTAATTCCTTCTGTGAAAAAGGCAAAAAGTACCAGGAGAAATACTAGGCCAAGCTTTTAAGCTTTAAAGTTACCATGAGATTATCCTTCCATTAGAGGAATGCAGCTGCACAGCCAGAAATTTATCTATCTTCTTATGGTCAGGATTTAAAACCCGGTTTAGCAACTCAAGAGAAAATAAACAGCAATTAGGTCATCTAATTGGACCATGATTCTTGAGGACCTAAGGTAAATACCCTGTCCTTCCATACACCACAGTCTGCTGGCCCCTCTGATTGGCAGCGGGGCTAGAAAAAAACATTAAAGGGGGAAAAGGCTTTAATACCTTATTAGGACAATACCATAGTTGGTTAAAGGAAAACTATAATAAATTAAAACAACAAAAAAACCCCTTTCCTTCAGGCATAGAATTGATAGGATTCCAAGGCAGAAATAGGAGTTAAGTGACTTGCCCAGGGTCGTAGAGGTAGGAAGTGTGTCTTAAGATCTGATTTGAACCCAGAACTCCAGACTTTCCACTGAGCTGCCCCAACTAGAATGAATTTTGCTTCTGTCTTGTCCAACTCCTTCCTTTTAGGAAAAAACTGATGCCCATAGTGGTGAAGTGATTGCCTCTAAATCACGCAAGTAATGGGGCAGAGCCAGTATTTTATTCCAAGCCCTGGCACCAAATTTAGTGCTTCTTTTGGATACAAAGGCCGAGGATGGGGACGCCCTGCAAACATGCCAATCGAGGAGAAAAAAGGCCGGCCAGTAAGGATAAAATGCCCCTAGGAAACAGAAACGGGAAGGTGATAGGAATGCAACTCTGGGGTTTAGAGTGGGGGCTAATATACAGAGAAAAGAGAGCTTCCCACGAGGGGGACAGAGAAAAGGCGGCTTGTTCCTAAGCAGCAAGCGACCTATCTCCTCCAGAGTAGCTCAGCTCTGGAATCTGAGTAGGAAGGCCATTCGTTTTCTCCACTTGCAAGTGGGCAAAAAGAGCCAGGCCTGAAGCCACGCGGAGAAGTAGAGGGGAGGAGACACGTAAGGGGGGGGGGGGGGAGATGTCGCAGAGGAGGGGCGGAGCCTGAGAGAGGAAAAGGGCGCGGGGGAGAGCGGGACTCCGTGCGGGGAGCGGGGGTGGGGGTGGGGAGACTAGACTCTCGGGGACGTGGATCGGAGGCGCGCGAGGAGGCGGGGGAAGCTAAGGGGGGCGGGGAACACGCGCCGCTGGAGGACCGGGCCTCGTGGGGA
>NC_058130.1:737675033-737759375 GCF_016433145.1 Gracilinanus agilis | reverse complement strand
GGGGGGGGGGCCGCGAAAGAGATTAAGGCCATGGGAGGAAGAATGGGGCCTCGCGGGCCGCGGGGGAGGATGGAGCTGCTCGTGGAGGGGAGAGTGGGAGAAGAAAAGCTATCGGGACCGTGGCAGGGACGACGAGGGAGGTCGGGGCCGCGCGGGCAATGGGGGAGCTGGGGCACTTAAGGGCTGGTGGAGTCTGCACGGGCAGCAGGACAAGGGCTGGGGCCTCGCGGAGTAGAAGAAGAGAGATGGGAACGAGACCAAAGGCCTCGCGTGGATGGGAGGGAGCCCGGCTAACGGAGCCGGGGCCGCGGGGAACGCCAGGCGGCACAGGCCCCGTTGAAGCTAGGCGCCTCCCCAGGGAGCCCCAGGCTCTAGAAGGGTGAAGAAACCTCACCTTTTGGGGGTTGGGGTCCCGTTCCCGCTCACTATGCCGGGCGCTCCGCTTTCCTCCTCCATTTTGGATTCAGTCGCCGCCACCTCTACAGCCGCTTCCACCCCTGCCGCCATTTTCTCCGCTTCTGGGCTTTGTGTGAGAGAGCGGGCAGGAGGGTACTGCGCCTGCGCACTCACGTGACACCAAAGATCTTCAATAACGCCTGCGCGCGGCCCCACCTTCTACCCTTACTTATAGTCCTTGTCTTGCTCCGCCCCTTTTTTGCCCAGGCGTAGAGTCGCGGATGAGCAGCTTCTGTGCTTGCTTTTCTGTTTTCCTTCTGTTTATGGGTTAATGGATTTTTAAAGGCAGAAAAGACCTGAAAGGTTATCTGATCCAAAACCCTCATTTTCCAGAGGAATTATATGTTCCTGAGAATTGAAATAATTTGCCTCAAGTCATACTAGTATCAAATATCTAGCTGGGATTTGAGCCCACCTTTCCTATTCCCTGTGACTTTTCTTCACCACCTCTATTAAATAAAGGTTTTTGGGGAGAAAAAAAAGTCAGGTGGTCTCTAATCCAAATCACTGCTCAGCGACCCTTTCGATTCCCCCAACAAATTGTTACTACTTAATAGGTGCCAGGTATTAGGTTAAGTGCTGATGAGTCAGGAAAAAAAGTAGTCTTAGCCTTCAATTAATTTACATTCTACTAAGACAAACAAATAACTATGTACATGCTAATATAGAAATGAAAGGTAATCTAAGGAAAGATATGAGCATGGAAGAGCAGGAAAGAATTCTTGCAAAAAGTGAGATTTGAATGGAGTCTTGAAAGAAACCTGAGTATAGGTGAAGAAAGTAGGTATTCCAGCCTTTGGGGAAGGAAAGGTGGCAGCCAGTAAAAAGGCATGGAGTCTAGGGTCTCCAAACAGTATGTGAGGAAAGTAAAGTGTAAGAAGCTTGGAAAGGCAAGAAGGGGCCAAATAGCGAAGGGCTTTAAGGGCAAAACAAGGCATTTTACATTTGATACTGGAGGCTGTAGGAGACTGGTAGAATTTGAGTGAGGAATGATGTGAACAGACCTGTGCTTTAGGAAAATCATTTGTCCAGCTAAATGGAGGATGTACTCAAGTAAGGAGATTCTTTTTTTTTTTTTTTTTTTAACCCTTAACTTCTGTGTATTGGCTCCTTGATGTAAAAGTGGTAAGGGTGGGCAATGGGGGTCAAGTGACTTCAGGGTCACACAGCTGGGAAGTGTCTGAGGCCAGATTTGAACCTAGGACCTCCTGTCTCTAGGCCTGACTCTCAATCCACTGAGCTACCCACCAGCCTCTGTAAGGAGATTCTTAAAAGTAGAAAGACTAACTTCTTGAAGCAAAAGGTGATGAGGGCCCACACCAGAGTGGCTGTGTGACTGGAGAGAAGATGATGGATATGAGAGATGTGAAGGTAGAAATAAGACTTGGCAACAATTTAGATATGTGGGGCTAGTGCATGTGGGGAGATGACACTGAAATTGTAAGCTTGGGTAGCTGGATGGTGATGACCTCAGCAATAACAGTTAAAGTGTGAAGAGGGGAGGACTTAGAAGGAAAGACAATATGTTCTGTTTTTAGCGTGTTGAATTTAAGATGCCTACGGGACATATAGTTTGAGATGTCTAAGAGACAGTTGGTGATGTAAGATTGAAGCACAGGAGAGAGGTTAGTGCTAGATCGTGACATCTGGGAATTGTTGCATGGAGATGATAATTGAACTCATGGGAACTAATGAGCTCATCAAATGAGGCATTATAAAGGAAAAAGAGAAGAGGGCCCAGGACAAGGCCTTGGGGGATACCTACAGTTAGTGGGTATGAGTTGGAGGAAAAAAGAGCAAGAGAAATTGAGAAGAAATATTCAAGAATGGGTACCACAAAATTGCTTGTCTACTCCAGGAGGAGGGAGGGAGACAACATGAATTATATAATCATGGGGGGAAAAATTACCACAAAAGAGGAGTGTCACACACACATAAATTTAAGAGAGAATAGCCAGAAAAAAAGTGATTGATAAGTTAAGGATAAGGATTAACAACAGGCCAATTCATTAGATTGGGCCTTAAGATCACTGGTAACTGGATTCTGATAAGTAAAAATAGAATGCCAGATTGCAAAGAGGTTAAAATAAAGCAAGAGAGGAAATGGAGGTATCGATTATAGATGACTTTCTTGAGGAATTTAACCTTTAAGAGAAATACAGGATAATAGCCATCTAACTGGTTCAACCTTTCTCTGTCGATAGACAGAGGAACCTGGAGCTCCACATGGGCTTCTATTGGACCAATAAATCCTTTATCTAAAAGTCCATTATCTACTCTCTTCAGAAGAAATCAAATGTAATTCCTTTAAGTTATAATGGGTACAGGAAGGTCTACTAGCAGACTAACTGAGCACCAGGCTAGAAATGAAGGACTAGAATTGTAGTTACAAAATGTTACAGAGATGGAACATACCTTAGAGATAGTCTCATCTGGTGAGTATATTCTATTGCTATTTTGGTTGAATATATTCTAGAGAAATTGAGTATATTCTAGAGAACACTTTTTATTCAATAATACATAGATGACTTATGAGGTTCCTTCATGTTTCATCAAAAAATGTGGAAATTGGATGATCTTCTTAAGGAATACTAGAGTATAGAGTCAGCTAACGTGTTCTAAGAATGGCTGGACCAAAAGGAAACATAAAACGGTAGAGAAAGCACTAGGATAGGTTATCAAGAAACCTGGTGGGTCCTGGGGGTCCTGGGGGTCCTGGCCTGTCTCCATCTTTTCCAAAAGAATTGAGAGACTGTCAAATATTTTGCTAATATTGAGGTAACTTCTATGTGGCCTGTTCAAGCCCTCTCTTCTTTCTGGGACTGTTTCCTCCTGGCTAGGTACTCTCCAACTTGTAAATGTCAAAGCTATCTACCACAATAGAGAGAATAAGCACCTCTCCAGTTCTGGACACTGCACCACTCTCCATGGATCCTGAGATTAATTACATTAGCTATTTTCATATTGAGATTGCAATCTACTAAAACTTCCTGATTTTTTTTTTCCAACCAGTCTAGCTTGTGAAATTATTTTTTAAAAATATCTTATCTTTTGTCTTAGAACCAATACTAGAACCAATACTCAGTATTGGTTCCAGGGCAGAAGAGCAATAAGGGCTAGGTAGTTGGAGTTAAGTATCTTGCCCAGGGTCACACAGCTAGGATGTGTTTGAGGCCAAATGTGAACCCAGGAGCTCCCTTTTCCAGGCCTGGCACTCTATCCTCTGAGTCACCTAGCTGCCTCTTAAAATTAATTTTTTGAACCCAAATATAAGATTTCACATTTGTCACCTTTAAATGTCAACTTATTAGATTCATACCAATATGCTTGCCTGTAGTAGTCTGTTTGGATTTACCTGTAGTAGTCTGTTGAATCCTGAGTCTTATCGTCCATGTTAGCTATTCCTCTCAGCTTTATGCCATCTGAAATCTGATGAGCATAGTAGTCTATGTCTTTACACAAATCATTGATGAAGATATTAACTACATCAAGGTATACAGAGCCCTGGGACTTTCCATTAGAAACCTTCCCAATTGATATCTGACCACTCATGATGACTATTCCGCAATGCAACCAACTGAGTAACTAACTATACTATCTTCTAGCTCACATCTCATCTTTTCTATAAGAATCCCAAGAAACATAAAATACATTGCTAAAATATAAGTAAACAATAATATATATATATAATATATACAATAACATAAAATTCTCCTGATCTATAAAAATGAATAGTAATACTATTAAAAAGAAATTAGCTTAATCTTTTTTTATAAAGGGCTTTGATGGAACAGTGTAGTCTACCATGATTACCACTTCTTTCTCTTCCCTCCCCTGCTTCACCTTACTCTACACATCATGGAACTAACTACATTTTACTTGTTATTTATTGTTATTTATTGAATCAAGTTTTATTACACTTCGTTTAGCCCTCAATTCCCAACCTTTTCTCCTAAAGTGGGATTAGTCATCCTTGATACAAGAATCTTGACTTAAGCCTAAAGGCATAAGTACCTTCAGAAACAATCATTGATAAGTCAATTATGTTCATTAAGAGCTCATTTTATTCCTTCAGGGTTGATCTTTAAAACACAAAAACTTTTATAAAGTATGACACCATAAAAGAAAGTGCAAGATATGAAGACAGCCTCCCAAGATCTTAGCAAATACTTTCTAGGGCAAGTGTGATGTGAAACATGAATTTTCTTTGAGTGATCCAGAATAGGGCATGTAATTAACCTCAAATGAGATCAAGCTGCCAGCTTCGGTACTGAAGCTTAAAACCAAGTCTGTCAACATAATATACAGAAATCTTATGCAAGGAAATTGAAAAATATGTACACATATAGAATATACTCCACTTAGTGTATATTGTAACAAAGTCAACCCAGATTTGGGTGAAGGAGCTAGATATGTCCTTCTTTAATGAGCTGAGCCTCCCAAACCATATTCTCAAGATCCCGGGCCAGCCGACAGAGTGGTCAGCTTTCCTTTTTCCTCTGGGGTTCCAATATGCCAGCTGATTCCTTCAGTTTGGAATCCTCTCTGGATTATGGTGGGTCAGGATTGACCCCCTCTGTCCCAAGGGCTACCAACTCCAGAGCACTCATACAGTAGTTTCTTCTGCTGTTTTCTTGAGGAGCATGGCTGACAGTAATGAATGCTGGGCTGTCTTGCAGCTTTCAGAGTCCAGAATCATTAAGCGGACTTTTTGATTAGTCCTTCTCCATTCAGAATATAGCTGGCAATGGTAGCGGAATGAAACCTAAGGAAGAGGAAAGAGAGATCATGTAGTGTTGTGCATGTGCACTTTCTTCACAGTATCACATAGCATCTCAATAGTGGAAAAGAAATTTAGAGGTTAACTATTCCAATCTGAACCTGAACAGAAATCCTCTCTATAACTTCCCTAAGAGGTGGTCATACAATCTTTGCTCGAAAAACCCACTTTTGAAATGCATTAATTATGAAGTTTTTCCTTTCACTGAGACTAAAACTGCCCTTCTGCAACTTCCATCTGTTATTCCTTGTACCAGAGTATTAATACCTCTATGAGAACAAGAGAATAAGTAATTCTTCCACATGATAGACCTTTAAATTCCTGAAGATGGCTGGCATGTTGCCTTATAATGCTTTTCCCTTCCACGCTAAAAATTCCTAAAGTTCTTCCAACTGTTCCTTACTATCCTGTTTTCTTTCCTTAGATCTATATCAGCTTGACACAGTATCTTTCCTTTAAAAAAATTTTTTTTACCAGTTAAATGTAATAATAAATTTCCAGAACCCATGTTTTCCAAAGTTATATGATCCAAATTGTCTCCCTACTTCTCTTCTCTTTCTCCTCCTGGAGCTGGAAAGCAATTTGATTTTGACAATATCTTTTCTAAAAATGTAGTGACCAGGGCAAAGTACAACAAACAATCACTTCCTTCATTCTGGATGCTATCTTCAGCCTTAGGATAAATAACTTTTGTTGACTGCCTTGTCCCACTACTGATTGATATTGAGCCTGCAATCCACCTAAACCCATATTTCTTTTTCATTAACTTCTTTAGCCACCCATTCCTCACCCTGTATTTATACAATTAATTATTTTGAAACTAAGTGAAGTTTTTTTACATTTAGCAAAGAGAAAGAAAAGCAAAAGGCTAAATTAGGGGAAAATGTATTAAACCAGTTTTGTTCTGGCAAGAGTGGCAATGTCAAATCTTAGGCTGAAGTTGGTAAGGATAGAGGGTCAAGGCCCAGTTGAATCTCCAACCTCTTCTAATTATCTTGCATTTGCTTGTATATATATGAGATATGAGCTCCTAGGGAACACATAGGTGTTTAACAAATGTTTGATGAACTGATCTGAATTAACCAATCCAATGGAGTCCTTGGCCACCTCTTAATGTTTCCAAAATAAGGATTAGTTTAGGCATAAGATCTTACAAGCTTTTTCCATATAAATAGAGTAGGATGAATACTTAAAAAAAAAAAAAAAAACTTACCTTAGTCTCAGAATCAATGCCAAGTATTGTTCCAAGGAAGAGCAAGGGAGGGCTAGGCAACTGTAGTTAAGTAACTTGCCCAGGATCACACATGAAATGTCTGAGATCAAATTTGAACCCAGAACCTCCCTTCTCCAAGCCTGACACTCTATCCACTGAACCATTTAGTTGCCCCAGGATGTATTTTTTTTGGGGGAAATTTCTATCTGCTCATAGTCATGTGGTTATTCTAGGGCTAAAAAACAAGGGTAGGACCTTGGTAAATAATAGGATATTAAAGTATTTCTAAAAGAGGATAAGCTCTAAGGGAATCTATCCTAGGAAAGACAAAGAGTTCCCTTCAAACCCAAAAACACAGGAAGCTCATAAGGAGAATCTTGGGGTTGGACAGGCAGGTTATTTAGGCTGATTACCCTTGTTGATAGAGGTCTTCCTAGTTGAATCTCCAGCCTCTTCTAATTATCTTGCATTTACTTGTGTACATATGAGATATGAGCTCCTAGGGAACACATAGGTGTTTAAAAAATGTTTGATGAACTGATCTGAGTTAACCAATCCAATGGAGTTACTTTGGGCCTTGGGAGGGGGGAGTTCTCCTCACAAATGCAGCTAAACCACTCACTTGAAAATAGGAGAATTGAACTAGAAGAGTCCTTGCCAATTTGCTTATTCTAGGCTTCTATGAATTTCTCAGATAGTGTGGCAAGGGAATATATTGCCAGGCTTGTAGTCAGGCAGACTAGGATTTAATTCTAACCTCTGATACATACTAGCTGTGCGACCATGGGAAAGACATGTAACCTCCCAGGGTCCCCAAATGATATGGGCTCCTGACTTGCATCAGTGAAGGGAGTTTTCACAGAAGTTCTTTAAACTGCTGAAGTCACAGTACTTGAATTCAGAAAATCTCAACATAGAAAGAAAAGTGTTACCTATGCTGGGCAAAATGAACACTTTTTAAAGAGACCTTTAATCAAGATGAACATCAGGGGGCAGCTGGATGGCTCAGCAGATTGAGAGCTAGACCTAGAGATAGGAGGTCCTGGGTTCACATCTGGCCTCAGACACTTCCTAGCTGTGTGACCCTGGGCAAGTCACTTAACCCCCATTGCCTCGCCCTGTAACAAATAAAATTAATATAAAAGGATATATATAAAGATATTAGGGTTTAAAAAAAAAGATGAACATCAATTTATAACCCAGGAATATTTTGAAAAGCCAGCTGATTTCCTTCAACTTTCTGAATTACTCCTGAGATAAGGGGAAAGCATGGCTACAACCCACCTATAAGTATTCCACTGCTCCTGACTCAAGGAAAAGGCAGAGAAGGGTAGAGGTAGAGACAAAACTAGCCTCTGTTCCAGTACATGGTCAGCAACAGGTTTAAGATGCATGAAACCAGAGTTCAAGATACACACATCCAGCTCAGTTAGTAGATACCTTTACCTAGACAAAGTATGCCTAGAGAAGTGTGGTCTGATCAATTTTGAAATATAGTTATAAGGCTAAAATAAATAACATCCTTAACTTTTCCTAGGATACTGTAAAATGGAATTCTTGGTTATCTTTGAGTTCACACTTGTGAAAAGGGAATCCTTTGTTCTCTTTGCCTAGTTGGACTTAACACTTTGGTTGGCAATAACTTTGAATAGACACAAGCTTGAACTAGGTGGGAGAAGCTTGAAAATCACTTAGTGAATCCACACCCTACCTAGTGCTAGGTGAGAAGCCAACAAGATACTTGGAGAGTTCCACTCTTTTTTCTAACTCAAACAGTCAGAAACTTGTTAACACCCTCAGAAAGTGTGAACCTTTTTCATGAGCATTCACACCTCCAGAAGGTGTGAACTAGTTCCCACAAAGACCATCCCCTGGACAGTGCTAGACAATTTGGAAGCTGTGATTGGCCCCTGTGAAAAGGAGCAGGGACAGGAAACCACTATAAAACCATGAAGGCCTCTGGTGAAGAGGGCGGCTGATGAAGGGAGCTCTTCTAGTCCGTGAAGGAGTGTTGAGACCTCGGTGAGCCTACTTTAAATGTCTTCTTTGAATTCCAAGTGGTGAGTTTAAAGACTGAATCTTCCTGAACTTCTCTTAAGAAACTTCTTTTAATAGACTATGTGAATTTTTGCTTCATTCACCTCCAGGCCTCTTACCTACTGAGTTAGATTCTTATTTCCTTATTTTCTCTCTCTCTCTCTCTCTCTCTCTCTCTCTCTCTCTCTCTCTCTCTCTCTCTCTCTCCTTAATTGTAAATAAACTTCCATAAAAGTCAATTTTGACTTGAGATTATTCTTAATTGAGGATTGATAATAGTTCAATCCTCTGGTGACCATCTTTTAATATACTGAACCCCAAAACCCCTTTTTTCCCCCTTACAATACGTAGGCCTCTGAAGCCCATTCCAGGATTGGGATGGTCCCATTTCTACTGTAATTCAGTAGTAAAGAAAAGAAAGGGTCTTTCAGATGTCTTATCATAGTCTCTAAATATCCCAACATCTTGTAATCCAGAAGGAAGAGTTATAGCCCCACGTGGAATCAACTCTCTGTGAGTCAACATAGCCACAGAAATTAAGTTGTAAAGTGTTTTATGAATCTTAATGTTATGTCCTATCTCTCTATCCATCTACTCCCTGACCTCAGCATCAACCACATCAAGGAATTAATATTGTTGATCTACTTTTCTAGAAGAATTCAGAGGACTTGGCTCTTAGCCCAGAGTATATATGGTAGGATTGCCAAGGTATGAAGAAAGATCATAGGTAAATGGGCTTTGTCATCTGAACACCAACATACCTTTTCCTGCTTAGCTATTTGAAGCTGTCACATTGGATCGACCTTTGAAAGAGAACTGGTCTGGGGAAGTGATGGGCAAACTTTTTAAAGAGGGAGCCAAAGGAAAGAAAATGCTCATCTGTCTGTCTGTTTCTAAGGCAATTCTTTCAAAGTTTCATTGTATCCTACTCATTGTATTAGACAGATTAGGAATAATGTTGTACACCCAGATAGAACATTTCAGAGGGCCGCATCTGGCCCGCCGGCAGTAGTTTGCCCATCACTGGTCTAGAATAGTTAAGAGACCCAAGTGTGAGCTTTACTTCTGCTACTGACTAAGTATGTAACCATAAACAGATGTCCTTTTCTTTTATGGACCTCAGATTTTATCAGGAAAACAAGGAAGTCGAATGATCCCTCAATTCAGGGAAGTGGAACAAATCAATGAACTGAATATTAGAAGACCTAGATTCTACTCTGACCACAGCCATTATTTATGTGTCTCTGAGTAGATCACTTAACATCTCGAGCCTCAAATTTTCTGTCATATAATATGAGAACTGGACTAGACAATCAAAATTTTTCCCAGCTCCAACATCTTATAACTGGCTTTAGGAAGGCAAAAAGTCTTGCACACTTCATAATTTCTCAGATAGCTGTAGAAGAACATAAAAAAAACACTAGCCTAGGAACCAGAAGACCTAGGTTCATAGACTGTACATCTGTGAGACCTTGAATAAGTCATTTAATTTTCTGAGCTCCAGTTTCCTCATTTTTAAAAGATAAATTTATCTAAAATACTTTAAATAATAGGACGGTAATTATTACCACTCCACAAAAACCTGACCTTGAAGATTATTATAGAGCATTGATTTAAAGCTAAAAGTACCTTAGAGATGATCTGTTCCAAGTTCTTTATTGTATGAATGAGGAGACTTAAGACCCAGAAAGATTAAGTGATCTGTTTTAATCAAATAAGCAGCAGAAGGCAGATCTGAATCCAGGTCTTTTAAAATTTAATCCTTTTTCCATTACACTATTTTAAATGACTGTGGTTAAACTAAAAATGTTAAAAACATTAAAAACTGTAATCTAATTTTCACTTTCAGGACCAACCTAGAGACCACCTGCAGATCCCTGACGATCACAAATTAGTAAACCTCTAAACCATGAGGTCTGTTCTAATTATCAAAATCTCAAAGTAGGTATTATGTTCACATTTTTACTGAGGAAGTATGGGTCAGAAACCAGGGAATACCCTGGGAAGGAATTTGTTAAGCAAAAAGAGGAAAAGAAACCTGGTATTAGAGAATGGATGTCTACTTAGTTGAATATAAAGACTACAGAAGGTACCTTTTAGGAGACTGTCAAGGGGCATGTGGCTCTGGTAACTCACCAATGTCCAAAGGATGTAGATAGTAAAAAGTGCTAAAGTGAGAGCGATAAGTCCCACAGCCTCCAGCCTGCTGTTAAACTGTAGGTGATCTTGGGCCCCTCGAAGGCACAGCCAGCCTGAGATGGCTGCAAGGGGTGTGATGAACAGGAAACATACCATGTCACAGAAAAGGGTCCTCTTCTCATTCCTGGGACCAGGGTCCTTCAGCCACTAACAACAAAGGAAAGGTTATCAACCACTAAGAAAAGACATATTTCTCCCGCTTTGTGTTCTTCCAAATAATAATAATACCTCATATTTATATAGCATAAATTTGTTTGTAAATCTCATTAATTGTTTAAAGCAACTAGGGAAACAGAGCCTACCTCCTTTTAGGGGTTTGAAGGTTTGGAGCAACAGTTCCTTTTTCAAAAAAACATTTTATTTCCCCCAATTACATGAAAAAACAATTTTTTTAACATTCTTTTTTTTTTAAATAAAATACTGAATTCCAAATTCTCTCCCTCCTTCCCATTCTTCATCCCCTCCCCTCCACAGATAGGAAGCAATCTGATATTGGTTTTACATATGTAATCATGTAAAACATTTTTCCATATTAGTCATTTTGTGGAAGAGATTTCAAAGAAAAAAAAAAGAAAGTGAAATATAGTATGCTTTGGTTTGTATTCAGACTCCATCAGTTCTTTCCCAGGAAGCAGATGACATTTTTTATCATGAGCTGGAGCTCTTAAACTTTTTGGTCTTAGGACTCTTTTACACTCTTAGAAAGTTGAGGACCCTTTTGTACTCTTAAAAACTGAGGTTCCTAAAGAGCTTTAATGTGGATTATATCTATTGATAGTTTCCATATTAGAAATCAAAACTGATGAAATTTTAAATTTTAAAATATTCATTAATTTATTACTAATTTATAAAATAAAAATAAAAATAATAAACAGTGAACCCATAACATGTTGACATGTTAATATAAATAACATATTTTTATAAAAAATAATTCTATTTTCTAAGACAAAAAAAATTAAGTGAAAAGAGTGGCATTGTTTTATATATTTCTGCAAATCTCTTCAATATCTGGCTAGCTAGATTCTCTTATCTATTTCTCCATCCCATTTATTGTGATATGTTGTTTTAGTTTAAATATAGGAAGAAAATAAGACCTCAAACAGATATGTATATCTACATTTTAAAATGGAAAGGTATTTTATGAGGTAAATAATGTCTCAGTATTATTATGGAAGTATTTTTTACCTTATAGATTCCCCTGAAAGGGTCTCAGGGACCCCCCAGGAGTCCTTAGATCAGATTTTGAAAACTTCTGGTTTGGATAAACTAGAACAACCAGCTCTTTAGAAAAAGAAATGAAGGACCTATACAAAATGTCATGTAACCCGCTCTACCCAAGAGAACACTCTGTAGATGGAAGGAACACAGGAAATAAATGAGAGAAAAATAAAGGGCACAGCAGACATTTGGATACTAGTATAGAGGAAAGAGCACAGATCAGAAGACCTGGGTTTAATTCCACTTGCTAGCTATATAACCATAGCTAAGTCACATGAGTGGAGCCTCAGATTCTTCACTCTAAAATGGAATACTAATTGTACTACCTGCCTCAAAGGTAATCTGGGAGGATAAAATAAGATAACTTATGTAAAGTGTTTAAAACCAAATCATTATATAAAGGTTATCAAATGAGATACTCTTTCTCTTGCAGCTTCTATTTTAAGATGAGTACATAAACATGGATTCATATCTCCAAAGACACCAAAAAGGAACAAAGACACATTAAAGGAGTGGTTTGGTCAAATGAGAAAGATGGATGATATCTTATATTTATATTTAGTTTGTGATTTTTTCCTCTTCTACAGAGTTTAGGGCAGGTGGAGACAGGTACTAAAGCTGAGTGGAAATACTTGTGGAAAAAAAATATAATAATGGCAGAAAGCTGTTTTTAGACATATTAGCAGTTCCAGGCAGAGCTTGGGAGCAAGTGTAATTCATCCTTTCTCTTTCCCTATCTGGCCTGCAGTGTATAGTCTCTTCATCTATTATGAACCCATAGCTCAACAAGAAACTTCTCTACAATATACCCAATAAATGGACAACTGGTCTTCACTTCCAGACTTCTAACAAGAGACAAGCCAATACCTCCAAAAATCTCTGTTCTCTCAATATATCTTGTTCTTTTTTCACTCACATGCTTTTCATTCATACTGTTCCTTAATTCCTGGATGTTTGGAACATCTAGCTCGTTGATATCTTACCTACCTTTGTAGGTCTACTTCAAATGCTATTTCTTCTATAGAGTCTTTCCTAAATCTTTTGCAGGTAGAGGGAAACCTTTCTAATTGCACAATGATCCCATTCCATCCTGCTTCCTCCAACAGATGCCCCCTTCTATCATCCTTCTCTCACTTATCTTTAATACTGGCTCCTTCCCTACTGTCCGCAGACATGCTTTTGTCTCCTCTAGCTTAAAATACCCCTCACTTGAATCTTCCCTTCTTTGCTATTTTCCTGTATATTTTTTTTAACCCTTACCTTCAGTCTTAAAAATCAATACTATGTATTAGTTCCAAGGCCAAAGAGCAATAATGGCTAGACAACTGGGATTAAGTGAGGTTAACTGATTTGCCCAGGGTCACACAACTAGGAAGTATCTGAGGCTAGATTTGAACCTTGGACCTCTCTTCTCCAGGCCTGGCTCTCTATCTACTGAGCCACCTAGCTGCTCCTGTCTTATATCTTTTCTGTTTTTTTTCTGGATAAATTCCTTGAGAAGGCTCTTTACAATTGGTGCCTCTACTTTCTCTCCTCTCTCTTTCTTCTTAACCCTTTATAATCTGGCTTCTGATCTCATCATTCCATCTCTACTCTCTCCTGTTCTCTCTAAAGTTATTAGTGATCTCCTAGTTGTCAAATCCAATGACCTTTTTTCAATTCTAATTCTCTTGGAACTTTCTGCAGCCTTTGACACTGTCCATCACTTTCTTCTCCAGGTTTTGGGGACACTACTCTTCCTAGTTCTCCTCTTACCTGACCGACACTCCTTTTCAGTCTCCTTGGCCAGGATACTTATTCATATTATACCTATTAACCATGTCCCAAAGGGCTCTGTCCTAGGCCCTCTTCATTTCTCCCCTTCCTATATACTACTTCACTTGATGAACTCATCGGTTACCATGGATTTAATTACTGTCTCTATGATTGTCTCTGAGGATTCTCAAATCTACCTATTGCCCTAATTTCTTTGCTGAAGATCAGTCTTGAATCTCCAATTGCCTTTCAGATAAACTGGAGATTCAGTAGATATCTTAAACTCAATATGTCCAAAAACACTATCTTTCCCCTCAGACTCCCCTCTCTTCCTAAATTCCCTATTAGTATCAAAGGACACTGTCCTACTAGTCCCCCAAGCTATCAACCTATGCATCATTTTTGACTCTTCACTCTTAAGTCACATTTCCAATATTGGGCTATGGTCTGTTGATTTTACCTTTACAACAACTCGATGATCTCTTTTCTCCTCTGGTACTGCCATCACCCCAGAGCAGGCCCTTATCACTTTGTATCTGGACTACTGAAATAGCCTGCTAGTGGGCCTGGCTGCCTAAAGTCTCTCCACACTCCAAATCCATTCAGCCACCAAAGTAATTTTCTTAGTGCACAGATTCAATTATGTCATAGATAACCTCTTCTCCAGTTGAAAAACTCTAGTGGCTCTTTAGTCTCAAGATAAGAATTCTCTAGCATTCAAAAGCCTTTATAACCTTGCTCTCCCTCTAACTTTCTAGGCTTCTCATATCTCATCACATCCTCTCCCCAACATACTTCAATTCAGTGACACTGACCTCCTACCCATTCCATAAACAATATACTCTATCAGTTTGGGGCATTTTTTTCTAGCTGATCCCCATGCTGGAATGCTCTCTCTCCTCTGAATATTTACCTCCCTGGTTTCCTTTAAGTCCTACCTTCTACAAGAAGCCTTCCCTAACTCCTTTTAATTCCAGTACATTCTATCTGTGACTTATATACTATTTATGTGGTATGTAGCTTGTGTGTACACATGTTTCCTTGTTGACTTCCTCATTATACTGCAAACTCCTTGGGGGTAAATCTGACTTTTTGCTTTCCTTGTAAACTAGTAGTAGTACTTGGCATAGTGCCTGGTACATAATAGATGCTTAATAAATACTTATTGACTGAGTCACTCACTGGAAGTGATGTTTCCTTCATCTTATATCTCAGAGCACATTATGATCCTCCTATACATTATAATTTAATCTGTATTTTATTTATCTTTGTAGAAATAGCATGGCATAGTTGAAAAGCACTAGAACTAGAGTCAAAGAACCTGCATTCAAGTCCTAGTTCTGCTTCTTACTACCTGTGTGATTATGAGTAAGTCACTTTACCTTTCTCTATAGTTTCTTATTCCCCTCCAAGTCTAAGACACTATGATCATTTCTTAATTGCAAGTACTTTGAGAAAAAAAGACTCTTATCCTTTTTTTTTAAACCCTTAAACCCTTACCTTCTATCTTAAAATTGATACTGAGTGAATTCCAAGGCAGAGGAGTGAGAAGGCCTAGGGCACTGGGGTTAAGCGACTTGCCCAGGGTCACACAGCTAAGAAGTATCAAGGCCATATTTGAACCCATGACCTCCTGTTTCCAGGCCTGGCTCTCTTTCCATTAAGCCACTTAACTGCCCCATATCTTATTTATTCTTGTATGTAGCACCTAGTACATAATAGACACTTAACATCTGTCTGTTGAGTGTTGAATGAATTTTCCCCTAGGACAGTGATGGACAAACTTTTTAAAGAGGGGGCCAAAGGAAAGGAAATGCTCATCTGTCAGTCTGTTTCTAAGGCAACTCTTTCACAGTTTCATTGTATTGTATCCTACTCGTATTCATCAGATTAGGAATAATTTGTCAGATTAGGAATAATATCTTAGGCTGGATAGAACATTTCAGGGGCCCACATCTGGCTCCGGGATGGTAGTTTGCCCATCACTGCCCTAGGAGATCTCCAAAATCAGGACAGATACAGGAACCACTCAAAATTGTCAGTGTTAAAGAATGTTTGTTTGGTAATGGGGCAAAATTAATAACAAACTTACTGACCTCATGGTGTTCACCCAAGTAACTAGACTGGATTCCTGGATTTTCTTTCTTCCACTGGGTTGTCAAGGGGTCTCATCTACTTTTTCATTATCTGTCTTGCCTCAGACAGTAAAACAAACAACACAACCCCTGTTGGCCCAGGACAGTACCTCTGTGAGGGGCCGGGGCCGCCTCTCCACCACAAATTCTGTGTGGCACAGCTCGCAGTAACTAGTGTTGGAGGAAGAAAGCCATTTCTCAAGGCAGCTTTTGTGCACAGTACCCAGCGTGCCTGTGCAATCACAGGGTGACAATAGCACCTCTCCACTGGACCCTTCATGGCAAATTCGACAGATAGGTCCATCACTAAGGACAAAAACAAAACACATCATCACAAAGGTGTAGAAGTGAGTGCACTCTTCTCCCAATTGTGGGGTCCTGGTGAGGAATGTGCTTTGTTAACTGTAAAGTGCTATATAAATGTTAGTCACCATTTACTATCATTATCTTAAAGGTCTGCCATTATAATTTTTTAAACCCTTATCTTCCATCTTAGAATCAATATTGTATATTGGTTCTAAGACAGAAGAGTAGTAAGGGATAGGCAATAAGGGTTAAGTGACTTGCCCAGGGTCACATAGCAAGGAAGTATCTGAAGCCAGATTTGAACCCAGGCCCTAGGCCTGGCTCTCAATGCACAGAGCCACCCAGCTGCCCTCAGCCATTATTCTTACCGAAAAAAGTTCCACAAGAACTCTGGGCAGACCTAATCTGTGCAACTGGATTATAATCAGTATTGTGATAAAATGAGTAGGTGGTAACATGTAGTTGAACACAATGTCAGGAAAAACAAGCAATCTCAAATCATCAAGCACCTAAAATCAGTAGCTAAAAACATCCTCTCTTTTACAGATAGGAAAGGTAAACTCCATAAAGGATATCTTACCCAAGATCATAGAGAAAATTAATGTCAGAGTGAGACTAGAACTCAGGTCTGACTCCTAGGGCTAGAACACTTGTTATCGCTTCCTTCATTTCAGAAATTTATCCAAGTTCAGATATTTTTATGACTACTCATTTGGAAGTAGAGAAAACAAATAGCTTGGAGGAAAAAAGTCATTAATAACCCTTCTAACTTTTAGGATCATAAATTTAGAGCTAGAACACTTGGTCTGTGAATCTGTTTTTTTTTTTAACTATTTTGATAACTGCATTTCAACATAATTGGTTTTCTTTGTAATCTTATGTATTTTATTGACTATATAAAAACATTATTCTATGGAGGGATCCATAAGCTTCACCAGATTACAAAAAGGGTTCATAACAAAAAAGTTAAGGACCCTGATTTAGTTCAACCCCATAATTTACAGTGAAAATCTGAAGCCAAGAGAAGCGATCTAGTCAGGGATACACAGGCAGTAAGATAATAGAGCTGGGATTTGAACTCTTGTCTGCCGCCTAAATCTAGCACTCTTTCCACTATATCTCATTATTTTGATATGGAGAAAATAAGAATTGCTGAGCAACTTTCTGTCTAGAACTGCAAATTGCAATAGGTTTGCAGTTTTGAACATTATCTTCAAATACTGACAATGACCATTCTTCTCTAGCAATTTTTGGCCAGAATTTTTTTTTGGTAGGAAAAGGGGTGAGAAGAAAAAAATGATGTGCATAAAGATTAGTTCCATGAGTAACTTTATGTATGGTTTCCCATGGAGCAGTATACCTTTTTAAAAAAACGTATTCTTAGAAAATAAAAAAAGAATCTTTGCAGCTAGTTTCTCTAATAAAAATCTAATTTCCAAGATATATAAGGAATGTATTCAAATTCATTAAAAAAAGTAATTTTTCAATTGAGGGTCAAAGTATAAAGTCATTTTCAAAGGAAGAAATCCAAGTTGTCAACAGCCATATGCTTTTTAAAATTAGGGTGCTTCCCCTCTCCCCCATCAATGAAAATCTTGCCTTCTCTATTGAATTTCCTTCCTCCCAATTGGGAAAGAAACAACAACAAAACCCTCATATTTCGAACATGCATAGAAAAGCAAAAGAAATTCATTGGCTATATCTGAAAGAAACATGTCTTGTTCTGTACTCTGAGTCCATCATCTATTTGTCAGGAGATAAGTAGCATCTTTCATCATATCGTGAGTACTATGGAATCATGGTTGGTCATTGTGTTGGTTAGAGTTCCTAAGTCTTCCAAAATATGGGCAGCTCAGCAATACAATGACCCAGGACAATTCTGAAGGACTTATAACAAAGAATGTTATTAGAATGCAGATCACTTTCGTTTTTTTAGGGGGGAGGGAAGGTTTGGCTTTATGTGAGTATTCTCTTATAACATGGACCAATATGGAAATATATTTTGCATAGTAATACATGTATAACCCAGATCAGGTAACTTACCATCTCTGGGAGGGGGAAGAAAAGAGAGAGATAATTTGGATCTTATAATTTTGGGAAATATAGGTTGAAAATTGTTATTACATGTAATTGGGAAAATAAAAAAATATATATATTATACTTTAAAAAACAAAGTATGGGCAGCTCCAAATCACTGTTAGAGAAATGCAACTCTGACACTTCATCTCAACCTGCTGTTAGTAGAATTGTGAATTGGTCCATTCATTCTAGAAAGAAATTGTGGAACTATGCCAAATATATCCCAGGGATACCATTATTAGGTCTATAACTCAAAGAGATCAAATTAAAAGGAAAAAGATCTTTATAGAGAAAAATATTTATAGCAGGTTTGTATTTTGTTGCAAAGACCTGGAAACTTAGAAAGAACTCATCAACTGGAGAATAACCGAACAGATCATGGTATGAATAAAATAGAATACTATTGTACCACAAGACATTCCTAAAAGAATGGTTTCAGAGAAACACAAGAAAGCTTGTATGAACTGATGCACAGTGAAATGAGCAGAACTAGAACAAAAATTTACACAAAAAGACTGTAAAGACAAATAACTTTAAAAAATAATAGACTAACCATGATTCTAGAGTTCCAATAATGAAGTACGATACCCACTCCAGACAGAGATTTAAGATGAAGAATAAGACATACATTTTTAGACATGACCAATGTGGTAATTTGTTTGGCTTGAGTATACATATTTATTACAATTTTATTGTTTGTTTAACCCATTAATAAGAACAGAAAAGGAAGAAAAAACTACCCATCCTTCAAGGCCACTTAACAATGGTAGCTTTCCTCAGCCTTCCTAGCCCATATCTTACTAAGTGTTCTCTCTCCTCTAAACTCTCATAGCACTCTGTCCTATGTAGATCTATAGACTATAATTGCATTATAATTATTTGTCTCTCCTACCAGACTACAAGCTGTTGAAGGCCTGAACTGTGTTCTTCCTATCTTTATAACCTTTGTAACATCTAGCACCATATCTTACGTGTGTATCCAATAAATAGTTACTGAATTAGAAGTCAATATAGACATGGCCTTATTGTTTTTAAAACCAAACTGAAGATCAGACCTCTTACAATGAGTTTCTAGCCATTCAGGATCTTCATAGCATTGTAACTTTGTTTTCAATTTCCTATATTTAGCCACATCCCCATCAGAATTCTACAAATAACTACCTAAGGGGAGCTGCTACTCCAGAATTAATTCATAATAACAAATAACTAGTTGATGAAATAAATGATAATAACCTTGGAAAAGTTCATGATAAACAGCTTGCAGATTCTGAGATATTAAGAGGGGAAAAAAAGAACTTTATGAAAGTAGTTTCAAAGAACTCACAGAAAAGATAAAAATGATTCTATGGCCAGATATGCAAGAACTGTAATGGCAAACCTATGGCATGCATGCAAAGTACTCTGTGGGTACCCGAGCCTGGCCCCAGCCCCACCCACCGAATGCAGTGGGCAGAGCACTGGGTCTGAGCCTCTCCGTAGCCTCCCCCACCTTCCTTGCTGAGCTTGGGCAGCAGCCCCCTTGCTTTGAATGCCCCTGGGGTGGCTGGGTGCAAGGGCATGGGTCCCTGTGGCCACAGGAGGTGGCTGCCCTGCGTTCTCCACTCAACCCAACTGGGAGCCAGGCCCTGCTCCTCCCAGTGCAGGTGTAGGGGGGAAGGACACTGCACACAGCTTGGGAGGGCAGAGCATGGCACACAGTCTTCGGGGCTGGGGTGGGACATAGGATCCCTAAAAGGTTCCCCATCACTGCTCTAGAAGGAAAGGTATTGAAGAAAAAGAGGCTTATAAGAACAAAATTCTAATGAAAGAATTGCAAATCATCCCAAGGAAGGAAGAAAGCAAAAGACTTCCAAACAGACCCACTTGGCTGTATAAATTTATTTGGTGAGCATAGATGCAAAAGATTAAAAGACAGTGGCATATAATCAAGGAAGGATACAAAAATTTAGTAACTCTACAAAAGTGTTAATTTTAAAAATCTAAAGCCCAGAAGGAGCTAAGCTTTGTGAAATATAAGGACACTAACAACAAAATGCTTTGAAAAAATTCTGGGAACAAGAAGGGAGGAATAGTTTTACATCTTAATGTTAATAGATAATAGAACAAGGCAGAACTATCCAATTTCCACTCTACTGATTCTCAGTATTAATTCTAGGAGAGAAGGCAAGGGTTTTGTTTGTTTTTTAAAGGGATCATTTGAAACCATATGGTTTCCTTTAGAACAAGTCATACTAAATGAAGTCCACTTCTTTCTTTAATAAAGCTACAATGCCTTATCAGATCTGGGAAGATTAATAGACATAGTATCTTCATTTGCTTTTATCAATGCATCTGGGCAAGTTACTAGCAAGACCACTGTGGCCAGGATAGAAAGATTTTCACTGGACATAGTGAGGTGTATTTAGTGTTGGTTGAATGTTCATAACCAAAGACTAGATTGATATCAAACAGGCTCAGGGGACCTCTTGCAGGGTTTCCTCCTTAGGCCAATTGTGTTCAATATTTAAGCATCATCATATGTGAAAAAAAACAGACAAAATCAAGATTTTAAAAGATTTTAAAAAGGCTCAAACAATGAGTTATATTTAATTAAATGAAATTTAAAAGGAAAAAAGTAGAAACTAAAATTTTTATAACCAGAAGGAACTCAGAAATGATCCATTTTTACTTCTCTTCAAAGTATAAATTTCATTTACAACATTCCTGGTAAGCTGGAATCCAGGTGCTGCCAAAAGACCTTCAGTGACAGGGAGTTCACTAGTCCCTAAGGAAGTCAATCCCATTTTTGGACAACTTTAATAGTGTGGAAATTTTTTCTGTATAGAGTGGTAAATTTTAGCTCAATCTAATTCCCACCCATTGATGTCAATTCTACCTGCTCTTCAGAACCAGGCAAATAAGGGAAGAATCCATAACATAAAACCTTATCTTTCAGTAACCCCTATATAAAATACCCTTCAGCAAAACCTAACTCCTCTACATTTCCTAACACCCTTTATTACCTTTCCCCATTTTTTCTCATACTACTTCTTCCATCTGGAAGGCTACAACCTTTAGCTCTATACTTCTTCCAGACTATCAAGGTTCAGCTCCAATAACACTCATTCTATAATGCTATCATTCATCATTCTATCTGTAAGGGAGCAGTTCTTCCTCTGGCCTCCTATAAGAATTATAGTTCTTTATGGTCCTTATCATATTCTGCCCTATACTTACTTCATGCACATTTCATATCTTCCTCTAATAACTCTTTGAAATCAAGAATTGTATCATGCAAATTTGCCAACTCTTTATCCCCTCCAGTACCCAGAACAGGGTCCAGCATATAGTATATGCTTAATAAATATTTATAAACAAATGAATAGCAACATTTCATATTCTGAACTTCATATTCTGAACAGCCTGATTCATAGTTTTAATCAGTGAGGTAACACTATATGGCAGGAGAATCATAAAAATGTTACAAGATACTAACTGCTTCCTCAGAGTAAATCCTACAATTATCTAGCAATTCAATCCTCAAAATAAGTCTAAACTTCTCAAATAATCTTTAACAGATCACAATAGCTAGCCTTTACTGGCATCACCAATCACGTAGACTATTTACTTTTATTGGGCAAGCAGGCAAAGTCAGATGGAATCTTTAAGGCTTCATCTTAACTGCCTTAATTGTTACTTCTTGCTCAGGGACTGTTTCTTTGATGCCAAAGATTTTTTTATGAACCCAATTGCTGGGTTCATAAAAGTTCTGGAGTGTGAAAAGATATTTTAAGTTTTATTATACATGCAGTTACCATATGAAGAACAATGAGCAATGATTTCTAGTCTCCACTAGAAATCAAATGAGATAATATTTGTAAAGCATAGCATAGTGCCTTCCTTGGCACATAGTAGGCCCTTAATAAATATGTTTCCTCCCTTTGTCCCCATTCCACTAAACACAGAATTAGAGGAAACAGGTTTTATACTTCATCAAGGGATTTAGGTTGAAAATAAAGTAAAAATTTCCAAGCCAGCGAGGAACATCAAAATACCAGATTATATTCAGAAGCTTATACTATTTCTCTTGAAAGTTTCAAAACAGGATAAAGGTTCTCTTCTTACATTGACAGCATCTTAGTATTAAAGGTGACAAAGTTGATCTAGTTCAGTGCTCTACACAACACATGAATTCCTCTACGACATCCATATTTATCCAAACTTTACTTGAACATTTTTTGTGAAAGAGAAGCCATCCACAGACAAGGCAGTATTTTTTTTTTTTACTTTTTTCAAACAGTTCTAAATGTTAGAAAGTTTTCCCTAATATTGAGCTGAAATCTGATGCCCTATAATTTACTTCCATTGGTCTTTAGTTCTGCTCTCATGGATCACTCATAACAAATCTGCCTCTTTTCCATATGAAAACATTTCAGATATTTATTTGAAGATAATGATCACCCTACACTACCACTCACAGCAAGACTTTATCTTGTCTGAGCTTAACATTCCCAATTATTTTAACTGATTTTCACAGGAGATAGTTTTATACCCTTTCCATATCCTGGTCATCTTTCTCCAATTTTTTCTAATTTTTTTCTAATTCTCTCCGGTTTTTCAGTGGCCCTTCTAAAATGTGACATCTGGAACATAAGACAATGCTTCATGTGTCACATAGGACACCAGTAAAAATTATGGATTCCCTTAACCTGAGCCCTCAACTTCTATGTAGTATTTCTGTCTGGAATGGTTTGGGCATAATCTTATCCAAAAACAAGGAGAAACCAGGAGATCAACTTATAAACAACATCATTATACTGACAAACAACTCTAAAAGACTTAAAAACTCTGATCAATACAATGACAAAGCACAATCCCAACAGTCATGATGAAATATGCAATCCACATATTTCTTGTGAAAAACCGTGGCAGTGAGGTGATGGTCTCAGGGTGCTAAGTGAGAACTTTTTTTAGACATGGACTTTCTTTGCAATTTATGTTGCTTAATCATGTATGTTTGTTACAAAGGCTTTGTTTTTCCTTTTTCAATGGGGAAGCAGGCATAGAAGGGAGAGAGGATGGATTTTTGTTTATTGAAAAAATAAAATATAAACTTTAAAGTAAGTAAAAGCAAGGAGAAGTAGACTAGGAAAACTAAAGGCTTCTTCTAGCACTCATAATGAAGAGAGCCAGAAGCTTGACTTCCCCAACTATGGTCCTAAATTTGTCCTTTTTTTATTAACTAGCTTTTGGCATGAGCATTTTAGAATCTGTATTCTAAATGGGTTCATTAATATCTAGGTAGGGAAGGGGGAGAAAACTTTAGAAGACCTATATTCTAATGTCTATGCATCTAATTAATTCCACAATTAAGATAGCTTTATTGTGCATCTGTGGGGTCTGTCATTTCTATAATTTGGATAGATTTTTGCTTTTTGAGATAATGAGAAGATTTATGAAGTTCAGGCACACTGGATCCCAGATCCAAGAAATTGAGAAATGTGAGATGCAAAAGACAGAACACAAATATCCATAATATTCATCAGTTACCAAATAATTCACTGGATCTTTTAATGTGACAAACTTTTAATGTGACAAACAAAAGAAAATGATCAGTGATTTATGGCAGTTATTTAGTGGATTAGATTCTCTAAGCTTTGATTTTTACATGCCAATTTCCCATTCCTCCCTAAAAGTGCTTTATTGGATAGATGAAAGTTTTTTTGGTTAAAGTATACTCAGATAAACTGACTTTTATAATATAATAACAACTGACTTTTAATAACACCATTAAACTAATTTAAAGTACCCTGGATGTTACAAGTCAGAATTGAGAATTACTACCTTCCTGTTATTGGATCAAGAAGACAATAGTGAGCCTGTATCCCCTTCTGGACCATAAGAGAGAAATGCTTTTGGATAAAACGCTTTGGCAGACTCAGAAGACTGGATCATCTGCTTCCAGATGCAGCCGAGGGAAGTTTTACCTTTGCGTGCCTAAGGCTTTGATGACAGTTGAGAGGAGCCGGCCATCCTTGGCTGTTACCTGGGTCACATATTGCGGATGCCCAAGGTCCGGGTCGGCCACGATCTTAGAGAAGGCCGTGTTTCCAGTACAGTCACACAGTGAGCCAGGGAGATGACAGCAGTCGCCTGTCGTCATGGCAACAAGGAATACATAGGCCTTCACAATTGGGGTTCCATGATCACAAGAGCCTGCAACGAAACCAGCTGGAGCTGAAGTCCTACAAAGGAGCTAGCCTCTCTGTGATTTCCTGTCTTGGGCCCTCCCAGTATGTACTTTCCTGCCCCAAACTATCCCTGAAAAGCAAAACTATGCTTTCTGAATAAATAACAGCTGTTCTCATTAAGTCAGTATGAATTCTTCCAGGTCTTCAAATACCTTTCAAATACCCCAAACCCAACAGCTATAATTTGGAGTGTTCTTATTTCAAAATATTTTCCAATTTTTCCTTTCCTTTTAAAATATAGGTTCTAGGTTCAGCAAGAAAGGAATTTAGTAATCAACTAGTACAATACACTTATTTTTACAGATAGGAAAATAACTTGCTCCAAGATTGCATAACAAATTAGTATACAAAGCATATTACTAAGCACCAGGAAATATCCTAGGATTTAGTCAGATTATCCTCCAACAGCAATAATATTCATAGCTGCTCATATTTATGTAGGCCCTTGTGGTTTACAAAACATTTTCCTCACAAAGCTTTATGAGCGAGACAGTAAAAGTATCATTATCCCCCTTACACAAGAAAATGACGCTCAATGAAGGCAATCAAGTTGCCCGATGTCATACCACTAGCAAATGTTAAAGTTAGGACAAGAAATCAGGTCTCCTGATTCCGACTCTAATGACCCTTCTAGCATAAGTTGATGCTTTCAAGAAGCAATGAGTTTTCAAAAATCCACTCGGTTTCCTTCTAACAACTTGGCATTTTGATCTAATTCTTAGAAGTGGAACATCAAAGGTACAGTCCTATTTCCAGCACTAACCAATCCTTCTACAGGTCAGAAGAAAAGAAAGCAGCAATTGCCCTATTTCACCAGACTGCTCACTGTGTTTATGGGAGAACAAGATCTAGGAAGAATATTGATTAAACCATGTGAATCTAAACTACACATACCTTAATCCGAGAAATATTCTGTGGATAAGTGAATAGACCCTGTATTTAGTATCTTCTTTCCCAGAGGCTGTGAATATTTTGAGTATAATTAAAGGCACCCATCAGCTCAGAAAAGGGGTTAAGCTAGGCTTCAGGGTAAGCAGGTCACCACATGATTTGTGCCAAGCAAGAGCTTAGTGACAAAGACAAAGCAAAGGGTAAATACTCAATGGATTTGGGTAAGCCTGAAATCTACCAAGTAAACCAATTCTATTGTTGTCCTGACTACTCTTAAACCTGTTTGGGATATAGCCCCTGGCCAGAATAGATACCTACAGAGGAGAGACCATGAGTCTTCAAGGATCCCTGGGTACTTGGAGTATGTCTCAGGTCTGGGCCTGCTTTCAGGTGAAATCATGATACTTCTGTGAGAATATTTAACTAGGTTACATTTAACTCATGTTAAATGTAGCATGTGTGTTATCATGTAATTGTTTCCCCAGGTACAGCTCTCTGAAGAGATCATCAATAGTGAGGGCAGGGATAATGTAGTATATGCTTCCTTGGAAATCCATCTCAACTTATGGTATAGTATTTACTAAGTTAAAGGTTACAGCTAAGGAATCAACTATGTGACCCTGAACAAGTTATTTAATCTCTCTGAGACTCAAATTTTGTCATCTATAAAATGCAAAAAGGAAAGTTGGGTTCGATAATCTCTAAAATTCCTAGAAGGCTAGAAAATATGTGCTTTTATTAATGGACTCTGTTTACCTTCTTGCATATATTCCTCATGATCTTATATGGAACAAGATATTAGAAGACTTGCTTCAACGGGTAGAGAAGCAGACAAATGGGAAGAGGAAAGAAAAGAAAAACAGTAGAAACAAATCTTTAATGGAAAGAGTAAGAAAGGTGAAAGGAAGGTTGATATTTTAGGAGTGCTCTAATCAGCTTTGAGCTATGGTTTCCCAAGAAGAGCTATACTTTTGATCTACTTCATTTATAAAATAAGGTTTCTATGGTTTCTGAGATTATCCTTGCTCTGTACCATTTTTTACATTTTGCACAAAACAAGAAATCAATAAAATGTTAAGTGCATGCATTAATGAATGCTTTATAAATCTCTTGTCACCCTAGTTTCCTTCCTTTGGACACAGTTCCTTTAAAAATGTAGTATTCATCAGCAACTGGGGAACAGCTAAACAAGTAAAGGTATATGAATGTAATGGAATATTACTGGGCATTAAGGAATTATTAATATGAAGAAATCAAAGAAACAGGGATAGCCTCTTATGAGAAAATAATGACTCAAGAAGTAGGTAGTCAAAAGAATAACATATGTAATAACTGCAACAATGTAAATACAGTCAACATTGAGAGGCAACAAACATTGGTCAAAGAAACAATGTCAATACCATATTGCCAAAGTTAAAGGACGCACCCCTTCTTTTTGTTCATTGAAGCCATGTGGATAAAGTGCTAGACTTGGAATCAGAAAGACTTGGATTCATATCCCACTTCTGACACTAGCCATATGATCATAGGCAAGTCAGT
The DNA here is from genome assembly GCF_016433145.1 of Gracilinanus agilis. Taxonomy (NCBI): domain Eukaryota; kingdom Metazoa; phylum Chordata; class Mammalia; order Didelphimorphia; family Didelphidae; genus Gracilinanus; species Gracilinanus agilis. The sequence goes on along the minus strand of NC_058130.1, from coordinate 737,732,537 downwards.
TAATCTCTGAGTCCAAGTTTCCTCATCTGTAAAATAAAAATAACATCAGATGTACTTCCTACTAATATAATTGAATATATATGTATATAAAGTACTTTTTGTAAGGTACTAGATGTTAGTTTTTAATGATAAACTTTTAAGAAATATTTTTTGCAAAAGGGTTTCTGGGTTAAGAAGTATTGCTTTGTAAAAACAAAACAGATCAGTACATTAAAAAAAATTAAAGTATGGCACACAAAGTAGAACACAATATAACAGGGCATATTACAAAGATTTCCAAATATCAAGGAAACATACTTTCATTAATTAAATTGGGTCTCTTCTGATTGCCAAACTACATCCATGACTCATACTGACCTGGCAGTCCACCAAGTCCTATATCCTTTTTTCATCTGAATTGCATCTCCTTATTACATACCTATAAAACGAATTTGGTTTTAAATTCTAAAGACCACATTTATCTCAAGCTAACTTCATTTTGTTAAACTTCAATGATCTACCTTGTTAGATTTCAATTCTGTCATCCAGTTAACTAGCTATCCCTTCCACCTTTGTGGCATCTATAAATTTGATAATGATGCCATTTGTGCCTTAAATGGATTGAATCCTGTGGCTGCCAAAGGACAACTCCCTCAAGGTTAAAATAGATGCTTTAAGCTTTAAGTCTCCAGGTCCCTTCCTTCATCCTGGAGCACGGGGTTTGGTAGAGAGGAAAATACTGTGGATGAAAGAATTAGAGTAGTGTTGGGGATACTTATGTAAACTCTTGTCAGTCCTAGCCTGCTTGCAGAAACATTGGCCAATCATGGCCTTGAGGGTGGGGGAGGAGATACTCAGGTCACAACCTTCGTTATGGGGAAGAAGACAAGTTTGGTAGGGTAGGGGTGTTGACCAAGAACTTGGTAAAAAGCGCCTACCATATACTAGGAACTGTTTTAAATACTGGCACTGTGGGATAGGAGGTGGAATTGTGGATCATCACAGTTTTAGGTGGTGGAGAGGAAGCCAGGTATGTGAATCGGGGGGTGGGGGGGACCCCCTTCAGGTCCAGGCAGGGGGAGGGGAGGAGACACCATGTGTCAGAGTCTCGAGGACTAGGACACTCCGGGGGGCAGGGCTGAAGATGAGATGGTCAGCGGTGGGGCAGATCCACCGGAGATAATAGCCACAGGGAGAAGGGAGGGGGAACAAACGACGTGGCCACAGCCGGGGGCGGGGTGAAAAGGAGATACAGCAAATCCCCAAAAGGATAGTCAGGGAGTCGGGGGAGGAGAGGACTCTGCAGGTCACGGGGCAGGGGAAACACACCTCAGGTCCTGGCAGCAGATGGGAGGGGGCTAAGGGACCATCCCGGATCCCTTCCTCGGTGGGGTGGGGGAGGGAAGCCACTCCGTCCATCACCCCGAGTACAGCGGGAGCCTGCTCGGCAGGGGGGCAGCGGTTCCAGACAGGACACCGCCCGGGCCCGCCCCGGAGCTAGAGTCAAGAGGCCTCGACCCCACCCGGTTCCAGTTCCGGACAGCCCCAGCCCCTGCCCGGTTCCGGTCAGTCACCACCCCAGTCCGGCTGGCTTTTGTCAGACACTGCTCGGGCCCAGCTCCGATCAGACACGGCCCTAGCTCCTGTCAGGCCTCGCCTTAGGCCCAGTCAGACGCCGCGGCTCCCGCCCCTTCCTTCCCTCCCCCCACGATAGCTGAGCTTGAGGACTCACTCCTGCCCTACCTGGTCCCGCGGGCCGGGCCGGGACGAGCCGCGCCGCCCAGGGCTCCACTCAGCGCGGCGACGGCGGCCCCGGCCCGTCCCGTCAGCTCCAGTCTGATCGCGGCTCCGGGACCAGCCCGGGAGCCTACAGTGCTGCGTCCAGGCCCTAGTCTTCTCCCCCCGCCCCGCCCCAATGACAGCTCCCGCGGCCAATGGAGGCAGGCATCAGCGGAGCAGGGGCCAGTAGGCGCCCAGAGAAGCTGCCTGGGAGGCGGGGCCTAGAGTGGCGTCAGAGACGGCATCTTTGGCTGCTCGCGCCCGATCGACTGCCGGCCCCGCCCCACGCGCGAGACTCCACCCCCAGGTCCCGGGAAATCTAGGAGCAACTGCAGCGAGGGCTAGCCCTCATGCGCCTGCCCAGAAAGGCTTGGAAAATCTGTCCACTAGGCTTGGTTTGAGACTTGTCCACTACTTGGGATATGTGTGACCTTTAGCAAACCATTTTCTCTAGGGCCTCCAATGCCTGTCTACTTATCGGTGGTGTTTGTAAAGAGACCCAACATTTTCTCCTAGGCCTTATCATACACATTTGCAGCTAGCATTTCCATAGTCCTGTAAAAGATTTTCAAAGTACTTGACAATTTACCTAAGGGTGATCTTTCTCGTATAGTTTTATGTTTTGGTTAAGAACCAGTGGTTTTAGCTTCCTTTTTCAAACACCTTTTTCTTTCCTTAGCCTCTGTTGATTCCTTTCCCATCTTTATAATCCCAGGTCTACTAACAAATATGGCAGGCAGAGATCATGACAGCCCTTTGGGAGGAGCTTCATTCTACAGAGTGGTGTAGATGTGGTGGCTGTGGCTAGGTAGGAGAAATTTGGGTTCATATTCTCACTGACACTTGTTGCCCCACTTCAGTGAGCCTGTTTCCTCAACTTTTGGGGATAACACTTGCCTCACCTACTTCAAGGCTGGGGTGGGGACCGAGTAGAGGGGGCAAGAAATGTAAAGAAGTTGAAGACTAAATATTGTAGTGCAAAAAGCAAGGGGGTGGATAGAACCCAGATGACCAAGGTTCTTTATTACTCCTGTAATTAATCCCAGGTAAATCACAACCTCTAGCCAATAAAAAAAAAAAAAAAAGTCCTAAATAAAGTCAGGAAGACCCAAGCTCAAATATCACCTCTAATTCTATATGACCCTAGCAAGGTCACAAGCCTCAGTCTGTTTCCTCAGCTGTAAAATGGGGATGATTGCTTCCAATCCCATATTGCCAGTATTAAGTAAAGTCAAACACTTTGCAAACCTTAAAGCACTTTTTCTAAATCCTAAACTTGAAAACAAGAGTTAATTTGGGGGGGGGGGGGGTAATCTTGTGGACCACTTGCTATTCTGAAGTCTATGGTTCCCTTTTCAGAAAAAGGTTTTTAATTGTGTAAAACAGTTCTACAAAGGAAATCAATTATGCTGAGTTATAAGAATGTTTAAAAATGTATAGGGTTCATGGATTCTCTCCAGGTTAAAACTCTAAATCCTTAAAATAGGATTTCACTAGTTGATTATGCTTTGATAAAAGCATTATGAAAACAAATTATCTCTTTATTCCAATGTTTGCACTCAGTTCCACCCTTAGAAGGAAGGTCTTCTACTATGAATTGTTCTCAGGACAAGTAATGGGTCAAACATTCCTTTCTGAGCACTTGACAAGTTCCATGGAATCAATTTAAACCTGTCTACAAAAGGGCCAAATTGGCAATCCTGGCTTTTATGGAAAAACTTTTTTGATTGCTGGATGAAACCCCAATCTTACCTGTGTCCCAGCTTTGTAGAGGATGGGGAGATGCTTTTGGTGGCTGTCATCTTCCTCTAATTCCACAGACAACTTGGTTTCTTCAAGGTATTACAACAAAAAAAATGAATAATTTCAGAGGGTAAAGGCAGTGGCATATTTTCTTGGAGAATTGGAACTCTTGTTGAGGGCAGCAGTTCCTAATTTTGTGATCTGACTTTAACTCAGTGTCCTACATCATCAGCCCTCAGGAGCTGACAGGGACCTCCTTCCTTCTAAGATGTTTCCAGGATAGGCCAGCTATTGAACACTCAATTAAGTCAGGCAGGGGAGTTCAAAAGAGCATTCTTTGCAGTGGGCACAAGGGGACTAAAGTTAATTCAAATAAGAGCAATGTCATCATGTAGGACTCAGGAAGAATCTTCCAACACTGCCAGCTTTAAAGTCTAACGGAAAAAGAGGACTCCAAGGAGAAGTGTTGGGAACATCTTGGTCAATCCAGAAAGTCCTTCTGAAAAGGGCATGACCAGATTTACACACTCTGTCCCAGGTATAGCTGGTATATGCTAAGGAGTGAATGCCCAATTCAACAAGTCCTGATTCTATTCTCTGGAACAGCATTGCTACCCTTTCCATCTAATTCCTTTCTCTTACCACTCCTCCCCACCCCACCCCGCTCTGAGAAAGAAGGACTGGGCAGAGACAGACACTTTGGTATGGCAATCTTTATATCCACAACACAGAATAACCATGCACAAATCCAGGGATGCAGGGCTCTATTTACAAAGAAGTTTGAGCTGAACTGAATACAAGTGCTGTGGAGCAGAAGAAACAGATAGATGAATGAACAGAGCTGTCTGCTCTAGCCCTGGGTTTCCCATGCAGACTAAGCCCATTTGTGGTGTAGCAATTACTCAGCAATGTCCACTATTGACCAACCTAATCATACCCAGAAATTTGGACTGCGTCAGAAGACTCCCTACAGCTAGCTTAGTCACTCTACCAGTAACCCACTGAGTGTGTGTTATGGGGGAGTAGGAAATTCTGGTCAGTCTACACCCAGGCATACTTCCCCTTAGCTGCTCATAAGTGGCTTAGGTCCCTTGATGGCTTTCCAGCCTGTCATTCCAAAGAAAAGCATCTTCCAGGACAGCCTATGAGCTAGGATACGGAACCCCTCAGAACTCAGGGGCATGTCTCAAGCCACATGACTCATACTTTCTCTCTTATGCCACACAGGTCAGAAGTCTCTTCTTCCAGATAACAACTTTCACAAACACCTAGATGCAAGTTAGCTGCCAAAGTCAGCAGGTAGCAGACTGCAGTTTGCTACCAATGTGGAAGTGGGAACCAATAATGCCAAGGAAGAGGTGGGAAAAAGCCAACCCCAACCCTTAAGCAGAAGGCACCAGGTGGGCCCAGGCCTGCTTGTCTCATGGCCAAGACTAGCTGGGACCCTGTTCCTAACTTGGATCATCCAAAGGGATAATGAAAGAAGAGGCCAAAAAAATAAAAGGCCTTAATCTTCACCCTCAGGCAAGAAACCAGATAGCGATAGCAAAAGGCCCTGGAAGACAGCTGCCCAGGACAGGGTGGCTTAAGAGTCAATTCACACTGCCCTGGAGAGTGGCTGTACTAGGAAGGTCTCTGAGCTGGTGAAACCTGAATAATTTGGTCAAAGGAAGTCACAACCAAAAAGATTCCATCTTCCTTTCCAGCGATAGTGGCCCTGGTCTAAAAGAGAAGGGATGGTCTTTGGGCTATTCAGTAGCCTGTCCTGAACTTGGTGGTGTCTTGGAAGGCCTGAATCCTGAATAATGAATGCTCCTGTATTCCTCCCAGAACTCTATCCCTGCCATAACCATAAGCCCATTTCTACATAGTCAGAAAGGCAAGCTGAAGCACTGAGTTGAACAGCTCTAGTTTCAATTAGCCAGGTTTCTTGAAAGTATTATAGGGTATTCCTACAGCAGAGCCTTGGAGGCCCTGGAATTTCACCAAGCTAAAAATTTCACCAAACCATACTAACAAGTCTCTGCACAGGCCTTAGGCCAGAAGGAAAAGACCCCATTAAACTCTTGAAAGCTACAACGATTTCCTGCTACAGAGCTGAGAAACTAGTCAAAGGACTTTGAACAAGGCTTGGGAGTTCTAAATACAGGCCTGGCTTGAATGTTCATGCAGGTGTGGAGCAGGGCATTTCCTTGGAAAGAAACAGCATTTCAGAGCCTGACTCCTCCTCAAAGGAGGGGTGGTTTGTGAGTGCTCAGCTGACATCAGAGTCCAATAAGAGGCTGAATGACTTCAGTGTGGCTCTTCCTTCAACTTCTCTGCCCAAAGATCACTTGCTTTCCTAAATGAACAGCAGACTTCCTGTAAATTTACAAGATCAGTACATTAAAAGCAGCCCAGAGATGATGAGGAAAAGAAACTACACTAAAGGGCAGGTGTAGTGCCTATTTTTAAGCCAATACAGCTTAGCCAACAGGGCAGAGATAAAGGCTCTGCTTTACCTTTAAGGCTAGTGAAAGCATACATTCACTGCAGAACAGACTCCAAAACGCAGATGGCCCCTCATCCATTCTATCCCAGGAAAGCAACAACTTTGCCGCCATTCCTGGGACCACCGAGACCTTGCCCTCCAGGAAAGGAAGAGTCTTCCTCTCTAAGTCACGTGGCAACTTATGTTCTGAAGCTGGGAGCTGACTGGAATTCAAGCCCCACATCAGCCTGGAAGACCATCAATGAAATCCTCCCAAATAGGAGAGAAACAAGGCCAGGACCCTAGACACTTTCCTGAAACCACACAAGACACACCTTGAAAGTTAAATGAACAACTAGTTCTCACTTTGCCAAGACCCCAAAGCAACTTCAACGGGTTATCAACTAACCTTGGGAAGATGTCTTAAATTTTACATATACAATTAGAAGAGAAACGCCTCCACTTTACTCTAAAAGCTGGCTTTCAAACAATGCCTGGAATGTTGGCTCTTCTCATTGCCTATCACTCATTCAGGATGTACAAGTTGCACCATAGAAAAAGCCAACCAAGGTCCTAACATGCAAAGGGGTGGGGGTGCCCCACTTCAGCATGAACATGTGGCCCCTCTTCCTCTGGCTGATCTCAGGGTGCCATGTAAATAAGCCCATATATAGTTGGGGCAAGCTTGGTGCCTGGCTGGACTGTGACTTTTTGGCCTGACTCTCTAGAAAGCAGGAACATGATCAAATTTCTCTTGTCATATCAGACAGGGATGAGTAGTAGTCAAGATTGCTGCTGAGGCTAGTGGGCATCAGGAAAAGTTTAACTGTTGCAAATAGCATCCTGGCACTGAGGAAATGAGACAAGGGCAAAGAACACGGTCTGCATACAGGAAGTAGAATCATTCTTTAGTAAAGGTGAAGAAAAATGATAGCCATGAGAGTTAATTGTTAAAGAATAATGGGTGGAGGAAAGGGTCAAGAAGCTATGATTTGGCATAAATCTTACAAAATGTATAAAGAATCTATGTTTTTCTACAATAACAAAACCCGAAAACTCTAAGTGCAGTTATATACAAAACATGAGAATATTGCTTCCCTTGCAAATGGGTTTCAGGCAAGATGGCGAGTCAGAGAGGGAGCTGGGGGCAGAAAGGAGTTTAACAAGGGCCTGCACAGGCTAACACTGGCCAGGGTTCTGGGACAGGAGGGAGAGGCCACAAAGGAAGAACCGGCACTTGCTGGACACTCAGGTAGAGGAACAGGATTTTCTCTGGTGGCTGACAAATCATTCCAACATTTCAGCCTGCCCCAGAGCTCCTGAGTCTCTTTCCTGGGAAAAAGGGTACCCAGCAACAGCTCTCCCTTGAACAAGGCCCAGAGGCTAGCCACAAGAGAGGGAGGAAACTCTGGGGAGCGTATCATCAGCAGCCTCACCATAGGTCTTCAGCCACCAAAGAGAACCCTGGGGCTCATCAAAGGATTTCAATTGGACACAAAAGGACATCTGAGGAAAAGATTTTTTCCCTCTTTAATTTCAGCACATCCTCTTTCCTTCCCTGCTCCCCATCTTCCCAAGAGGTCTATGGGTCTATGAAAAAGTTGGGCTAAATGCGAAAGCAAATCAGTGTAGATATTATCTTCCTTCAGCTGTCATAAATGAGGTCTTGCTTCCTCCTCCTCCCACCAATCACTAGACAACCAAGTGGAACTGCCCAGGGGAGCAGCGAGGGCTCACCCTCTGGGGGCAGAGCCAGCACGACCAGGTCCAAGGTCAGCCCACTCCCCTGGGAGCCTGAGAGAAAAGTGAGGTTAGGCCTACAGTTAATGCTCAAAAATGGACGGTGGGGATGGGGGAAGAAACGAGGATGACAAAGAGTCACTGAATCACAGGAGATACTGCAAAGACGTGCACACACGTTTCTAACTGAAGCAAGGTAAGGGCAGGCAGGGAAGGCGCCTCTGGGCGCAGGTGGTCACAGGTTCTGGCAGCACTGGAGTTTGTTGGATTTCTGTCCATCGGTGGTGGGGGGGACACTGATGTCTACCACATTGTTGCCGGGAGATTCATCATGTGCAGAGCGGTCAGCAATTTGCTTCTGGGATACAATGCGGTAAATCTCTAAGGGCAAAGAAACTTTGGGTTAGACAAACAGGAAAGAAGCCTGTTAAGGTCAGCAGAAACATGCACAGTTGAAAGATGTGTCCCATTGAGCTGTGCCTTTTGTCCCTGGTCCAGATGACAGGGAGCAGAAACAGACCCAAGCAAAGAAAGCAGCCCAGGAGCAAGGAGACAGGAAGTCCTGGTAATTCTCCCCTACTTCCATTTACATATAAGCAAGCAGTCCCTCAGGCAGAGATGTCTGGGCCATCACTCCCAACTTCAGTACCAATTTTCAGTAAAGATGGGATTCACTCTCAGCTCCAACACACAACATTTCCATCTAGGCATCTTGTTCCTATCTCCCTCTCTTCACTAGGGACCTTGAAGAATTCATACATGCATACTTCATGTATGTCATGCTAAGCCAGCCTTAGGGGACATGAAAGAACTTACATGAGAAGGATCACTTAACCTCTGTTTGCCTCAGTTTCCTCAACTACAAAATACCACTTACCTGGCTGGTTTTTTTTTTTTTTTTTTGGTTTTGGTTTGTTTTTAAGGCTGAACTATAATGGAGTTCCTTTTTAGTAAAAATAGCAATGGAGTCCTATAGGGAACGGGGATCTGAAACCCTCTTGGATTATTGCAATGACTTCACTTAGGCTGGTCTGCTTATCCCATTGAATAGATACAGGATCAGATCAGGAGTAGGGTGGTACAACTCCCTACCCCATGACCTCTCCTGCCAGAAGCTTCCTGGTGTGGCTGAAGATGGAATCAGCCTCAGGAACCAAAGGCAGTCCTGGACTTACTTTCTTCAATAGAGAATAACTTGACTCCTGTCTCACCTACTCCTAGGGGCCAGCTTTGTTCAGTCTGGTCAGGTCCTGTCCTTCTTAAGCCAGGAGGTAAATAGCATAACCTTAGCCCCCTTTATTCCTCCCATCTTTTTTTGCCTCTTGCCCAGAACATAGGTCTATTCAGGCCTCAACCCAAGAAGGGGTAACCAGCTCAAGAAAAATCAGCTCCATGGGGAGAATAGACAAGAGAAGAGAGAAGTAGAAGGTATCTCTGACACAAGAGTAAATAGGGATGTCTCTTCCCTCCCCTTGTTTTTGTCTTTCTAGATTCTGGGGAAACCTTCTTCCATGGAGACTGTGTTGGCAAGTTGGATGGTCTTCCTAGGATTGGAGGGCTGCAGTAGATAACTGTATGTGTGCCTAACCATGACTGATGAAGCCACTAAAGTTTCTGGGTCTGCTAGGATTTGGGCAACTTCTCAGAATGGGCAGACACTGGGAGTATTTGTCAGGCATGGCACATAATGCTACAGGAGCAGCAGAAGCAAGAGAGCAGCAATACCATTGAAGGAGATACTGACAATGGCCCCAGGCAAGGGCCCTGCCCTCATCAAAGGACAGGGGCTTCCCTTAACCCTGCAAAACACCACCATTGGTAGCTCAATTCCAAAGTCTCAGTTGTCCCTGAGGGGCTTGACAAGAAAGATGGACCAAGGCAGCCAGATCTAGGAATCCAGGGAACACAGAAGATGTCCCACTTGTGACTCCTGACCTACTGAACTCTCAGGACCCCAGAGAGCTCCTCTCCTATATAAAAGTATAACATCCAGCCCAGGATGTGAACACTGAATACCAGGCAACCAAAAATGAAAGTTTCTTTCCTCCCGAATCCAAATCAGGTTCATGAATGGCCAGTGGAGCTCCTCAGACAATGGTTCTCAGGACCTGAGCACTGGTGACAGACTCCTGCAGAAATAACTTCCCTTTGCTATCCTTCCCTGGCAATAAAAGATATGGAGCAACATAACTAATTCTGACCTCCTAAAAGAGCAGTGAGTTTCAGGCAATAACAGTATGTTTGAGATAATTTTTGCTGCAGATGAGACAAGGTACAAGGTCTAGGAACACCATAGACTTCATATCCCATTCACTGCCCTCAGAAACCCGGCTAACACTCTAGGTCTGTGATAATTAGATTAAGTCTACACGGCCCACCTTTAGATTTAATCACCAAAGGTGAGAGCACCTTCAATTCTGGGAGGTCCTACCCACGTGTGCTAGAGTGAGTAATGAATCAGAATCAACACACCGCCCCCTACGCTTTCTATGAGAAAATGTCTATTGTGATTGGTCATGGAGGCTAGGGGAAGGCACTGAAGTGACATATATGTGTAACCCCTTCCAAAGAGGGAGGGGGAGTGAGGCTGCGACTGGTGTGGTGAAGGGGACCTGAGAGAGAGGTTCGCTGGTCCGTGATCGAGACTGTTCCCCATGGTGAGTTTAAAGACTGAATCTTCCTGAACTTCTATTGGGAAACTTCCTTCTATAGACTCTGTGAGTGGAGTTTGCTCCATTCACCTCCTGGCCTCAGGCCCTTTAACCCACAGCTGAGGGTTAAGATCTACCTGGACTAATCAGTGGGATAGATTCTTATCTCCGTACTTCCTCTCTCTTCTCATGTAAATAAACTTCCATAACCCTCAAATTTGACTTGAGATTATACTTAATTGAGGATTGATAATAGTTCAATCCTCTGGAGACCACCTTTTAATATACTGAACCCATAAAACCCATTTTTTCTCCTTTACACGTCTAAATCACAGGATCCCCAATAGTTCCAACTTCTGGTTGCTCTCATGCCCCACCAATATTTAGCTCTCATTTCCCTGTGAGTTTTGCTTTGAGTAATTACTTACTTGCTAAGTTATCCAAACGTACCAGAAAACTGAAAGGTGTTCTATTTGGCCATACCTCTGTCCTAATGGGTTACACTTTACTTCTTACCTTCCCAGGATAGTATATGTCATCAGCCTGAGCCCCTCAGATTCTGAATGTCAAATATAGACAGTAGAATCATACAAAAAATCTCAGTGACTGACAACTGACCTGTCCATAGCTTTTGCAGAAGAGAGTACTTACTATGAACATATCCTATCTCTAACTTCCTAGACCTAAACACATTCATGACATCCAAACCAGGGACAGATAATGGGCTGGTTTAAGTATATATAATGGTTTAATTTCACCAAAAACCAAAATACTATTTTGTTTATATCTTACCACTTTACAGTAACGCCATACCTGAACAGTTACTATGATATCCCATTCAGAGCAGAACTGCTAGGGATCTCATTTGAGTTGATGAGCTGTTTACAAGCATTTAAAACTTCTAGAGGGGGTTTTCTTCAAACAAATTTGTTGGTCCCTACTAGGACCAATCAAACCCAAACATTCTATTGGGGGTTGAGGATCAAGGGAAGATGGAGGAAGTTCCAGACAATTAAACAAGTGTTATTAATCTCTGGATGATCTGGAAATCTGAACTCTTTTGAATATCAAAGGGACTTTTTATAGCTAGAAATTTCTTATACCCATCATTAAAAATTTCTTTCTTTCTTCATTAAAAAACAAACAAACAAACAAAAAAAAAACCTTACCTTCCATCATAGAATCAATACTATATATTAGTTCCAAGGCAGAAGAATGATAAAGGCTAGGCAATGGGGGTGGGGGGGGTGGGTTAAGTGATTTGCCCAGGGTCACATATCTAAGAAGTATCTGAGGCTACATTTGAACCCAGAATTTCCCATCTCTACGCCTGGCTCTCAATCTACTAAGCCAACCAGATGCTCCCATCATTTAAAAAAAAAAAAAAACTTTAGTCAAAAATAAGTTTTAAAGCTTTACTTCTAAAATAAACTTTAAAGCCTGGAAATGAAAAAAGACCTGCTATTTCCCCACATTATCATTGAGTCATTTTAATCATGTCTGACTCTTCATGATCCCATTTGGGATTTTCCTAGCAAAGACAATGGAGTAGTTTGCAACTTCCTTCTCCAGCTCATTTTATAGTTAAGGAAACTGAAGCCAACAGAATCACACAGCTAGTGTCTGAGGTCAGATTTGAACTCAAGAAAATGAACATTCTTGACTCCAGGCCCCATATTCTACCTACTGCCCCACCTTGATGGCCACACTTCTCCATACAGAAACATTCCCCCCCCTCCAAACTATCATGTTTCTTTGAGTTTTTCCTCCCTTCTCCCTTTGGACCTTTCTCTATAGCCTTTTGTTTCATTGGACCATTTCCTTTCTCCACATTGACTATAATGTAGCAATACTGTATATTTTTTCATTACAGAATTTCAAAGAATGTTAAAGCTGGAAGAGATCCTTAAAAACTACCTAGTTCAAAGTCTTATTTTATAAAGAAACAGATCCAAAGATGGAAAGGGATTTATCTTAGGTGATATGTAGATATGAGGAGATAGTCTCCTGACTCTCCAATCCATGGTTCCTTTAACTTGGCAAAGCTGTATTTAGTGACTAACAGTTTATGGTTTTTAATTCTTAGAGAACATTAATGAATACACGCATTACTAGAAAATAAGCATCTTGTAAGCAGAACAGGCTATGTAAGACTGCTCATAATTTCTGCCACCAAAACCACTGACTTGCTTCTTGGATTCCTACTTCAGGCCAGGGTTGAATTACCATGCCCATGCTGTGCTTACCCCAGCCCAAGGCACCACTCACCTGTGAGAATATTCTTAAAGGCTTCTTCCACATTGGTTGAATCCAAGGCTGACGTCTCAATAAAAGATAAATTGTTTTTCTCTGAAACAATGAGAAGGTAATTCTAATCAGTGCCCATCCCAACATCCTTCCTTAACGACCAAAATACTTTAGTGCATTAGTTCAGTTTTATACTGTCCTTTCCTACCAATTCTGCCCTTAATCCTCATCTGTGGTTTGCTCACACTGTCATGGGACCTATGCTCTACATGGGGCCAGAAGAAATCACAATCTGGATCCACTACAAATCTATTATATAATCTCACTTGGGCCCTTGTTGTTGAAAGGAAATGCTTTATATCCTACCAATCAATTTCTTATCCCACTCAAGACTGAGGTTATTCCAAATACTGCCTTATCTAAACCTCTTAGCTAGGAACTCTTGACTCATACTTCCCTGAAAAAACTGAGGCTGCCTGTTGAGAGATCCCTCTTTCTATCTATCTCCTTATTTCATGTCACGCAGTTATCTCCTGTGTCTTTCTTCACCCCTCTCTCATGCCAAGAAGCGAATTTTCTCATTCCCCAAGGAAGACCCCTTTTATATGCACCCTTGACTGCATCCTCTCCTGTTTTCTCCAGTGAATTGCCACTCTATCAACTCCATTTTCTCTGTAAAATTCAATCAAACTCCTAAAGCTAATTAATATAAAAGATTATGGTGAAGGGAAAAGCAAAAAATAACTGTAATTCTGAACATCAAGTGAATCAGTTATGTAGGGGAAATTCTTTGCATTAAACATTTCTGGTAAAAGTAAAAATAATAACATTCATATATAAATATAAATAATATTCAATCTCCATCTATTTATTGATTTGTGGCCTGATGTCCACAAACATGCCTATATTTTCTCCACCTTTAAAAACCTCATTTCTTCCTAATGCCAGCTTCTGCCCTATATTTCTCTTAATTTTCTTCACTAAACTCCTTCAGAAAGTCTTCTACACTAGTTGCTTCTACTCTCATTTACTTCTAAATCTTCTGCAGTCTGGTTTCTATTCATCATTTAGTTGAAATTGCTCTTTCCAAAGTTACCAATAGCCATTTAATTGCCAAAACTTATTCTAATTCTTTTCTCAATTTGCACCCTTCTTTACCTAGCCACAGCATATGGCACTATTGATTATCCTTTCTTCTCTGGACATTTTCATGACTTTGTGCTTTCCTGGATCTTCTATCTGACGATCTCTTTTCATTCTCTTGTGCTGATCAACCAGAACATTCCCACTAACCATGTGTAGCCACCAAAGCTCTGTTTTGAGCTTTCTTATCATCTCTCTCTATATTATCTTGCTTGATGATCTTATCAACTCCATAGGGTTCAAATATATCCTTTACTCAGATAATTCCTATATCTACTTGCCCAGCCACCACCATTCTCCTAAACTCCAGTTCTGCATTATCAACTGCCTCTTGAACATCTCAAATTAAACATCTCATAGGCATCTCAAATTCAACATGCTAAAAAACAGAACTCATTATCTTTTCCCCAAAACCCTCCCTTTCCCTATGTTTTCTAATATATTTTATTTCCCTAATTACATGTAATAACAATTTCCTATGTATTTTCCAAAATTATAAGATCCAAATTATGTCCTTCCTTCTCCTCCCCCCTCTTGGAGATGGTAAACAATTTGATCTGGATTATACATGCATTACAAGGCAAAACATGCTTCCATTTTGGTCAATTTGTAAGAGAATACTCATATGGAACTAAAATTCCAAAATAAAACTGTAAATAAACAAAGATAGTATACTTTGATCTGCCTCTGATTTCAACAGTTCCTTCTCTGGAGGTGAATGGCATTCTTTGTCTTAAGTTCTTCAAAATTGTCCCAGATCATTGAATCACTGAGAGTAGTTAAATCTTTCACAGTTGATCATTGTGCAATATTGCTGTTACTATGCAGAACTAAGCAGAACTTCTGGTTCTGCTTATTTCACCTCTGCATCAGTTTCTTCATTTATTATAGCACAATACTATTCTATCATCAACACATACCACAATTTGTTCAGACATTCCCCAACTGATGGACATCCCAAAAGTTTCCAATTCTTTGCCACCACAAAAAATTGCTATAAATACTTTTGGACAGGTAGATCCTTTCCCCCTTTTTATAATCCCTTTGGTATACAGACCCAGTAATAGTATTACAAGATCAAAGGGTATGCAGTTTTTATAGCCTTTTGGGGCATAGTTTCAAATTGCCCTCCAGAATGGTTGAATCAGTTTACAGTTCCACTAACAATGCATTAGTATCATAATTTTGCGACAACTCTTTCCAAGATTTATCATTTTCTTTTACTATTATATTAGCCAATCTGATACATGTAAAATGGTACCTCAAAGTTGTTTTTAATTTGCATTTCTCTAATCGAGTCTTTTAGAAATTTTTACATGATTATTGATAGCTTTGATTTCCTCATCTGAAAACCACTTGTTCAGATCTTTTGACCATTTGTCATTTGGGGAATGACTTGTATTCTTATAAATTTAACCTTGTTCTCAATAAATCTGAGAAATCAGACCTTTAAGCTTACTATAAACTTTTTTCCCAATTTGTTTCTTCCCTTCTAATCTTGATTATATTGATTTTACATCTCATAATGCTACCTCTTACTTGGTCATAAATTTTCCCTTCTCTTATGCCAGATAAACTATTCCATGTTTCCCTAATTTACTTATGGTATCACAACATCTAAATTATATGCCCACTTTGACTGTATCTTCGTATAGGGAGTGAGATGTTTATACCTAGTTTCTGCCATACTATTTTCCAGTTTTCCCAACAGTGTTTGTTAAATAGTGAGTTCTTATCTCAAAAGTTGGGATTTTGGGGTTTTTCAAACACAAGGTTACAAAGGTCACTTATCTCTGTATATTGTGTAGCTAATCTATTCCACTGAATAGTCAGTACCAGACTGACCTGAGGATTACTAGTTTATAATATAGTTTGAGATATGGTACTGCGAGGCCACCTTCCTTCACTTTTTTTCATTAATTCCCTCTGTATTCTTGATGTCTTATTCTTCCAGATGAATTTATTTTTCCAATTGTTTAGATGTGACTTTGTGTGAAAAGCGTTTTGTAACTGTGTTCATACAATTCCTATGTTTGTCTTGGAAAGTAGATTGCCAGGTATT
Organism: Gracilinanus agilis; assembly: GCF_016433145.1. NCBI lineage: Eukaryota > Metazoa > Chordata > Mammalia > Didelphimorphia > Didelphidae > Gracilinanus > Gracilinanus agilis. Next base: position 737,716,723 of record NC_058130.1, on the reverse strand, counting down.
TTATATTGTATATTATGTTATTTATGATACATATATATTATATATGTTATTTTATTTTATTTATTTTTTAAACCCTTAACATATGTGTATTGGATCATAGGTGGAAGAGTGGTAAGGGTGGGCAATGGGGGTCAAGTGACTTGCCCAGGGTCACACAGCTGGGAAGTGTCTGAGGCCTGATTTGAACCTAGGACCTTCCATCTCTAGGCCTGACTCTCAATCCACTGAGCTACCCAGCTGCCCCCTGTCTAGAGTTATTTTAAATGGAATTTCTCCTTTCTCTTGCTGCTGAACTTTGTTGGTACTATTTAGAAAAGGTGACAATTTATATGGGTTTATTTTTTATCCTGCAACTTTGCTAAGTCATGGTTTTTTAGTTGATCCTCTAGGATTCTCTTAAGTATACCATCATTTCATCTTTTTTTTTTTTTTTAAAAGACCCTCACCTTACATCTTAGAATCAATACTGTGTATTGGTTCCAAGGCAGAAGAGCAGTAAGGGCTAGGCAATGGGGGTTAATGACTTGCCCAGTGTCACATAGCTAGGAAGTGTCTGAGGCCAGATTTGAATCCAGGACCCTCTCTCAATCCACTGAGCCACCCAGCTGCCCCTCATCATATCATCTTCAAAGAGTGATAATTTAGTTTCCTCACTGCCTACTTCAATTTCTTTTTCTTTTCTTAATGGTAAGGCTAGTATTTCTAATATAGTTTTTATATACATATGATATAAATAATACTGGTGATAATGGCCATCCTTGCTTCGTACCTGCCTGATCTTCTTGGGAAGGCTTCTAACTTACCCCCATTGCATATGATACTTGTTGACGGTTTGGGGTGGATATTATTTATCATTTTAAGGAATGGCCCATTTATTCCTATGCTTCCTAGTGTTGTTTTTTTTCAAACCCTTTCCTTCTGTCTTGGAGTCAATACTATGTATTGGCTCCAAGGCAGAAGAGTGGTAAGGGTAGGCAATGGGGGTCAAGGGACTTGCCCAGGGTCACACAGTTGGGAAGTGTCTGAGGCCTGATTTGAACCTACGACCTCCCATCTCTAGGCCTGGCTCTCAATCCACTGAGCTACCCAGCTGCCCCTGTCCTAGTGTTTTTAAAAGGAAATGGTGTTATATTTTGTTTTTCTGTATCTACTGAGTTAATCATGTGATTTGTTAGTTTAGTTATTGATATGGTCAATTATGCCGATAGTTTTCCTAATATTAAATTAGACTTGCATTCCTGGTATAAATCCCACCTCATCATTGTGAATGATCCTTGTGTTGTATTTCTGTAGTCTTCTTACTAGTATTTTATTTAAAATTTTTACATCTATACTCATTAATGAAACTGGTCTATTATTTTCTTTCTCTGTTTTTGTTCTTCCTGGCTAAGTTAATAGTATCATATTTGTGTCATAAAAAGAATTTAGTAGGATTCCTCCTCTATTTTCCCAAATAGTTTATATAGTATTGGGATTGTTCTTTAAATGTTTGATAGAATTCACCTGTGAATCCATCTGGCCCTGAGGATTTTTCTTAGGGACTGCATTAATGGCTTATTCAATTTCTTTTTCTGAGATGGTATTATTTAAGTATTCTCTTTCCTCTTTTGTTAATTTGGGCAATTTATATTTTTATAAATATTCATTTATTTCACTTAGATTGTCAGGTTTATTTGCATATAATTGGGCAAAATAACTCCTAATGATTGCTTTAATTTTCTCTTCACTGGTGGTGAATTCACTCTTTTCATTTTTGATACTGGTTATTAGATTTTATTTTCTTTTTTAAATCAAATTAACTAATGCTCTATTTTATTTGTTTTTTCATAAAACCAAACTCCTACTCTTATTAATTCAATGGTTCTCTTACTTTCAATTTCATTAATTTCTCCTCTGACTTTTAGGATTTCCAATTTAGTCTTTAATTGGGGATTTTTAATATGTTCTTTTTCTAGTTTTTTAAATTGCATGCCCATTTCATTGGTCTGCCTTTTCTCTATTTTATTAATATATGTATTCAGATAGAAATTTCCCCCTAAACATTGCTTTGTCTGTATCCCATAAATTGCAATATGTTGTATCCTCACTGTCATTCTCTTTAATTAAATTGTTTCTCTAATTTATTCTTTGACCCACTCCTTGTTTAGAATTAGATCATTTAGTTTCTAATTAATTTTTTGTCTTTCTTGACCTTTATTAAAATTTTTATTGATTTATGATCTGAAAAGGATGCATTTATTATTTCTGCTTCTCTGTATTTGGTTGTGAAGTTTTATGCCGTAATACACGGTCAATTTTTGTGTATGTACCATGTACTGCTGAAAAGAAAGTATATTCCTTTCTTTTCTCATTCAATTTTCTCCATTTTCTTTTTACTTTTCTATTACTTTTAACTTTTCTAAAATTTCATTTACTTCCTTCACTTCTTCCTTGTTTATTTTATCTGATTTACCTAGAAGATCTGAAAGGGAGAAATTGAAGTCCCCTACTTAGCATAGTTTTACTATTTCCTACTGAAGCTCATTAAGTTTCTCCTCTAAAGGAGGCTATTCCTTTTGGTGCACATACGGTTAGTATTAATACTACTTTATTGTCTATGGTATCCTTTAGCAAGATTTAATTTCCTTCCTAATTTCTTTTAATTAGGTCTATTTTTGTTTTAGCTTTGTCTGAGACCATGATTGCTACTCCTGCTTTTTGTACCTCAGTTGAAGCCCAATAGATGCTGCTCCATACCTTTTACTCTGTGTGTATGTATCTCCCTGCCTCAAATGTGTTTCTTGTAAACAACATATTGTAGATTCTGGTTTTTGATCCACTCAGCTATCTGCTTCCTTTTTATGAGTGAGTTTATCCCATTCACACTGACCTTTATGATTATCAACTGTGTATTCCCCTCCATCTTATTTTCACTTTTTATTCCTACTTTTTTTCTCCTTTCATTCTGTCCCTCCTCACAAGTGTTTTGTGTTTAACCACTATTCCATACCCTTCTCTTCCTTGTCTTACTCCCTCCTACTCCTATACAGGGTAAAGTAGGATTCTATACCCAAATGAACATGGTTGTTATTTCCTCTTTGAGCCAATTATAATGTGAGTAAGCATTGCCCATCTCCACCCTCATCCTTCCCTCCACTGTAAGAGTTTTCCATATCTCTTTAAGTGAGATAATATACCTCTTTCCACCTCTCCCTTCCCTTTTCTCTCAATGCAATCCTCTTTTTCACCCCTTGATTTTTTTGTATTTCATCCTAGTAGGTTTATTCCTACACCCTCTATGTGTATTTCTTCTTACTACCAAAATATCAATAAAAATTTTAAGAATTACAAATATCATCTTTATATGTAGGAATATAAACAGTTTGATCTTACTGAATCCCTTAAATTTTTTCTTTTGTATTATCTTTTTATGTTTCTCTTGAGCCTTGTATTTGGATATCAAATTTTCTATTTAAGTCTGGTCTTTTTATCAAGAATGCTTGGAAATCTTCTATTTTATTAAATGACCATTTTCTCACTCCTGAAAGAACATAATTGGTTTTTCTGGATAAATGATTCTGGGCTGTAAACCTAGTTCTTGCAGTATTTTCTCCTTGGGCTAAAGGCACACGAATTTAACTATAATAGTCCTGGGAATTGTCATCTGGGCATTTATTGTAGGAAGCAGTTGGTGGATTCTTTGAATTTCTACTTTACCTTCTTGTTCAAGAATATGAGGGCAATTTTCTTTGATAATTTCTTGTAATATGATTTCTACACTATTTTTTTTATCATGGTTTTCAGGTTATTCAATTAATTCTTCAATTGTCTTTCCTGGACCTATTTTCCAGGTTAGTTTTTTTTTTTTAATCAGATATTTCTTGTTTTCTTGTTTTTTTTTTTTTATTCTTTTGATTTTTTCTTGATGTCTCATGAAGTCATTAACTTTAGGTGCCCAATTCTAATTTTTAAAGAATTATTTTTTTCCATGAGCTTTTGAACTTCCTTTTCCATTTGGCCCATTTTTATTTTCTTTAATTTTTTTTTTTAAACCCCTGTACTTCGGTGTATTGTCTCATAGGTGGAAGGTTGGTAAGGGTGGGCAGTGGGGGTCAAGTGACTTGCCCAGGGTCACACAGCTGGGAAGTGGCTAAGGCCGGGTTTGAACCTAGGACCTCCTGTCTCTAGGCCTGACTCTCACTCCACTGAGCTACCCAGCTGCCCCTCCCCATTTTTATTTTTTAGCTGTTATTTTCTTCTTCCATTGTTTTCATTTCTCTTCCACATTTTTCCTCTTCCTCTCTTGATTTTTTATTTTTATTTTTTTAATCAATTACATATAATAATAAATTTCTACATAAGTTTCCTGAAGTTATATGATCCCAACTGTCTTTCCTCTCCCAGAGCTGGCAAGCAATTCAATCTGGGTTATATATATATTATAACACAAAACATAGGTCTCTTGATTTTTGAAATCCTTTTTGAGCTCTTCCATAACCTGAGACCAATTCATATTTTTCCTTGAAGTTTTATGTGTAGCTACTTTGCTTTCACTGTCCCTTTCTGAATCTGTGCCTTACCCTTCTTTTTCTCCATAAAAATTTTCTAATGGTAAAATTTTTCTTACATTTGCTCCTTTTCCCAGCCTTTTTCTTGACTTTTACTTTTATTATAAAGGTGGGCTCTGTTCTCAGGGTAGAGGGGCATTCTCTTAAACTTCAGTTTTTCTTTTGTTCTATTTCTGGGTTTTTGCAAGTTTTAGTTCTTCCAGGCCTATGGGCTAGGGGCTCTGAAAGACACCTCCCATTGCTTATTCAGTCATCTGAGCACTGTAAGCTACCCTGTGCCAAGGCTCATGGTCCAACCTCTCAGGTTAGGGCAGAAGTTTTGTGCCTCACTCTGGGCTTGTTCAGGTCAGGAACACAGTGAACTGCTTGGATTTCCTGATCCTGAGACTTGTACCCTTTCCCTGAGCTCACACCAGTTAAGTGTCTTGCCAAATGCTTTTGACCTGGGGTTTGGGGACTCACTGAAGGCTTGGAACTTTTAAGGGGTATGTTATAGGGTTGTATTGCTATTGGTTTAGGCTTAAGGTCTCAAGGTTGGCTTGGACCCAAATTTAGAACCTGGAACAGTATATTGGGGGTTGGTGGGGTGTTTTGCAATGAAATATGCATAAATATATATATATATATATATACTATGATATGAGGCATATCAAAATACAACCTATAAATATCATCCAGAGCCCTACTATATAATAACAATATGTGGGAAACAGGAATCTAAGAAATGTACACTGAAGCAAAGTGGTTTTCAGTTTGAAATTCTTTGCTTGATAAAGAAACCTACTACTGCCCCTTTAATTGGGACTCACTCTTTTAAATATCCCAATTGTGATTCAATCTTCATGTCCTTGTCCTTGTCTTCCTGCTCCTCTCTCTTCCCCAATGGCCAGGTAAAAATTAGGAGAGGATATATCTCTCCATGGAAAAGCTTTGACCTATAACCATCACCCAATTCAAACTCAACAACAGCAAGATTATGATAGTACTAAGACCATACATATGAGAAAACTTGCACTCAAGGCCAAAGTCTAACAGTACGAACTTGAAATTTAGGATAAGTGAGCTAGAAGATATTAAAGAACCTGCTCTGAAAGCTGAATACACTTCCAGCAAAGCCACTATCTAAAATATAACCACCCATTCAAGAAAAGACAAAGTCAATGGGAAAACAGTTTTTAATCCTAGCTATATGACTGGACAAGTCACTTAACCCCAACTGCCTAGCCATTACCACTTTTCTGCCTTGGAACCAATATTTGGTAACAATTCTAAGACAGAAGGTAAGAGATAAAAAGAGTCTATTGAAGAAGCTTCTGGTTTTGCCTTCATTCTCTCTATTAATTAAAATAACTCTTCTGGATGAAGGGAAAACTTTTTTTAAAGCATGAAGCACCTTTACAAATAGACCAATTTTACCATCTTTAACATTTTGGAGAAGTAGAAGAGAAAGGTTTACTGAAACACAATAGGACATAGTGTAGAGAGCACCAAACCTGGGATCAGAAGGCCTAATTTTGATACCAGCCTCAGATCCCTAACAGCTCTGTGACTGAAGGCAAGTCGCAATCCCCATAAGCATTGGTTTCCTTATATATAAAATGGGAATATATAATTGTACTAGTTACTCTCACAGGGAAGTGAGGAATATTTTGTAAATCTTAAAATAGTTTAGACTTATTATTATATATGTACAAACTCAGAACTTAGAAGAAGTGAGTTAGAAGATATTAAAGGCCCTGCTCTAGAAACTGAAGACATTTCCAGCAAAGTCACTATCTAAAATACAACCAGCCATTCAAGAGAAGACAAAGTTAACAGGAAAACAGGATTTAATATATATTAGAATTATTATTTTTCTCTGCTAGAGTAAATATATTCCATGATGGCATGGACTGAGTTAAGTTTAATCTTTCTATCTCAGATACCTAGTACAGGATCTCACATACCAGCAAGAGATTAAGGAATTGTTTGTTGAATTGAATTGAAGGCACTGAGCTCAATCTCAGGGTAGGGCAGAGAAAGCTCCCAGATTCAAATTTCCCTACCTTCAAGAGTGCCCCTAGATCTCTGATCAAGGCCACCCACCTGCAAATGCCCGAGCCTCATCAGTGGGTACAGCCCGGAGGTGACGCAGGTCACTTTTGTTCCCCACCAACATGATCACGATGTTGTTGTCAGCATGGTCACGGAGTTCTTTTAGCCAACGTTCCACATTCTCATATGTCAGGTGCTTGGCAATGTCATAGACCAATAAGGCTCCCACAGCCCCTCGGTAGTACCTGGGAAAAAAATGAGCAAGATAAAAATCCAGCTTTGTTGCCACACTGCCTATCCCTGGCTAGTTTTTGCTTCAAGTATGTTGTAGCACCATGTATTCTTTACAAACCAGAGATTAAAACAAAACCTAGAAATAGAGTCAAGAACTAGTACTCTCACCTTAACAAGGGCTGCCTTAAGTCATTGATCCCAGAGCTTCAAATATGACCCTTTTAAGTACAGTATTCCTCATGCTTCCTGGCCTCACTCAAGACTCCTTTTGACAAATACGCCATGCTCTAATCCTATTTTCTCCCACACCTTTGTTCCTTCAGGGAAATTTACTCATACAGGCATTAAGAGAATCATAGAAACTGAGTATGTCCTGACTTCAGAGATGATCTAGTCAAACAGATACCTGAAAAGAAATTTCCTCTATGAAACTGCAGTCCTGACCTGGGGAATCAGAAGCACACCAGGTTCTATTTTTGGTTATGCTCCACCTTGCTGTCTGATCTCCCTCTCTAAGTCTCAGTTTTCTCCTCTGTGAAAAGACTATCAATGAAGAAGAATGCACTCATTCTCTGCCCTCAACAGTGGTCTCTACTTCCTCTGCCTTCACTTCTAAGCCTGCTGTAATCTAGCTTCCAACTACCCTACCAATGGATGTACTAACTAAACTACTAAATCTTTTTTACTAAAACTATTAAACTTACTACTAAATCCAATAAGCTTTTCTCAGGTCTCAGGCTTTGTGACATCTACGGCATTTGACACTGTTAACCACTCTCTCCTCTGAGGAAAATTTTCCTCAGTTTTCCTCAGGGTTTTTTGAGATACTGGGCTTTCCTGAGTCTCCTACCAGATCAACCTTCCTGTCTCAATTTCCTGTGATTATCATCCATGTCCTAGTCCTCAGTGTGTGATCATACCTCAGGACCAAACCTAGGATCTCTTCTCATCTCTTTGATATTCTATGCATCCAATCTGTTTCCATTGGTTAAATGATCCTCTTTATGCAGATGACTGTGAAATTCATGCATCCAATCCACATCTTGCCTTTGAGCTGTGATCATGCCTCACTACAAACCTGCCTTCCAGACATTTCTATCTGGATGCCCAAAAGATCTCAAACACAACAGGTTCAAAACAGAACTTGTAACCTTCTCCTAAGACCTAGCCCAATTCCTAATTTCTCCATTTTGGTTGGGTGCACCAACACCCTTCCTTCCATACTTTTGCACAGGCTATCCTCGAGTTGAAGTATTCTCTTCTTGCTTATCTTGTAGAATCTCTAATTTCTTTCAAAGTACAATTCAGGTGCCACGTCCTACTAGGGGTCTTTTCTGATCTTCCTAGTTTAATGTTCTTTCCTTTATCTACTGAAATTATACTTACTCTGCATACATTTTATATATATTCTGTTATATTTTTATCCCTTTCCCTCAAATCTCACTTTATGGTCAGACACAAGCTCAAATCTAAAGGAAATCATAAATGGTAGCCAATGAGGGAATTATTCCACATCCCCCGCCCTCATCCACCAAACCTCCCATGTCTCCTAACACAGTAGCTGATCTATAGCCAGGTAAAAGAATGGATCCCTTTCAAACTGGAGAATTGGTCTTGAGATAGGAACATGACTGAAGTTCAAGCTGCAATGGGAATCTATACCTTTTTTTCTGTCTTATTTTATTTTTTTCGCCTTGAAAATTTTTATTTAATTAATTGATTTAGAATATTTTTCCATGGTTACACAATTCATGCTCCCCTACCCCCCAGCCAAAGAGAAATTGCACTAGGTTTTAAATGTGTCATTGATCAAGACCTATTTCCATATTATTAATATTTGCATTAGGATGATTACTTAGAGTCTACATCCCCAATCATGTCCTCATTGACCCATGTGATCAAGCAACTGTTTTTCTTCTGTGTTTCTACTTCTACAGTTCCTTCTCTGGATGTGGATAGCATTCTTTCTCATAAGCCCCTCAGAATTGTCCTGAATTCTTTCATTGCTGCTAGTAGAGAAGGCCATTACATTTGATTGTACCACAGTGTATCAGTCTCTGTGTATAAGGTTCTTCTGGTTCTGCTCCTTTCACACTGCATCAATTCCTAGAGGTCGTTCCAATTCACATGGAATTCCTCCAGTTCATTATTCCTTTCAGCGCAATAGTGGAATCTATACTTCTAACAGTAATGCAACATTGTAATATGGAAAGATTGACTTAGGGGGTCTCAAAATCTTATTCCTAGTCCTAGTTCCACACTTTATTAGCCATAAGAACTTTGACAAGTCAAGCACCTTTTCTAAGCCTCATGTCCATAGCTATAAATTAGAGAAAATATTATCTGCTGTATCTATGCCATTAGTGTCATCAGAATCAAATGAAAGCAAAGCAGCTAAGTGACACAGTGGATACAGTGCATGGCAAATTTTAGTCAGAAGGACATAGGTTCAAATCTGGCCCCAGACACTACCTAGCCATATGACCCTGGGCAAGCCACTTACTCCCATTTGTCTAGCCCTTGCCCTTCTGTCCTAAAAGTTGTTACTTAGGGTTTTTAAAAAAAGCATCAAATGAAAAGTCACTGTAACTCTTAAAGAACTCTGTGGCAATCATAATAATATTAATATTATTAAATGATATACCCCTGAATAACAGCTGCAGCAAATCTCCACTTGTCAAACTGGGGACAGATTACCTACAACTGGTCTGCCTATATTCTGAAAAGGCAAGAATTTCAAGGACATCAGGTCAGAGTCTCACTCTTAGAGAAGCAAAAGTATTAAGGATATAGGGATCTCACTAGGCCTTCATAGAGGATGGTGATATTAAAAGATGGAGTTTAGATTTTTATTCAAAGTGATCTGCATCTACTCATACTCATTTAATAATCAATCACTGATAAAGATAGTAGCTAGGTTTATTTATAGCTTAAAGGAAAAGGAACAAGTTTCTATCTTTAAAAGGCTGTAATGTTTGGGATGGCTCAAAGATACCTACAAGGCCAGCAAGAGAAAGAAAAGTAAAATGGCAACTAGCTTTGCTGTGAGAAAAATTTCATTGAACAAGTATGCCAAGATGTTACACATATACACAAATTATTTTCTACAAAGATAATTCTTCTGGGTGTATGAGTGAATTTTAGGACTTAATAATCCTTCCAATTCTTTTTTTTTTTAAACCCTTAACTTCTGTGTATTGACTTATAGGTGGAAGATTGGTAAGGGTAGGCAATGGGGGTCAAGTGACTTGCCTAGGGTCACACAGCTGGGAAGTGTCTGAGGCCGGATATGAACCTAGGACCTCCTGTCTCTAGGCCTGGCTCTCAATCCACTGAGCTACCCAGCTGCCCATCTTTTTTTTTTTTTTTTTTTTTTTTTTTAACATTTTTAAACCCTTAACTTCTGTGTATTGGCTCCTAGGCAGAAGAGTGGTAAGGGTAGGCAATGGGGGTCAAGTGACTTGCCCAGGGTCACACAGCTGGGGAGTACCTGAGGCCAGATTTGAACCCAGGACCTCTTGTCTCTAGGCCTGGCTCTCAATCCACTGAGCTACCCAGCTGCCCCAATCCTTCCAATTTTTGGAGCAAACTGAGAACCTGTTATCTCTGCTCCTCCTCTGTATTCTTCCAACAGTCTGTAATACTCATCTGGTGCTTAGACCTTATAATGTCCTTACTTCCTCTTCTGACTGATAAAGATACCTTGTGGCTAAATGATGTTTTAAGACCTCATATTTCTAAACACACTATACTTCATCTGACCCATCACAACCATGAAGATGCCTACAGCAGTTCCTTGAGGCCAGTGACCCCAGATTCTCAAAGGAAATGTCTGTGAAAAGCAAGCCCTGGAAAGTCCAACCAAGCTGGGAAAAACTTTATAGTTCTAGTGGCTAGCAGCCTCAACAAAGTCAATTCAACAAGCATATACTAAGTGGAATAGGGAGAAGAGAAGATAAATGATATGTATACAAATAATTATACTCCAAAGCAGAGAATGAAAATGTGTCTAAGGTTACAAACCAAGAGTCTATGAGGACCTGTGAACCTCAGGCCACTCTGTTTATCTCTGGGAAATTTCATCTGCTTGGTGCCAGTCTACAAAAATATTTTTAATCTGAGAACTTGCATATTAGGATTTTGTAGTTTATCTAAGAGTAATGAGGAAAATATTACTGCTATTTTGGGTGAGGAAAAAGAATTTCTGCATTGTTTACATTAAATAAAATGTGAATTTTCTTTAAAAAACAAAAACAAATATTTTTAGGAAAGATCCCCATTGTTACTTTTCTTATTAGTCATCCCTTCCAGTTGCAAATTTGACTAATTATGTTTGTCATCTGTATCTTCATCCAAAGTAGCTAATAAAAAGTAAAAAGCAATCTTAAATATCAGGTTACAGCTATCACCAGAGACCTCTCTCCAGGCTGATATCAATTTGATCATTCAGTCAAGTTCTGAATCCACCTCATTTTTCTGTTTTGGCCAAATGGATTTTTTGAGGGGCACTAACTGTCAGATGCTGAAACCATTTTACTAGAAAAAGATGAAAGCAATCTAGGAACTAGAAAGGTCTACATTTTTCCTCTTTGGAGGGTATTGGTCATTCTTTCATCTGCCTCATTTAGATTCAAAGATCCACACCAATTGTGACTTTCTTTTACTTTACCTTGAATCCTATCACTTAGAACATGGCAACACACCGAGATGGTGAATAAATCCTTTGGCTGGGCATTTTGTTATATATTGACCTCATGTGCAATAATTAAAAAGGAAGCCCCACTCAAAACTCAATGTGGAGATACTAAACTCCCAAAAAGGAAGCATTCCACCAGAGATCACTTCTTGGCTGTCAGACTACAGAACTGATAGCAAGAAATCAATGTTGGTCAACTTATAACTACCTGAAAAGAATTCTGGACAACAGAAGAGGATCAATATTTAAAATTCCCTAGCTAGTGTTATTTTTAAAAATGATGAAGGCAGATATTAAAAGGGAAAATAGTATTTTAATAAAAGCCATTGCTGATAGAGATAAATCATCAGACCACGCGCCTGTAAGGATTCAGATTGCTGCAACAGCCATTTACCTTTCGTACCTTCCCGCGCTCAGGCAACAAAAGAGCATGCCCCTCCTGACTCCAGGAGTCTTATCCCCTCTCTTACATCATCACGCTTCCTGTCTGCCTCCATTTTTACAAGAGGAATCATGGGAAATGTGGTTTTCCAAAGTCCTCTAAAATGTCCACAGGAAGTTTGTCATATAATCTACATACCTTAACGCTCAAATGAGCCCCAAATAGCTCTTAAATAGAGCCCCATAAATTCTAAATAACACACTAGAAAATCTCAAAATCAGTAGATATCTCTTATATGGAGTTTTTTTGTAATTAGATTACATATTTCTATCCTTCATTGGATCCATGATCTCTTGGTTATGGGTGGGCACTTCCTCTACTTTTATAAACTATAGCCCTTCATGCCTTGCAGGCCCCAACAGTTCTTGCCCAAGTCCTCCACAGGGAATGTGCACTATATAATTAAGGTCTTCCTCCATTTCTTTTAACATTTCAGAGATAGCAATGGAATGCCTAAGTTATGATTACATACCAGTCTATCTCCTTTTCCAGTTATGCATGTCCTTGGTGATGTCTTTTTAGTAATTAGATAAACCACACAGATGTTTAGGAGATGAGGCAACCGAGTGTATTTATTTCCTATATAACCACTTTGTATACAATGATGGAAAATAGAAAATGAGCATAAATTACTACAAGAAAAGCATTTATTAGTGTCTCCACTATGCTTAAGACTTTGAAAATATGGAAATAGCAATTCTTCCCCACTAATTTCCTCCTTGTGTCTATAAGGAGAACAAAGTAGCAGGTCTCTCTGGAGTTTTTATGAAATGTTGTTCTGGTGGATAACCTTGGGCTACAGCCTGGAAAGAGCCCTTGGATAGACAGAGCCTGCAGAAATGCAAACTCTGGCATCTTTCTTGCTAGGTCCAAATCTTGCTTCCACTGGGAAAGAAATACTTTTGTAGACACTTTCTCCACAACTCTTGGAGACACAATTAGGCTAAAGAATGAGATGCAGCTTGATATAGACAGCATTTTGTGTCTGAGTAGGCTGAACTTACGCTGACGTGATCGCCCGGTACCGCTCCTGACCAGCTGTGTCCCAGATCTGGGCTTTTATAGTCTTCCCATCCACTTGGATGCTCCTGGTAGCAAATTCCACACCAATGGTACTCTTACTCTCCAAATTGAATTCGTTTCGAGTGAATCGTGAAAGGAGATTGCTCTTCCCTACCCCAGAGTCACCAATCAGCACAACTGAAAAAGGAATAGAACATTGTGTAAACTTAAGAGTCATTTCAGGGACTAAGTTCCTACTGTGAGATTTAAAATTAATATACAATATCTCCGAATATTATATTTAATAAGATGTATTATGGGCAGCTGGGTGGCTCAGTGGATTGAGAGCCAGGCCTAGAGACTGGAGGTCCTAGGTTCAAGTCCAGCCTCGGACACTTCCAGCTGTGTGACCTTGGGCAAGTCACTTGACCCCTATCGCCCACCCTTACCACTCCTGGGCTAAAGAGGGTCCCTAGCCCGGATGAAAAAGGAGGAGGGTTGGGCATGGGGCTAGCAACCCCACCCTGTAAAAACTACATCTGCTAAAGAAACTGCAACCTAAAGTAGGGGCAGCTGGGCTAGCTCAGTGGATTGAGAGCCAGGCCTAGAGACGAAAGGTCCTAGGTTCAAATCCGGGCTCAGACACTTCCCAGCTGGGTGACCCTGAGCGACCCATTGCCTACTGGTTGTGGCCCTATGCTCCTAGAATGGAGTCCCAGGATAAAAAAAAAATTAATAATAACTAAAGTAAAAAGCTAGAGTAAAAAGACAGCTAACCAAGCTACGGGGGTGTGTGAAGAGATCGAGGGCGTGGCTTACAGCAAACTTATAAACAACAGGTGAATACCACCAGCCCAAGATAGTTCAGGGTTATTTTGTGAGGAGAAATAAATCAACTGATGGGTGAGAGAAGATGGTTAACATGATGAAGTAGAAAACTCTGCTTAACAAGGAGAGCTGAGCTCCAGTTCTTGCTTTGCTAATTCACAGTGTAGCCAACTTTGTAGTTTCTTCCCTTCTCTGGGTCTCAGTTTCCCAAGTTTTAAGTAAATATAATGGAACAGAACTAGAAAGATCTCTTGCTAGGCCATCCTCTTTTCTAAATATGTGGGAGATAATGTATGTAAAATGATTTGCCAGCCTTAATAAACTGGGTAAATGTCAGCCTTGCTGCTGTTGCTAAAGGACCTTTTCTGACGTTCCCTGATCCTTTCCAAGTAAGGCATAAAAAGGCATATATAATAAATCTATGCTGCCACCACACCTGAGACTTTTGAGCACAAATGCCCTGGAAAAGACTTTTCTCTCCTTTAATCCAAGATGTTCAATGCTAGTTCCTCCTGGTGTCTACAAAGATCCCCATCCTTGGGTCTTCTACAACCTCATCCATTGGCACCTCCTTCCCCTCCACCAACTCCCACCCCTAATATACACAGAAGAAAATAGATTCATTTATTTATTTAAGAAGAAATACAACCCCAAGTGGTTTCTCGAGTGAATCTCTACAACAGGAAATATCAGGAATGTCACTAATGGCAAGACAAGTAAGTAAAACCTACTTTTTAGGCTTTCTCTGGGCAAGTTAGATTTTACTTATCCACTTTCATAGAACAAAACTTCCTAGTGGCAGAAACAGATAGTGACAAAGAAAAATTGATCTGGAATCAGAGAGTTTTAGAGCTGAAATGGATTGGCAGAAGTATTTATTCCAATTTCCTGATTTTACAAAATAAAAAAAAAACTGAGGCCCTGAAAAAGGAAAGGGTTTATCCATAGTCCCAAAGTAAGTCAGAGGCAACACCCCAACTGGTACTCCCTTATCCAGAGTCTTTGTACATCAAACTAATTCTTGAGGCCCAAGGTTATGCTACTAAGTCAACTTGTAGAACAGAAGGGAAACGAATGGATTTTTAATCAATTATTTAAAAATAGTACATCTAGCACAATTAATTCTGGGAATTTTAAAATTCTTCTTAAGTGGGGCAGCTCAGTGGATGAGAGTCAGGCCTAGAGATGGAAGGTCCTATGTTCAAATCCGGCCTCAAACACTTCCCAGCTGTGTGACCCTGGGCAAGTCACTTGACCCCCATTGTCCACCCATACCATTCTTCCACCAAGGAGCCAATACACAGAAGTTAAGGGTTTAAAAAAATAAAATAAAATAAAAATAAAAGATAAATTCTTGTTAAGTGAAATGTCATATTTTCTGCAAGTAACTAGTCTAAAAGTCCCAGGGAATGGTGAGGGGGAAATCTAAATTACCACTCCTTATAAAACTCCTTCCTTGAAGCCTTTGACAACTAACTTTTACCAATCAAGGACCCAAGTTTGGCTCAGTTTCCCCCACAATGACTCAAGAGATTCTGGTGCTGCTTCTATTCTATCTGAAGAGGCCAGGTCACAGGAATCCACCAAATCCTGGCCTCACAGATTCTACCTTCAGACAGGACCACCTTTCTTTTCATGAAATTAAATGACTCTTTACTTTCCAAAGGGACCATCATTGTTCCTAATCTTGTCTCACCTTCTACTGACACAGAACAATTAGACCTATATTAAAAAGAATTTCAATTTGGTGGCTGTGTAGAGATGGATTAGAGGAGGAGACTTTGAGAAGGAAGAAAGCAAGCATCTGTTAAGCACCTACTGTGTGTCAGGCACTATGCTAAGCACTTTATAAATATTTCATTTGATCCTCTTTACCTGGGAGGTAGGAGCTCTTTAATTTTACAATTGAGAAAACTGAGGCAAAAAGAGGCAAAGTGACTTGTCTGGGGTCATAGCTAGTTAAGTATGAGGCCACATTTGAACTCAAGTCTTCCTCACTCCAGGCTCAGCATTCTCTTCACCATCTAACTGCCTCTTTAAGGAGAAGTCTATTGCAACAGCCCAGGGGGAACTTATCTCTTAAATATCTGAAATGTAAGGAGTTTCCTAGGGGCACTGAGAGGCTTAGTAACTCAAAGTAGTATGTCAAGTCAAGAATTTATTAAGTGTTTACTATGTGCCAAGCAGAGGGCAATGGGCTAAGAATAAAAATACAGGCAAAAAAAGGAAAGCTCATGCCCTCAAGGAGCTTACATTCTAATGCAAGATGACACATAAAAGAAAGCTGAAAAAAGGTTGAGGGAGGAAAAGGAGAAGATGAAGTTTTCCTTCTGACACTGGGAGATGGTAGAGAAAATCCAGAGTGTATAGCCTGGACAAGAATAAAAGCACAGCTAGCCTAGACTCATACTCCTTAAAATGAGAGGAGCCAATCAATCATAGAGAAAGGCCTTTGAGTACAGGGTATTTCCAGTATGAGAATCTCAAGGATGAACTTGGGGGGGGGGGGGGGAAGGTTTCTGAGGCATAGCAAAGAAAAGTCTGGAGAATGTAAATGGATTATTATCTCCACTTTAAATTGAGCACTAGACCTGGAATCACGAAGATCTGAGTTCAAATTTGGATTTAGACACATACTAGTTGTAAGACCTTGGGCCACTTAATCTTTTTCCCCCCCTTTGGTATTTTTTTTTAAACCCTTACTGCCTGTCTTGGAGTCAATACTCTGTATTGGTTCCAAGGCAGAAGAGTGATGAGGCTAGGCAATGGGGGTCAAGTGACTTGCCCAGGGTCACACAGCTGGGAAGTATCTGAGGGTAGATTTGATCTTAGGACCTCCCGTCTCTAGGCCTGGCTCTCAATCCACTGAGCTACCCTGCTGCCCCCCCCCCCACTTAATCTTTTGAGAAAGGCTGAGCCTCAATTTCTTCTTCTGTAAAAGTGAGGATAATAATAGCACCTACTTTTCACAGTTGTGAGAATCAAATGAAATATTTATAAAGCACTGAGCACACCACACACTAAATAAATGCTATCTATTATAGCTACTATAATTGTTATTGAAGTTCCTGTATGCCAAAGACCATATAGCTAAAAAGAGAGCTGAGATTCAAACTCCAAGTCTTTTTTTTTATCCTTATCTTCTGTCTTAAAATTAACACTAAGTATCAAGCTCCAAGGCAGAAGAGCAGTTAAGGGCTAGGCAATGGCAATTAATTGACTTGCTCAGGGTCACACAGCTAGGAAGTGTCTGAAGCTACATCTGAACCCAGAATCTCCTGACTCCAGTCTCTCTAGCCACTGAGCCACCTAGCTGCCCTTAAGTCTTTATTATACTGCTTGAAACCACCAATATCTCAGTCATGCATGGGTAAAACATTTGAGTCATCTTTGGCTGCTAGCTCTCCTGTACATTCCATCAGTCATAAAGTCTTCACTTCTACCTTCAATGGTTCTTTCCAAACTGTCATTTTATCATTTCTACTGCAAACTTCCAAGATTAGTCCTTCATTACCTCATTCTTGGGCTACTGAAAAAAATCCCCAAAGGTCTCTCTGCCTCCAGTCCATCCTGCCATGGTAATTTTCCTAATGCACATGTCCCATTACAATGGTCCTCTATTGCCCCAATGCCTACTGAATAAAGTCCAAACTTCTTTGCCTGGCCTTCAAAATCCTCTGCAATCTGGCTCCAATAAACATTTCCAGCTTCATCTCACACTATCTGCCTTCACATAATCTATATTAGAGCCAAACTGGACTATCTGCCAAAGCAGTACCAGCCAACACCCTATTGAAATGCTGATCCTTCAAAGCCTTGCTCAGCTATGATCTCTTCCACAAAGCTTACCACCCAGCCCTTATCCTCTTCACACTTTGGCTAGAATCTTTCCTTCCTAGGATTTCTCACTGTACTTTGTCTATTCATATAATCATCACTTTCAAATATATATTATAACAATAATGGCTCATATATATCCCAGTACGTTATCAACTTTGATGGCTACAGCAGTCCTATAGGTTTGGTGAGAGTACAGATATGATCATAGAGGTTAACAGACATCAAGCACTTACTTTGTGCTAGCTATATTTACACCTAAACCCTAACTTCACAAAGCCCTAGTGAAAGGTTCAACAACAGTGCCAACTAAACCCTTTGGAAAACTCCTGACCTAGAGGAGTCCAAGTTGCCGCAGACTATTATTCAGTCACTGGCTTAGGAGACTAGAGGCCTGTGCAGTAGAAAAATGGAAGTCTTCCATGTTGAGAGTTTGCTCTTATAAATTCTACATTTCTCCTCAGTTGCTTTTCTGATCAAATCTCTCTTAGTAACTGTTTTCTTGTGACTAGTTACTTTCTCCTAAAAGTATGAAGATAAGGTGAAAAAAATCCAGTAACTCAAGGCTATAACAAGTAGCAAAGGCCTCTAAGAGAAAACAAAGTGTAGCAACCTTTTCAGAATTTGACAGTGTGGAGCAGAGGAAAGTACTGGGAAGGAGGAGGGGACCCCAGCTCTGTCACCAATCTAGGCTAAGTCCCTTAACCTCTTGTGGACCTTAATATCCTCACCTACGAGATAAAGAGGTTGGTCTAAGTCAGTGATGATGAAACTTTTAGAGACCAAGTGCCCAAACTGCAACCCTCACATTGCATATGAGCCCCCTGCCTCAACCTAGACAGGGGATGGAAGAAGTGCTTCCACTGGGCTGCTGGACAAAGAGGCAGGTGATGGGAGAAATGTCCTCAGGCAAGATAGAGAAGGGGAAGGGAGCAGCCCCTTCCAGCATATGTGCCATAGGTTCTTCCACATGGGTATAGGTGATAGCTGATAGCCTCTCAGCTTTGATACTCCCAAATTCTGTGCCCTTTCTAGCACATATTGTAAAAGCCTTCCTGACATTTCCTGTCTTCCAATAAACCTGAGGGATTCTCTCCACATTACTCAGGCACAAATTTCTCTTTCTATTTAACACTATAGCTAGAAGTAATTCACTCCTTCCTGTTTTGGTTGTAAAATCTATTTTTCCAGCCTAACCTGAAAAAAAATTAGGAGGCCACTAACTCAGCCAGATGGAAAGCTAGAGGAAATGGTAGAGGAAGCATAGACAGGATCGCATATACAGCACACAACTCATATAATAGAAATAACAGAAAAAAAGCAAGGACAGTTTTGAAATTTGGATCTGGGCAACAGTGTTATATGGTCAGCTCAAGAATGAAAGAACTGAAGAGATTATTTCAGAAAAATGGAAGCTTTTAGCCTACATTTACCCTGTTGCTCTCATTAAAGGCCAGAGAGAAAGAGAGAGAATATAAACAATGACACATCCCAAACCATACAAGACAGAATTAGTTATAAGAATAAAGTATGGAGATCTATGGTTCACAAGGGTTTTATAGACATTATAGACATAATTCCCTCTAGCAAAATCTTACTGAATTGATAGATTGGAGACCATCTCATCCAGTCCTCTTTCAGTTCCTTGATTTGTGGCCTTCAGTAAGTTTCTTGGCCACCTTCAGCCTAAGTTTTCTCTCCTAAAAAACAGAGAATAATCTATCTCTTCAAGCTCTTAGAAGAGTTAAATGAAGTAATCCATATTTCCTGATGTTAACAGGAGAAAGAGAGGGGGGGCAAGACATCCTGAGCTGGTGTACACTAGGAGAGGTTCCCCTCATAGTTGTTAAGGGGGAAAAAAACACGCTGAGTCTAGAAGATCATGACTTACACTGAGTTGTACCAATTTGTATTGATTGTACTGTATTTACACCAACTATTTACTAGCATAAGTCATTAAAACAACAATGGTTCCTTTTTCAAGGAGAGCAGAGGATCTGTGTTCTGGGTATGACTTAGAAGTTAACTAAATTCTACCTTTTGCACTGAAAGCTTAAAACATTCCCTGGCACCCCATCTTTCCGGGGCCACTAGTAAATGGCAACAAAAAGAAAGCTGAGTCAACACTTATTTGCATCAAATACTCCCAACCTTCTCTAGATATCTCTTAGAATATTCCTTAGGGGTGGGGGAGCGGCAGCTGGGTAGCTCAGTGGATTGAGAGTCAGGCCTAGGAGAGGTCCTAGGTTCAAATCTGGCCTCAGACACTTCCCAGCCATATGACCCTGGGCAAGTCACTTGACCCCCATTGCCTAGCCCTTATCACTCTTCTGCCTTGGAGCCAATATCCAGTATTGACTCCAAGATGGAAGGTAAGGGTTTAAAAAAAAAAAAAGAATATTCCTTAGCCTCAAAATAAACCCAAGATTACCTACCAACTCTTTTCAATTCAGTCAATACAATGGAGTCATATATCCAACTAATCCTCATTGTCAATCAAGATTTGCGATACCCCAAAAACACAACAAAAAAGCAAGTACTGTATTTACTTGAGTACTTCCTATGAGATGAGGTGAGGATGGGGTCCTTGAAACCATAAGAATAAAGACTAACATTTTTTTGTAGACTTTCAAGTTTGCAAAGTACTTTACATCCATCATCTCCTGGAGATATTTAGTGTAGAGAAGAAAAGACTGAAAGGAAGCATGAAGATGGAGGGCTATCATGAAAGTTAGAATGATTAGACTTGTTCTGCTGATATAGAAAGTAAAGCAGAAAACCTTTATAAAACAAATACAGTGAAGGACAGTAACCCTGAAAGATTTCAGAACTTTGATCACTGAATTGTCATGAAATGTGAAGCCACCTCCTGTCTATGGGCAAAAAAATTGTAGGCAGAATGTACAAAATAAAACTTGCACTATTTAGACCCCAGGAGTGAGATGATTGACTTGATTTGATTGCATGTACTTGTCACAAGAGGTTTCTTTTGGGAGAGGGAAACCATTGGCAGGCATTGATTTTTCTAAAAAGCATTAATAAAACTTTTTTTTTTTAAACAGACCTGTTCTGTTATATTTCAGAGAGCAAAACTAGGAAAAATGGGTGAAAGTTATTGAGTAAGATGAAGGCTCAAGGGGGAAAAAAAAAAAAGCTTTCTTAAACAGAAATAGGCTAGCTTGGAAGGAAGTGAATTTTCTCTCCCTAAAGGTTTTCAAGCACAGTCTAGACGACCTCTTGACCTGTCAGTATTGGTGAAGAGCAGATTCTGATATGTATTGGACCTGATGACTTCTGAAACCTCTTCTACCTTAAAAATTCTGTGATTGTTCTGTTGCATTCCAGCATGTGTAGGGAAGATGGAGAAGGTCCAAGATGACTAGCCTATAGTCGACCACTAACAAAAATGCTTTTGCCTGAAATGTAGTTTTGCAGACAGAGCAACATGACTTCCCCTGAAACTTTTGGTCATCTTGTTTTAGATCTAATGGGTTAAAAAACAAAAACAAAAAACCTACAGCTGCCAAGACAACACTTTCCATGAAGACTTTCACAATATAAATGGATGGCAAATCAAGTCTGTCTGTCCATCAAGAGACCTAGATGATACTGATTTAGTATGAACTTAGGCAAACAATTCCCCACTCTGAGCCTCACCCACAATAAAATGAAATGGTTGGACTGGCTAACGTTCCTCCCACTCAGACTGAGGTACTCTGACCATCTTAGTGCATCCCTCCCAGCTTCTGTATTAAATGAAGATGTGTTAAGAACCCCCTCAAGGGGGCAGCTGGGTAGCTCAGTGGATTGAGAGTCAGGCCTAGAGACGGGAGGTCCTAGGTTCAAATTTGGCCTCAGACACTTCCCAGCTTTGTGACCCTGGGCAAGTCACTTGACCCCCATTGCCCACCCTTACCACTCTTCCACCTATGATCCAATACACAGAAGTTAAGGGTTTAAAAAAAAAAAAGAGAGAGAGAGAAGAACCCCCTCAAGATCTTCATCTGAAGCACTAGTTAAAATGTTAAATAAGGGAGGGACAAAGACAGAAATCTGTGATCCTCTACTAGGATTTTCCTTCCATGATGTCTCTGAGAAATTAATAACTAGATAGAATTTTATTTGTTCAACCAACTGTGATTCACCTGCTAGTATGTAGTCAAAATACATTTCTCCAACACATTTACAAGACCATCTTGTAAATGCTTCACTGATACTTGAGTTAATTCCAGTCAAAACAGGTCAGTGAAAGATCAAACAATAATGTAATGTTACTAGGTCTGGCACTAAAGGTACCTTCATGATCTCTCCCTTCTCCTGCCCTTTGTGAACACTCTGTTCTCTCCTGACCTCTGAAGCATTTCGCCTGGTATTTTGTCCCCACTCTGGCACTTTCTTTGACCATACTACCAAAGATTTCAGAAGCCTTGGGGTTTCAAGAGCCAAGGTTTCAATTCAAGAGCCAAGATTTGGGTGAATAGTAGTAATCTGCAGCTGGGCAGCTAGAAGGAAGGCCCGGTGGGTGCACAAGTATTTTCCAATGCTAAGACTGCAGCCTGACCTTCTCTAAACATATACTTGTCAACTATAAGACAAACTATTCCTTGTGTTGGGAAAATAATGCCCTATTTAAGGCCAGGAGTACCATAGCCCCTTTTTAAAAAGGATTGAGGCTCCACTCTCTCCTGGAAATAGCTGTTCTGTTTCAGGGTCGTGCAGGCAATACTAGTCAGAAAAAATAATTCCAACTAATTCAGAAAGAAATGTGTTCTCCCAGATGCCCAATATCCTCAATCTCTACCAAAGCTGATCCAAGATGTGCTGCATCTGCATTGGATATTAACAGAGTCCTGATTTGGCATGTGAGGCCACAGAACAAGCCATATTCTCCAAACTGCTGAAAAACCATCAAAGTCAGAAGTGGTTCTAAGAGATCCAGACAAACCAGAAGACTGGAAATGTGCAATGGCCAAGAATGGTCACTTCCTTTCTCTAGTAGTTTTGCTCAAGACTCAACTCCAACCCTACCTCCTTCAAGGAACTTTTCCCATTTACCCCTGCCTCCCAACCTCCCATTTATGATTATCTCCAGTTTATACTGTGTGTAGTTAGTGGCATATTGTCTCTCAAATCTATTTAAATGTGAACCCCCCACCCCCAAAGGGACAGCCAATCATGTTTGTTCCTTTCCTTGTATCCCAACCCCTAAGCACAGAATAAATATTCAACATGATTTGAAGTTCAACCCATTCTCTTAAGTTCTATAACAGGACCAGAGAGGCAGGCAGTGTAGCAGCTGCCTTGACCCCAATCCCATACCCTGTAAGCACTCATCACACATTTGTTGAATTAAACTGATGAAAATGATCAAAGGAGATAATAACTATAAGGCCTTTAGCCCAGTGTCTGGCACATGATAAATATTATATAAATGTTAGTTATTATTATGATCATCAAGAAACTGACTTAGACTCCCTTGAGAGAAAGGAAGAAGATAAGGATACTTTCTAAGAAAATTTTTTAAAAATGCAATTTTTAATGCTAGAAAACTTGACTTTTCAGGGCAACATAAATGTTTTGTGAATAAGTATCCTCCTCTGAAGTTCTTTCTTCCTCTACCACTTCAAGAGATGACCATGGTTCTCTCAAAGGCTATGCCAGCAAAGCAGAAACTAAGAAGGTTCCTTTGCAGATGGACCTAGGGACAGACTAGGTTTCTGTCATCTATGTACTGCTTTCGCCAATGTGCACAGGTCAGCACTTGAGGACTGGCCAACAGGTAAGGAAAATGTCCTAACACATTGTGTAAATAAAATTAGCTCTAGTCCATTCTATAGTCAAAACTCTACCTACCTGAGATGAGGTCATTCCCACTTCCCTTAGTGGGGAGGGGAGACGAGTTACCCACACGTGACAATAAGTAACAAATCAAGAACAAGGACTGCCCAAAATCAGTGTAGAGACTGCCATTTGTCCATTTGAATTAGAGGTGGACCCACGGGAAGTGACAAAAGACACTATCTCTTTAAGTATGTTGGTTACTTCCTGTGGAGGCAGTTCCCGCCTTGAACTTGGTGCTCAGGCAGCTTCTACTCTGAATGGTCATGTGGGTAAGTTAGGCTGACTTCCTTGGCCTACCTAGGCTGCTTCCAAACTCTGCCTTAAATAGGCACTAGCCTATCTGGTTGCTAGGCCTTGAGGTTTGCAGCTTCATTTATTTAGCCTTTTAACCTTCTCTCTTCTCTGCAGGCCTGGACTAGCCTCTCCCTTTTTTCTTTATTCCTATACCTTTACCTTCCTGATTGTAAATAAAGTGCCTTAACCTGATGCTGACTTAGGTCTGATTTAATTACGGAATCAACCTGAATTGTTGATTCCTGGAGGCCACACTTTAAATACATATCTATAAAATGCCTAAATTTCCCTCTTACAACATTAACTCACAAAGTCTATCTTCTAAAATGTGGAGAGTTTGCAATCTGTGACACTGATGTATCTACTCCTTCCATCCACCAAAATCTGGAGCCTGGAAGAAGTGCCAACAGCCAAGCTCAAGGTTAGTGATGGTTTCAAGGAGGCTGAGTCACACCTGCTCCCAAGAATTCCCTACTTGAGGGACCAGGGGCTTCATACAGCCAAAAAATCAACAGATCTCATACTTGGAAAGGCCTCTTCGGTGACATGTTGTCTTCTTTAGCTTTTTTCCCCCCTACCAACTTCAGTTTGTGACAATATTCTTACTGGACCATGCCTTGCTTGGTAGCCAATCTATTGTTTACCTATCCTTGCTTTCAGCATATATGTTGAGGCAGCTAGCGGCTAGTGGAGAGTCAGGCCTGGAGATGGGAGTTCCTGGGTTCAAATGTGGCCTCAAACACCTCTTAACTGTATGATGTGTTGTTTGGAATTCAGGGAGGTGCCATTTAAAAGTATTTAAAAGTATCTTACAAACTTCCTGTGGACATGTGGGGAACTTTGAGACTACATTTCCTGTGATCCAATGGGTTTCCGGTTTCTGACGTGATCACATCAGACAACGGGAACGGCTTGAGATGCACTCTCTGGTGTTCAACTAAGGAAGATGGGTGGAGATACAGACGGGCGGCACTTTTAAAAGTAGTCAGGCACGGTCATCCAAATTATTTTATTAACATGGCTTTAATTAAACTATTAATTTCCCTCATATCATCAACTTTTATCATTTTTAATCGTTACAATGACCCTAGGCAAGTCACTTAACCCTCATTGCCCAGCCCTTACCGCTATTCTTCTGCCTTGAAACCAATACTCAGAATCAATTCTAAGACAGAAGTAACGGTTTAAAGGGGGAAAAAATATACTCACCAAAGATTATGGGTGCTTCTCCCCCATCCTTTGCAGAGGGAGGAGATCTATAGGTATGGAAGAGTGCATATAATGTCAATTCTTTTCATTGTATTGATATCTTAGATGGAGCGCTTCTCCCCCACCCCCAAAGGTTTCCACCATTTTATAACAGCAACTAGATTCTTTCACCCTAGTGAGAATCAGACCCAAAATAAAACCTCCCCCTTGTTGGATCTTTTGTCTTTCTGAAGGATGAAATTAACATCAAGACTAGTCGATAAATTTTTAGTTGCACTCCTTTTAGAAGAGAAAGCATTATTGCCAATGTCTAGATAAAAATCCCCCTCTCTGGAGTAGAGATCCTGAAGAAAACATGTGATTCATCATTTATTTATATAAGTATGTGATTTGGGGATTTGGTCTTAAAGGCTTGCTCTTTTACAAAAATGAATAATATGGAAATGAGTTCGAGTGATAATATATTTATGTATAACTCAGTGGAATTGCTTGTCAACTCTGGGAGGGGGGAGGGATGAGGGGATGGAGAATCGTAACCATAGAAAAAAATTTTTTAGTTAAAATTAAAAATTAAAAAAAATTCCCCCTCTGATTCCTGGATTTGCTCAAATGAATATCTCCTTCTTATATCATCTTACTCCAAACTATCTTCAGTCTTTAGAATAAGGTACTTCCTTGAAGAGCTATATTCCAATCATATCTCATCCCACCAAATATCTCTGATAGCTAGGAGAACAAATTTGCCTCTTTGCCTTAAGATGAACATCTTCTAGCCTTACTCCTTAGGGTGCTTGCAGATCTAAGGGAGGGAGGGAGGGAGGATCTAAGTTTGAAGCTTCAAACTAAATCCACATGAGACTACTTCAGATAGTTTCTCTTTTAAGAGGTAAAATCATATTCATATTTTCAATGGAGGTGGAGCTGCAATTTTAAAATCTTGCCAAAAGACTCAAATGTCTTATCTCCACAGTCTCAGCCCTGATAAATCTGTTTAGACTACTCTTGTCCACAGTGATCACCCCCTTGGGAATTCCTAGTTTCCTTCAAGATATAACTCAGGTGCCTGATACTCCCTGCACAAAACTTTTCCTGATTCTTCCAGGTTGTATAATTATGCTTTTCTTTATTAATATTATCTCCATTTTGAAATTTATATTAAAGTTTGCACAAAACTGTATTATTTTATATTTACTTATCTACATACATGTTGTATCTTCCTAACTATTCCCACCCCAAAAGAGTTTTTGAAGGCAGGGATTATTTCTTCTCCTTCTTTTTTAAATAAGCTCCATGCCTAGAATATCACAGGTACTTCATAAATTTTTTTAATTGAAATTCTATTGTATTGTCTATACCCATGATGGTGAACCTATGGCATGTGTGCCAAAGATGACATGCAGAGACCTCTCTGTGGGGACACATGGGCCCCTAGCTTGGCCTACTGGGAGCCCAGCCCCACCCCTGAATTCAGAGGGTGGGGCACTTAAGCCTCTCTCCAAGCAGAGCTGACTCTATCTTGGCCAGCCTGCATTCCGGCCCTACCCCCCAATGCAAGGGTGAGTAGAGCACAGCACACAATCAGGAGGCAGGGCACACAGCTGGGAGCAGGGCATGGCACACAATTGGGGCAGGATGTGGGCACATAGTCTGGTGGGTGGGGCATGGCATAGGGGTTCCTAAAAAGTTCCAAAAGGTTTCCCATCACTGGTCTATATCATGTGGTATATTTGTATTTGTAAATGATTATCTTCAGTCAAGAAATTAATGGTTAATAACCTATCGAGATACATACAGAACTCTATCAGAGATATACAAAATGGGGATGAATACAAAGCAACATTAAGACATGACCCGAGCACCAAAGTTGCCAACAATATCATAGTCTTCTCCTGCTCCAGAAAGTGCCTTACATAGTAGTGGAAAGGGGGAGATAAAAGGCTGAGTCCTTATTGAATGGCGTGAAACAGAGGTTCTCCCAGTTACATAGATTTAATTTTTTTCAAATCAGATAATTCAGTAAAACTACAATCAAAAAGTATTTGCTCAAGAGGAGACTCCATGTACATGATGAACAAGAGAATTAGTTTGAAATTCTGGTACATCCCTACCTATTCTAGAAGAGGTAATCCTGTGCCTTTGCCCCTCAAGAATTTTTAAAAGGGGCAAGTAGGTGACTCAGTAGATAGAGAGCCAGGACTGGAGTCAGGAAGGCCTCAAATCTGGCCTCAGGCACTTCTATAACTGTGTAACCCTGGAGAAGTCATTTACCCCAGCTGCCTAGCCCGTACCACTCTTCTGCTGTGGAACCAATTATTGGTGTTGATTCTAAGACAGTAGATAAGGGTTTTTTTTTTTTTTTTTTTAAGAGAATTTAAGAAAAACTAGTCACTCATTTTTTCAGGTGGGCAGACTATTATCTATAGGTGATTTCTGCTACACTGCAGACTGAAACAAAGCTTTCAAGAAGTTTTCTGATGTAATAAAAAGGTCATATTTGATTAGCTCTCAAGAGGCTTTATAATCTACTTTGATGGTCATAACAGTCATGCCAAATAAATGTTATTATTCCCCACTTTACAGTTGGGGAAATTTAAGCTCAAAGGTTAAATGACTTGCCAGATGTCATATAGCTATCATTGCCAAGAGCTGAACTCTCACCTTTTATTCCAGTGTTCTTTCCATCCACATGCTCTCCAAGAAGAGTGCCAATAGGCCTATTTTTCAAGTTCAAAGGGAAGAATTGCTTAATGACATCCAAACCATAACTGCCCTTCTAATTGAAATCTGAACTTCAGAGCTATCTCCATTTTGCCTCTCACCCTTAGGGCCCTGAAGAACTCAGGCACAGCTTTCCACCATCATCCCTAGAAGCCCTGTTCTAATTCTCAGGATCTTACTTGACTCCCTTCACATATCCAGAACACTGTCAAATCTTCTCACTTCTACCTTCACAATGTTTTCCCCATCAGTCCCATTCTTTACTTACATAGTAAGTATTGTTCAGGTCTTTATCATCGCTTATCTCTAGACTATTCCAATAGCTGTCTACCTAAACTCTCTACCTCAAGTTCCTCCTTATTCTAATAAATCTTCCACTCAGCTACCAAGGTTATAATAACATTGGCATTATGCACAACCTTTCCCCTTACTATATGTGCAATCTTCTTATACTTCACTCTCCTCCAAGCATTCTACAGTCCAGCTGCACTAGCCTACTTGTAGTTAATCAAACATGACACTATCCCTTTCTAATGACTATAATCCATGCCTGGAATCCTCTGTCCCCTCACCTTTGCCTCTTTATTTCCAAAATTTCCACTGATATGCAGGGTTCTTCAAACCCTGTCACCTTCTGTGGACCTTTCCCGTCCCCTCAGCTGCCAGTGTCTTCCCTTCTCATATTACCTACCACCTATTACGTATACGTCTAGTAAATACTTCTGTTATTACACACCTTGTCTCCCTCATTAGAATACCCCTAGAGGACAGGAATTGCTTTTGCCTTTGTACTTTTTCAAGCCTAGTACAGTGCCTGTAACACATTAAGTGCTTAATAAATACTTGTTAGAATGCTTTGTTGACTAAATGGAAGAGAACACATTTCTTTGCATCTCTGATATCTGTTCCTGGACATAATGAATATATGCATCTTGGAGGTAGGATGGGGTACAAAGACTTAAATAACTGGGATCTATGAAGGCCAAGCGATACACAGAGGGAAAGTTGAAAATAGTGATGCAAAGACCCTATTACTCAGGAAAGAAAAATCTTTGGGCATGGGCTCAAATAAGTATCAGGTACCTGAAATCAGTGCTAAGCAGGGGAGGGTTTGTCTGTAGTAGCTCACATACAGGATTTTTCAAAAATTTTAGTGCAGCTTTAAGCTACTAAAGCTTAATACTTTTTGGCATCTTGTATATTAAGAGCATGGCAACATATATTGAGTATTTCAGTTACCACAGTACAGAAATCTACAAGTGTGGAATCAAATTATTTTTTTTACAAAAACTTATTTCTAAAGGGGCAGCTGGTTAGCTCAGTGGATTAAGAGTCAGGCCTAGAGACAGGAGGTCTTAGGTTCAAATCCAGCCTCAGACACTTCCCAGCTGTGTGACTCTGGGCAAGTCACTTGACCCCCATTGCCCACCCTTACCACTCTTCCACCTGGGAGCCAATACACAGAAGTTAAGGGTTTAAAAAAAAAAAAAGTCAGTAACTGACATTTCAGTGACATGAGGCAGAAGGATTTCCTGAACAGGGCTGCTCAACCTATTCAGTCAGCTGTCAGAGCTGAGCCCTTTCTGTCTGGGGTCTATAGGAGTTTGAGCAACAAAAAGATATTGGAAAATTAGTGAAGATGGAGTGGAAAGCAGGAGAGGCACTACTAAAGCAAAAAAGCAGAGGTTGGGAGGATCTTGTGGTCTAGGCACAGCAAGAGAAACAAGGACTTAGACAAGACTAAGATAGTGGTCAGTCAGTCCTAGGCACAAGAAGAAAAGGAAATATCTTAGATTTAACTTGAAGAATCTCAGATGAGAGAAAAATCGGGAAACAAGTATTCTGAAGAACAAATGATCCAACATATAGGACCCAGGGATAAGAGTAGCAGAAACATGCCAAGTCTCTTCAGTACCTCTTTGCTGGCAGCCTTTGATATTTCCAGTCTACCCTATCGGTTACTCAATGTAGGAGGTCCTCAGTGTAGGAGATCAATAGCCTAGCCCTCTGGCTTCAGGAAATGAAGCTTGTTGGTAGTATTCCTCCCCCTCACATCAGTCAGAATCAGTAACCCTCTCCAGGTCAAGGAGGAGTTCTGGGTACATCTTAGAAATAAAGGCAGTGAGGAAAGACTTCTGGGTAATCTGGACACTCCTCAATCTAATAGCCACGATTCTTTTGGCTCTGGAGAGTCTGTCCTTAATCTAGAATACATGAGCAAAGCCCTGTATATCAACACCATATTAGTTCAATTACATGGCTCCTCTGCATAAACCACTCCACACTCCCCTTATCTCCAGCTCTAATGCTTTCTTTTTCCATCCTCTAATCCAGGTCATCTCTGCCCTTCCTTTATCTGATACCAACACTACTCTTAGTGAGTTTCTCCTCCATTCCCCTTCCCAGTCTTAAATCTCCCTCCCATGTCCAATTCTCTATGCCTAGCCTCAATATCCAATCTCCTTTTCTCCCCATACTCTATTCAAGATTCTGCTATCCGCTCTTCCTCCCTTGCAGCTCCTTGCCTCTCTCCACTCTGATTTCTCCCTCCTTACCCCTATTCATTCCCCCAATACGTCCTGGCCCTACTCCCCAATACCTCCTTACCTACTACCCTTTTCTCCTTCCCTTCTTTCTGGGCCTCAAGAGCTTTCCCCAAAGAATCCAACACATCACCTCACTACCCATTTGTTTTTCAGCCTTGGTCTTCCCCCGCGGGGAGCACAGTCCCCATCCCCTAACAGGGGCTTAAATGGTCTAAGAAGCTAGAAGCTACAAGTCAAGTCACCAAGATGTGCCTGGCCTCTTAGCCCATGTTTTGTCTCTAGAGTGTCTTTTTAGCCAGCTTTCCAGAGTCGCCTTCTTAACACCTCACACAGCTTTTCCCTACCTCCAGGTCTTCTTTCCTCCTCCAATCCTAGGAACGCCCCCTCCCAAGGCCCCACCAACCCTCCAATCCCTCCTCACACTCTCTTCTGCACTCAGGTCCCCGCCCCCTTTCTTCCAGTGTCCATCACCTAGGACACCCAGTCAGGTGTCGGTACTTAAACCGCCCCGCCCCCGTCTCTTTTTCAGAGGGCACCAGCCCCTTCCCCAATAATCCCAGCCCACCCCTCCCCCATCTCCCGGCCCGGGCTCCGCAGTCCCCAGCTCCTTAAACCCGAGGACTCCGTGCGGCCGCCCTCATTGGATCCGCCACCCCAGGTCGGTTCCCCACCCCGGCGTCAGTCCAGGCCTCAGCCCTGGTTCCGCCGCCCCCACCAGGGCCCGCTGAGGTCCCTCTCCAGCCTGGCCGAGCGCGACTCCGGGACAGAAGCCCCGGGCAACAGCAGAGGCAAGCTTTCCGAAGGACCCGCCCTCTTGCGCAGCCCTCCCCGCCTCAGTCCTGGGCACCTTTGAACAGGTAGTCGTATTCGTCGTCCCGGGTCCCCATTGTCTCGGCTCTTCCGGCGGGATCGGGCCCGTCTCCGCAGCCCCACCACAAACACCCGACTGGGGGGCGGAGCCCAGCCGGCGGCCGAACGACAGTTCCGCAGGCCTATCGGCCGCGGGGCGGGGACGCGACTGACATCGTGGTTAACCTATCAGAACCAGAGGCAGGGGGTGGGAGATATGTGGGATCAACCTACTGCTTCCACCTACCGCGGGCTTGAAACCGACGGAAGGGGAGAGGAGGGTCTTACTGAAGTGACAGCGATATTAACCTATCCGAGACGGACGCAAGAGACGGGAAGAAAAATCGAGGAATGGAAAGAAACTGATGGTGCGCTAAGCCAATGAAAGGCAGGCGAGAGGAAGCTTTACAGGAAGAATGAGGCGTAGGCCCCGGGCAGGGCTGGAACTGGAAGGGGAGGAGCTTGGAACAGGAAATGACCTATTAGGCTTGAGAACCGAGGGGAATCTTCGCTGTGACGTCACGTGCAAGGCACTGGCCCTTCCTCCTAGAGTCTAGGAGAACCTTGACTTAACTAATTCAGGGAGAGAAAAGACTGACCACCCAACTGGTCTCTTATTTGCAGACCACCACCTCTCGCCACCTTAGGAACCACTCCTCAACCCGCTGCTGACCCGCCACCTCAGAGGCCCACTAGATTCCAACTCCAAACTGATGGGACATCACCCCCTTAGAGACTACAGTATCACCTCTTTGCTGAACATCGCCTCAGAAATCCACCAGTCGGCATGTTGTTGGCCAACGTCTCAGAGACCCACTGGTCACCCCACTCCATCTCACCATCCCAGAATCCCATTTTTCATCCTCCTTGTGACCATCACCTCAGAAACCCTACTTCTTACTGCCAACTTAGACAAATCATCTGTCTCCTTAAACTGGTCATAATCTATACTTGCCTACCCTATTCCCCCACTGACTACCACATTTCACATCCCCCCCAATGACTACTTCACACAACCACCAACACCCCACTGCCTACTGCCATCCCACATACTTGCCTAGACACCCTGATGCTCCCCATCGCAGGCCCACTAGTCACTCAGGTGCCCCCTCCCCCCACTTTCTTGCCCAGTCATGTCCCCTCTGCTAGGATTGTGATCTTGGAGACATTTTCTTGTTTGTAAGTTTAGGTCTTATCCAACTCTTTGTGACCCCATTTGGAGTTTTCTTGGCAAATTTACTGGAATGGTTTGCCATTTCATTTTATAGATGAGAAAACTGAGGCAAACAGGGTTAAGTAACTTGCTCCAAACCACACAACTAAGTGACTGAGACTATATTTGAACTCTTGAAGATAAGTCTTCTAACTCCAAGCCTGGTGCTTTATCCATTTCATGAGACTTACCTGCCAAGTATATGAGGTGTCAATTAGTGGGTGGTATGACTTGGTTAAGTGTCTGGTGGTGAAGAAATATCTGTGTAATAGAGATCAAGCATATACATTTTATTTTATCTTTTTCCAAAATGAAATGTAAAAACAGTTTCCAACATTTTTCAAAGATTATCCAGTTGAATTCTCCCCCTTCTTCCCTCACCACCATCCCAATCCCCACCCCTTGAGATGGTAAGCAATCATATATATTTCACATGTACAATCATGTAAAACATTTTTTCATATTAATCTTTTTGTGGAAGTAAATGAAGAAAAAAAAAGGAAGTGAAAAAATTTTCTAGATTTAGACCAGTGGTTCCCAAACTTTTTTGGCCTACTGCCCCCTTTCCAGAAAAAATATTACTTAGCCCCCTGGAAATTAATTTTTTTTTTATTTCAATAGCAATTAATAGGAAAAATAAATGCACCTGTGGCCATCACCACTCTCCTGGATTACTGAAGCACCCACCAGGGGGCGGTGGCGCCCACTTTGGGAATCACTGATTTAGACCATCAATTCTTTTTCTCTGAAAGCAGATGATATTTTTTTTATCATAAATTCTTTGGGAGAGTTTTAGATCATTGTATTGCTGTGAATAGCTAAGTTATCCACAGTTGTTAATCATACAAATATTCCTCTCACTGTGTACAATGTTCTCCTTGTTCTGCTTATTTCACTCTGCTTAAGTTCATGTAAGCCTTTCCAGATATTTTGAGATCCTCCTGCTTGTCATTTTTTATAACACAAGAGTATTCCATTATAATCATATACTTTTAACTCACTCAGCCATTCCTCAATTGATGGGTATCCCCTCACTTTCCAATTTTTTGCCCCCCCACCAAAAAAAAGCTGCTTTAAATATTTTTATATACGTAGGTCCTTCCTCTTTTTGCTTTTTATCTTTTGGGGATATAAATCTGGTAATAATATTGCTGGGTCAAAGGGTATGTACTGTTCTTTAGTCCTTTGGGCATAGGTCCAAATTGCTCTCCAGAATAATTAAGTCATTTCACAACTTCCCCAACAGTGTATTTGCGTCACAGTTTTCCTACATCTCCAAGTTTTATCATTTTCCTTTTCTGTCATAATAGCCAATCTGATAGGTGTGGGATGTTACAGCAGAGTTGTTCTAACTTGCATTTCTCTAATAGTGATTTAGAGCATCTTTTGCATGACTCTAAGGAGAGTTCATTACTTTGTCTGAGAACTGGATGTTCATATCCTTTGACCATTTATCAACTGGGGAATGACTTGTATTCTTATACATTCAACTCATTCCTCTATGTATTCAGGAAATGAGGTCTTTATCAAAGAGATTTCTTGTCAACATTTTTTGCACCATTATAATTACTGTATATTACCCTCCATTCTATTTCCCCCTGTTTAGTTTCTGACCACCATATCACCCAATTTGCCATATTTTCCATCATCCCCCTCCCTTCTATTCTCTGATCCCCTTCCCCTCCTACCATCCTATAGGGGTAAGATAGATTTCTATACCCAATTGATTGTGCATGTTCTTCCCTCATTGAGCCATTCTGAAAAGAATAAGATTCCCATACTTCCCTCCCCACTTCCCCCATCTGTAAAAGCTCTTTCATGCCTCTTTTATGTGAGACTTATACTCCTTTCTATTTTCCCCTTTCCCTTTCTCCCAATGCGTTATTCTTTTTTATGCCTTAATTTTTTATACCATCCTATCATATTCAACTTATATCCTCACTCTCTGTGTATATACCTAACTGATTAAATTCTTTGGAGTTACAAAAATCATAGTTAAAAGAATCATCTCTCCATGTGGAGATGCATGCTGTTTAACCTTATTGAATGTCTTTTGATTTCTCTTTCCTGTTTAGCTTTTTATGCTTTTCTTGAGTCTTCTATTTGTGAGTCAAATTTTCCCTTCAACTCTGGCCTTTTGATCAAGAATATTTGAAAGTCCTCTTTTTCATTGAATACCTATTTTCTCCCTGAAAGATTATGCTTATTTTTTCTAGGTAAGTGATTCTTGGTTGAAATCCTAGCTGAAATATCATATTCCAGGTTCTCTGATCCTTTAATGTAGAAGCTGCTAAACTTGTGTTATCCTGACTATGGTTTCATGATATTTGAATTGTTTCTTTTTGACTGCTTGCATATTTTCTCCTTAACATGAGAGTTCTGTAATTTAGCTATAATATTCCTGGGAGTTATCCTTTGGGTATCCATTTCAGAAAGTGATTGGTAGACTCTTTCAATTTATATTTTACGCTCTGATTCTAGAATATCAGGGCAGTTTTCCTTTGATAATTTCTTGAAAGATGATGTCTAAACTCTTTTTTTGATCATGGTGTTCAGGTAATCTACTAATTCTTAGATTATCTCTTCTGGATATCTTTTCCAGGTTATTCATTTTTCCAATGAGATATTTCTCACTTTTCTTCTATTTTTTCATTCTTTTGACTTTGATTGTTTCTTATTGACTCATAGTCATTAGCTTCTACTTGCCCAATTCTAATTCTTAAGGCATAATTTTCTTTCTTTCTTTTTTAAGTCCTTACCTTCTGCCTTGGAATCACAGGTAGAAGAGTGGTAAGGGCTAGGCAATGGGGGTTAAGTGACTTGCCCAGGATCACACAGCTAGGAAGTGTCTGAAGCCAGATTTGAACCTAGGACCTACCATCTCTAGGCCTGGTTCTCAATTGACTGAGCTACCAGCTGCCCCCAAGGCATGATTTTCTTGAGTGAGCCTTTGGACCTCCTTTTCCATTTGGCCAATTCTACTTTTTAAAGAGTTCTTTTCCTCAATGAATTTTCCTCAATGAAAACCTCTTTTTCTCATGGCCATTTCTGCCTTTTAAAAAGTTCTCATCAATAGATTTTTGTGCCTCTTTTACCAGTTGCCTTATTCTGTTTTTTAAGGTATTTCTTCAGTATTTTTTTTGTCCCTCCTTTACCAAGCTATTGAATTTTTTCAAAATTTTCCTGTATCACTGATTTGTTTTCCCAATTTTTTCCTACTTCTCATTTGATTTATAAAATCTTTTTTTATTTCCTCCATTAATTCTTTTTAGATTTGAGAACAATTCATATTTTTCTTGGAGACTTTGGCTGCAGATTTTGTTGTCTTCTTCTGAATTTGTGTTTTGGTTTTTCCTGTCATCAAAATAACTTTCTTTGTTGGATTTCTTGTTGTTGTTGTTGTTGATGTTGTTTGCTCATTTCCCAGACTTTTTCTTTTCTATCAGCTTAAAAAAATTGTTAAAGTTGGGTTCTATAACTGTGGTGAAGGGAACACTATTCCAAGCTTCAGTTTCTTTCTACAGCTGCCTTCATAGTTGGCTCTGGGAATCTATCTGCTTTAAGTTCTTCTAAGGTAGTATGATGCAAGGAGAGGTATATTTAAAACTCTCCCTGCTTATGCTCTGGTCTGTGAATAACCACCAGCACTCTTTTCCCCCTTGGAACAATGACCAGGGTCCACTGCTTCCTTATGTGCTGGTATTGGTATTTCTCCTCCCTCAGAGAAGCAGCACTCCAGGACTGCTTCCTGGATCTGTGTATGGACAGTGCAAAAGGGTCTTTTACCCAGAACCAGCAAAGGGATCTTTGTAAAATCTGAGCAGTTGTCCACCCTGCCCCAACCCCTCCTTATTGTCTGTGGCTCCAGAAGCATTTGCTGCTGCTTCACCTGAGTCCAGGGTCCATTGTTGCCATGGTGGGATCTGCCCTGGTCCTTCTTACACTGCCTTGTGCTCTACCTCCACTCTGGTATACTAGATCCCTTATGCTGCCTTCTAAGTTGTTTGGGGCTAAAAAATTACTTGACCTCATCATTTTGTGGGCTATGGTGCTCCAGAATTCAGGCATTATATTGTAATTTGGGGGGAGGATAATTTGGTTGAGATCAGATGGCTCTGTGTATCTTCTCTGCCATTTTGGCACTCCCTGGCAAGATCAGGCATATATATGGTATAACCTATAATACAAATTAGATGATAGAGGCAGCATGGCAGTGGTAAGAGAGCTGGATTTGGAGTCAGGGTACCTGCCTCTGCCATTTACTATCTGCATGACCTTGAGCAGGTCATTTACTTTCTTCCTTTCTGGGCCTCAGTTTCTTCATCTGTAAAATGAGGGAAGGAGAGGGTTTGGACAACAAAGATCTTTAAGCCTCTGACCTTACATACTTGTATGTCATCATAAAGTGGGTGCCCACATGTAACACCTAACACAGTGCTTGGCCAACACATATCTGTTAAGGCTGGTTGATTGATTAATCAAAAGCTGAAATGTATCCAAGGGAAGGCAGGGAGCTGAATGGACCCTAAGTCAAGCTGTATGAGGATTTAAAAACCTGGGGCTATTTTGACTAACAAAGATTTGGGTGTGGGGGTTACAGAGAAAAGATCACTGTGTCAGGGACTTGATGGGCTGTCACGTGAAAGGTTTGCTCTGTACCACCTTCAGTAGGAATTGAGAAGGGATAAATTTCAGCTTGATATAAAGAACCTTCTCTTTAGCAGAGAAAAAGAGGCCTCTTTTGGAATAAGATGTGAATTCTCTATCGCTGAACATCTCCAAGGAGAGACTAGGCCAGCCTTGGCAAATGTTTTCCAGTTCTTGTACCCAAACTACAACTTCAAGCTGCCTGTAAGCTCTCCCCACCACCTGTTACCTCAGGGAGTGGAGGGAGGAAGTGCTCTCATGTCCTTGGGTGCAGGGAAGAGGGGGAACAGAGCAGCCCCCCCTTCCCCCACCCCCAGAGCTGGACTAGGGAAATATTTCTGGAGGTTGTATTAGTGATTCCTGTTTGGGCTGGCTGAATTGATGGCCCTTCCAATTCAAAGATTCTTTCAATCCTTTTATTACAAACATTCCTGAGGAGGCCTGGTAATCCCAGCCAGACCCCCACAACCCAACAGATACTAAATCTTTTTACAAGGCAGTTATTTACAAATTACCCTGACCCCTCAGTAGGCCCCAAGGCTGGGCTTTGAATTAGAGACACACTGAGGTCACCAAACTAGATCACTCAGTTCTTGGTCCCATTATTTCAGTCCAGTCAATATGACTGAAGACAGCTGGGCAAGACTCCTTATTAAGAAGTCAGCCATGAGCCCAAAATTTGGGCTTCCTACTAGTCCCCAGGGTCAGGCAACCCAGCCCCTCCCTTTCAATTGTGCATAAAAGTTCTCAGTGTAACAGGGTATTTGTGCTGAGGAAAAGCCCTCGCCCACTAGCACCATTGGTACCATATGTTTACCCTTAAGAGGGTAATAGATTAAAGAAGGGGAAGAAAGGAGTAAACTGTCTCTTCAAGAGGGAAGGGCTAGTTCCAAGGCTGGGTCTAGATCCTCTCTTATTCCTCTCTCAGCGAAGCACCTTTAGCAGTACTGACCCTGACCCAAGTATATGTCCAGGGAGTCTGTTAAGTGCCACCATGACTGTATGTTGGGAAAGGGTTGGACAAGAGAGTTCTCTTTTTGCATTTATGTTGAGTCTTTGGCCCACTGGGCTCTGGCTCCTTTCTGTTAGCCCTGCAGAGCTCTCAGAATGAGACTAGGAGGTGGCAGCTTCTGTGGGCTGGATTAGCATGGTGGTGGCCTGTAGAGGGTAGTAGCGTCCCCGCCAAGTCTTCCAGAAGATGCCCTGTTTCCTCTGGTGCCTTTGCCGGGGGAGGGAGTGA
Source organism: Gracilinanus agilis (assembly GCF_016433145.1). Taxonomy (NCBI): domain Eukaryota; kingdom Metazoa; phylum Chordata; class Mammalia; order Didelphimorphia; family Didelphidae; genus Gracilinanus; species Gracilinanus agilis. The sequence goes on along the minus strand of NC_058130.1, from coordinate 737,678,546 downwards.
AAATACTTTCCATTGAGATTGGAATGGCCGCAGGTACTAAACCACCAGCCCCCTGAAAAATAAAAATAAAAACAGAAGAGCAAGGTCAAGGATTGTATGGGGAGAATGGAAATACAAGGGCATGGGCCTGCTGTGGAGGCCTTAAACTAGGTAAAAGGCTGTGGGTTTAGAGTTAAAGCTCATGTAGGAATCATGGTTTAATGGGAAAAAAATATATTCACTTAAAACGGACTAGACAGAAAGTCAAGAGCCTTGAGTTCTAATTCCTTTTCTTTGTGTGACATTGGGGTTCTCTCTCTGGTCCTCAGTTTCATCATCTGAAAATGAGTAGAAAAGTAAAAAGAAGTCCTCCAACTCCAGATCTAGCACTACATTCAAATCCTGGTTCTGCTTCTTATTACCTGTATGGCCTTGGGGAAAGTCCCCTAACCTCTCTGAGTCTGTTTCTTCATCTGTAAAATGGTGGGGACTGGTGTAGATGATAGGTTTAGAGCTACAAGGATCATCTAGTTTGACCTCTTCATTTTACAGATAGGAAATGAAAGCCTAACTTTGTACATAAAGTAAGAGATAGCCAAGATTTGGACTCGGTCCTCTGACTTCAGATCCAATACTGTTTCCACTATCCATATCACAGTGACCACCAAACTCTTTTCCAATGTTAATGATCAATGGCCAACCTTTGTGGCATATTAGAAATGGTCCTGGATTCAGAGTCTGATAGCTGAGGCTCAAACCCTAGCTATGCTACTTATTAGCTGTGTGATCTTGGGCAAATCACCTAACTTCTCTTGGTTTTAGTTTCCCCACCTGTAAAATTAGGGGTGGGACTAGAAGACCTTCAAAGCCCCTTCTAATTCTAAATCCATGATCTTAGGAAAAAGAGGATGTAGGGTCAGCTATCTGTAGGTTGAAAATTGCTTTTTCAGTTATAAACCTAAGTTGACTTGATTTCATTATTGATTAAATTATTGCAGTTAAGAGAGTACAGAACTTGGAGTTAGGAAAACTTGAGTTCAACTTTAGCCCCAGCCATTATTAGCTATGTGATTCGGGGCAAGTCACTTAAATTCTGTTTCCCTCACTTTCTTCATTTGTAAAATGGGGATTAAAACAACACTTTCTAGGGTTGTGTGAAGATGAAATGGGATATTTGTAAAGTTCTTTGCAAACCTTAAAGTGCTATATAACTCCTCGTTAACATCATCATCATCATCATCATCATCATCATCATTTTTAGGGAGTTACTGTATATATGAACAGGAGTTGGAGGAGGAGATAGGGAATTCTTTTTTTGTGTCTCCCCTGCCTACCAATTCAAGTTGACGTATGTATTAGTGTTTACCCACTCTCGTATCACCTCCCCACTCCCAAAAACACACACAAGAGTTTGAGGTTGAAACTAGAATTTGATTACAGATTTACAGATGGGTGATTAGAGATAGGTTTGAAGCTACTTAGGGGTTATTAACTTACTTATAGTTGGGGGCTGAGTATGGTTTCAGAGCTTTCAGAAAAAAGGTCATAGAACTAGGTAGAAAATTTTGTTTTTAAGGTTAGAGTAGGATTTTGGCTGAAGTTTAAGAGTTGCTATTAGAATTGGGATTGAAATTCAGGATAAAGTGTGAAGCTCAGTATGGGTCATATTTAGGATATAGATAAGAGTTAGGGATTTGTGGATAGGACAAAGGATGGGGCCATTAATTCAAACATTGACTGAGTTCCTACTATATATAAAATCCTGCTTTAGACACTGTCTTTGAGAACCAGGGATGAATATTATTATTATTATTATTTTTTTAACCCTTAACTTCTGTGTATTGGCTCCTTGGTGGAAGAGTGGTAAGGGTGGGCAATGGGGGTCAAGTGACTTGCCAAGGGTCACACAGCTGGGAAGTGGCTGAGGCCAGGTTTGAACCTAGGACCTCCCGTCTCTAGGCCTGGCTCTCACTCCACTGAGCTACCCAGCTGCCCCCCAGGGATGAATATTATTAAAAGATTTTGAGGCTTGGTTTAGAAAATAGGCATGGCGTGAGGGAGAGAACTGACTGAAACTAAGGTTAGTTTGGAGATTTTCCACTTACCAGAGAGATTCTTGGCACAGTTCATGTCTGTCCTGAGGTCATGATCTCGGTCCCAAGTAGAGAAGGGTAAAGATAGTCCATCCTCTGTGGCTGGACCTAGCTCCCCAGCAACTGGGCCTGTGAGCTTCAGGCTGTACGCTGTGTCCTCTCCTCCCAAATGGAAGGGGATCTGGACTGATTGAGCATTGCCTTCCCAATCTAGTAGCTGTACGGCAAGACGACTCCCTCGGTCTCCAGTAATATGATGTACTTTCTCCAGACCCAGCCAAAATTCCCCTGAATTCAGAAACAACCACTTAGCATGGGGACAAGTATCAGAGAATGCACATAGGCAGGTACAGTTAGCTCCCTGGCTCCAAAGAATGCATACAGGCAGGTATAAGTCCCTTCTTGACTTTATAAGGCACAGAATGTGTGGAGATAAGGTAGAGAAATGTGTAGGAAAAGGAAAAAAACACCAAGAAACTTCTTGGATCCTTTGCCAAAAAAGGCCTAGCCTACCCTTCTTGGCCTTAGAGACCTCCCTATTCCCTCTCTACCTATTTCCCCATACTCCCAATTGGTGGTTTATTCTCTTTGGCCTTAGTTTTGCCCCTTAGAAATACATACCATTAGGATCTCCAAAGCCTGACTTGTAGGCCTCCCAGGGCTGGTGAAAATCCACTGAACCATTCAGGCGTCTCTGGATCACTGTCCAACCACCCTCTGCCAAAAAAAAAGTCTTATTAGTAGGATTCACCCACATTTAACAAAGAACAGAAACACCATAGCCCAGGGAACCCAAAATTTCCCAAAGGCCTCTATCATAAGTCATAGATCATAGGGTGTTGGGAAGAACTTTAGAGACTAGGTTTAAAATAAAGCCAAGACCAAAGAGAGAATAAATCCAACCTCCAAGTCTAGGATCTTTTCTACTATACACCAAGTTTCAGTTTGTAGTTTATAGCTTTCAAGACATTACATTCTGCTGTCAAGGTGATTTTCCTTAAATACACATCAAACTCCTAAGTTCCAGGGATTCCCTATTACCTCTCAGACCAAATAAAAACTCTGATATCTGGCATAGCTCTCTAATCCCAACCTGGTCCCTTCCTATCTTTCCAGACTTCTTACACATTACTCTCTATCTCACATTCTACAATCTAGCCATATTTACCATTCCTTACACATAATACTTCCTCTCCTGGCTCAGTGCCTTTGCACTGGTGCTATCCTATTTCTGAAATCCTCTCCCACTTCACCTCTGACTCTTAGAATCCCTGGCTTCTTAGACTACTTATTTTTGACAGGTGACAGATTCAAGGTACACAACTGGACACAGCCAATGTAGGAATTTGCTTTGCTGGACTAGGAATCTTTCTTTCTTTCTTTCTTTCTTTCTTTCTTTCTTTCTTTCTTTCTTTCTTTCTCTCTCTCTCTCTCTTTTCTT